>NC_085138.1:2280117-2594044 GCF_035046485.1 Aedes albopictus | reverse complement strand
TATGCGCCAAACAACTGTAACATTTCGTTTCAATTTTAGCACTTTGGAGCATTAAAATTGAATGAAAATGTCACTTTGTTTAACTTTTGTAGACGCCATGATTCTTCGGCTTAGTGGGTAGTCTATACACATGATCATAAATGGCATGATTCTGGAACATTTCGAATTGACTTTTCAATAACTGAACATTTGTTGCGACGGTCAAAGACGCTATTTTGATCTTGTGTATTTGTTTTCAACGAATAATAACTATTTTACAAATTGAATGTGGGCCGAATATTGAGGACATTTTTTTTTCACTATGTACCCAAATCTTGGCCCATCAGTAAAGTGACGTCAAAAACAACGATAAAAAGGCGTCAACAACATTTCTTGCGTAAGAACCAGAAAGAACGAACAGGAAGAAAGATTTTGTGTACGGTGACTGTAAAAATATAACACAATAATAGGGTTGCATTGTTTTCGTTACTAGATTAAGAAATAACTTTAGTTAAAGTGATTTATTTATAGTTTTTTGAAAATTTGGCTCCAAAAATGTAATTTAAAAGTAAGATTGGTGAACAAAGAGAGATAATACTTCAGCAGAAATATTGAAAAAATAAGATAAAAGTGGTTCTAGTGCATGGAAAGCAATAGGCCAACGTTGTATCCACTAATAGGCCAATTTTTGTACCATAGACCAACGTTGCATACCATCGCATCGAATCTTTTCAGCTTAATTAAGTAAATTCTTGAATATTTACGTAAGTTTACTTCCAATTGGGTTCTTTAGGGGTATCCGGATTATTTCATAATCGGATTCTCCGCCCAAAAATTAGTCGAAATCCAAAATCTCATATTTTTTGAAGTCCGGAAACTATTTTTAAAATGCATTTAAAGTTTGTATGGGGAAAATTTTTTGTTCGGGTCGAACTGTCACTTTATCGATTGAACTGTCATTCTATCCACGAAAATTAAAATTGTTTTGTTAATTTAACTATCAAAACAAAGGTATTGGAATCCAATAAAATCACGTTATACTCAGAAAAATAAGCTCTTTCGATTAGGCTACAGAAAATAGCAATATTTTTTTCACTAAACAACCCAATTGGAGAAACATGCATTGCCTAAAGTGTGTAATAGGGTCAACATATTATTCCTAGTGCTATTAATTCATGAGTTATGGTCAAAATTGCCAAGGCGGCTTGCAAATTAGGCCAAGGAATGGTACACATACCCTATGACGAAATGAAATTTTCAACACTGGTTAGCAGTGCAGTATATCAGAGGTTTGAATGTAACAACTACGGGCGGTCAATCAAGCTCAAGATGGAATTCATCCAGCAATAGCTGCTGTAACTTTTCTATGGATTTCTCCAGAAATACACCCAGAGATTTTTTTAGGTACTTTGAAAAAAAAAAACGAAATACCGTAATCCGGGGTCAAATTGATCACTTTAAAACATCTTTTGCGGATAACATCAGTGCCTGTTCAAATATTGCCAAAAGAATTTCTGTAAAACCAGTACCCAGTGGATCTCCATGGAACCATGTGACAGAATTTTGTTCAACAAATTTAAACTTTAAGATAAATAAATTCAAATATCAAAATATTGGAAATGCCACTTTGGGGTGAAATTGATCAGTATACAATTAAGCATCGGTTGGAAAGGAAAATTTCCCTAACCGCTCAATTTTGATCTTCTAAAACCGAATAACGCGTCTAAAATCTTAAATGCAAAATTAAATTTAGAAATTGCCCCTTAAACGCCTAAAGGTAGGCAATTTCATTTGAAATAAGTTATTTCTATTACAATAAATGAGTATTTCTCCATATAATGAAATTTTTGTAACAATTTCATGTTCTGATTAGCTGCATAACATCCCAACTAAGGTTCCACAAAAATGTTAAAACAGAGAATTCACGGGAAGTCCTATTAGCAATTGATTGTTTAGCAGCAATGATTTCAGCTAAATGAGAAATACATTGCAAATTCCTTGAAAAAATAAGGCAAAACTAAGTTTTTTTCTAAAAAAATAAAAGTCTAAACTCACTTCTAGACATCTACGAATCAGATGACGTAAAAAGTTTAAGATCATTATGACGCTTAACCTTCCGTAACTCGCGCGGTTGGCTACCTACGTCAGCACCACGTTAGTGCTGAGTAAAAAAGCGAGATTTTTTCAACGTGTTGTACAAAATACAACAGCGCGATCGCTCGAGGGTTAAGAGTTCCTAGTATGGAATTCAAGATGGAATTACAATGTACTACCCGAGTGATCAATTTCACCCCGCTGATCAATTTGACCCCGGTTTACGGTAACAGGAATTACTCTTCGTAATCTTAATGGAAATCCTCTTCAGAAGTCATGATGAGAATCCTCCAATTAGTCTTGCTGGTATTTCTCAAAAGCAATTCCTGCTAGAAATTTACAGAATATAAACAGCAATAACTGCACAAATATCATCTGGAATTGCACAGCTCGAAAAAAGAGTGTAAAATTCTGTGACACATGATGCACATAATTGGACCGTGGGATATCACAGAAGTTTACATGACATATCAGTAACAAATTTTGAAAACGACGTATAATCAATGGTGTAGCATTGATTATACGTCGTTTTCAAAATTTGTTACTGATATCATGTAACCCAGACAACCAATTTTCACGTATAATGAAGTTTATGTTCATGTTATACGTACTTTTATGCGGTAAAGTTACATCGCATAAGATGCAGTAAAAGTGCCTTATGCGTACAAAAGTGGAGGCGCTATACGTGCATTGACGGGAAAATAATGACGCTATATGACTTGAAGCGATATCTTATGCGATGTACGATATGCACTATTGCGACGTAATATAGCACCTTATTCGACTTAAAAATATTCGAAATAAAAAAATCTTGTCACCTAAGTATCGAACTAATAACCTTTGGATTATCGAGCCGCACTTCACACTTAGCACCAAACACTACGTATTGCTTGTTGGAATGCACTTGGTTTCCGTGCGCGGTACGTGTTCGGCAGGCTCTTTGGAAATCAAAATGATGTAGAATGATTTCCTGCACAGTTACCACTACTCCTCTCTTGCTAGCACCACTCTTTGTTAATTATAAGGTCAACAAAACAAAAATGATGACTTTGTGACTTGTTTTTTTTTTATTCTTAATCACTTAACTCAATTTACAGCTCTATTGTCCACTGGGGCACTACGTGAGCAATTTCAATTGACAGCTGCACTTACATTTTGTACAGCGCCTACATTCTATTCTATTTTATCGAACTTATTCTGCTGCTTTCACATTTTCTACTCTAAACCTAGTAGAATGATGAGCACAAGGATGATGATGGATGGCCGTTGTTCCTTTCCAGTCCGATTGGGGGTCCATTATGAGTAGCAGTTCGCCGATGTACATGTATCCGGGTTCGTTTGAGCCATGGGGCTCAGAAGAGGGTCAGTGTCAGTTGCTCTCGGGGGAAAAGCAACTGACGAAAAATTGCAAGTGCCGGGGCTGGGAATCAAACCCATGACCATCCGCATATGAAGCGAACGTGTGACCAACTACGCCACGGGCCCCGGCCTTTGTGACTTGTTTAGTAACCATAATGATGACTTTTCACTTTCTTTTAACTTTTTGGCACTCCAACAGCCCCTCTTTCATTTTTATCACTTATCACATCGCATTATGCCAACATTAACGATTCTAGCTTATGCGAGTTTATATGTACATTTGAACGAGTTTATTTTCACTTAAATGCGATTTAGTTTGTACACCAATGCGAGTTAAACTGACATAATTAGAAAAGCACCAAGCGAAGTCGTATAATCATCGTAGTACGCAATTATACGAATTCAATTGACACTTTGCGAGTTCACTCGAACTCGAACGCTTTTGCGAATAAGCAAAGTTCGTCGCAACAAAACATCGGAATATCGTCTACTACGATGTAGTCATGTATAATAAAAGTTAATTTGCACTCTTATATTATTTTACAAGATACATTGCAGTAAGTTCAAAAAATAACATCACATGCGATGAAAATTGTCCCTCAGCCGTACATATATGCGATAGTGATTTAATCTTTTGGAGCCGATTTGTTTCGCCGCTGTTGACGCAACCTCGCTGGTGTCGAACACGTTTGCTATGCTCGGTTTCATCGCCGGGGTCATATATGACCCCTCCGGCTCCAAAGGGTTAAAATAGTACTTTATACAATGTACAGCGTGCATCCTTATGCGATTCCTGGTTGTCTGGGACAGTTCATGAAATATCATGTAAACTTATTGCGACATTTGCACCCATTTAGACTCAGCCGAAATTCAAATTCGACTGTGAATTTCGCACACGACTTCGCAGCGGCTGGCATGCACAAGTTCGGTTGAGTTCAAGACAGGGGCATCGGATGCACAACAGGTAAACAAAATAAGTTTGATTAGTGTGAAATTTGTGTGAAGTTTACATGACATATAACACAAATTTAAATGATATATCATGTAAACCATCATAACACTAAGTTTACATGATTAAAATGAAGTTTACATGACGTGTAAATCTCATTATTTTTATCTGTGTGCTTGAGAAATTGAAGCAAGAATGCTTGAAGAAATCATGGTGGGAGTTTTTGAAGGAATCCAAGGGGCTGTCCATTTATTACGTAAGAGATTTTTGAATGAAAACTCAAACAATTTTGTTGTGGAACGTAAGATTTATCAAACCCCCCATAAACCCTTACGTAATTAATGGACGGCTCCCAAGCAAGAATTTTCGGAGGTATTCATGGAAAAATTTGTAGCAGAAACCCATCAGGCTTTCCTGAATGAATTCCTAGGGCAAAACTCGCTTAAAGTGTATCAAGAACTTTTTTGGAGGAATCCCAGCAGGTGCTTAGGGGAGACTTCTAACAGTATCTTTGGATCAGAAGGTATCCAGCAATCAGTAGAGGCATTGTTGCGATACTTTTTGGAAAAAATTGTGAAGAAATCCATGAAGAAATTCTTGGAGAAAACACTGTACGAATCACAGGAAAAATTCATGAAGGAACCTCAAGTGGACTCCCTGGAGTGGATCTTTGAAGGTATTTATTATGCAATCCCGGCGTGAATTTCTAGAGAATCCCATAAGGCATTCCTGGAGGCATCCCTAGAGGCGTTTTGAGTACAACTGTGAATTCCCCAATATATGTACATATTCGAAAACATATGAGACGGTAAGGGACAGGGTTCCCCAGGGGGAATGACACTTTCTTTGCTAACCGCAAAAATCCGCATTTATCCGTTGCTAACCGTCGTGACCCGCGTCCAACTGCTGCTCAGTTAGCAGCGGTTAGCGACGGTTAGGAATGGATAAATGCGGATTTTCCGGTTAAAGAAGGATATGTCATTCCCCTTGGGGTTCCCATTCAACAGTTTCAACAAGAAAACTATTGCTCCTTCCCATTCCACATTGCCTGACCCTACTAACAAAAGCCCTTTTGCGAGACTATAGTGGGAAAATTAGAGTAATATTCGGTCTTTAATAAAACTGTTTGGCAAAAGTCTAAATCAATCTTATTTCTCTTTCCAATTCACAGGCATCCAGACCACTGTTGCTGCTCGGCCTCTGGCTGCTACTTGGCCACACGGCAGCCCAATCGTCGCAGTCCACCGGCAATGGCACCGTCACAATCACCTCCCCAACGTCCACCTCAACCTCTTCCTTTTCGTTCAAAGAGTCCACGCCAGCAGAACCAAAACTTAGGTTTCTAAGGCCAACCTACACGCGAACAGAGCTGAAAGTCTCCAGGAGTCTTGAACCGGAAAACGTTCAGAAACTGAACGTTCGGTCCAACAATGGCCGAATGGTAGAAATCATCGTGAAGAAACGGGACGATAAGTCCCCTCATTCTCGAGCTGTTCCCTTGCCGCACAGTTCAAGACCTGCATCATCCGATGGCTACAGAATCTCGAGCGATAGTTCACCGGAATCAATCGACATAATCAATGCCTTTTTAGATCATGTTAACCGGATAGAGAGGCCGGCACGGTATTACGATGATGAAAGCTCAATCAAAAACGATCGACGTCCGGTGAGAATCGCCGTAAACAGTCGACCGGTTGATGACATGTTGGCTGCCAAGGTTCCGGCGCCGGTCGTTATCAGCTCAGATACGATCTACATGAAGGACAACCCGTACGCAAAAACCAAAAAGAAGGCTCGAGCACTGCAAGAAATCGGAGAAGATGGCATTCCGGTTGTTCATGGCATACGCGTGCCCGATGATGAAGAAGATAAAAAGAAGACCTGGCGTAATGCCAGAGTGATCAATGGCGAATTAGTCCCATATGAGAAAGGTCACGTCCCGAAGAAGATGGAAGGAATCGCTGACAACTATGGGCAGCTAGTCTTCGCCAAGCCATTTACCAACAGCGAACAACCGAGTCGCAGAAGAAGCATTGGCCCATTTACGACGGCCGATAACTTTCCAGTCAATGAACAGCAATCGAAGAGTTTCGGGCCATTTAGCGTGGAGGACAACTTGCGATCAAGTGTTCGAGTTAACCACGATGAACCTACCAGAGCTCAGATGAGTATAGGACCGTTTTCGAGAGCTGATAATGCTCGCGTATCGAATGCCAAGTTGATCGAGTACATTAAGAAAATCAATGATCAGGAAAGTAGAAAGCACTACTATGCGGCTCGTGTGCCAAACAAGGAAATCTTCGCTGAGCAGCCAAAGATTCAGAGGCGAATGCTTCAAAACCCTGGTAATCCGGTTTATCCGGTGTCGAAGATGTATGCTATTCCTGGATCGGCCCAACTTCAAGGTGAAATAGATGATGATGACAGGAAACCGGTATTGCAGTACGCACATCCCGAGCTGGGAGTACAACCTGCGAAATTCGTTCCACCGGAGAGCAAACCACCAAAAGCCACTAAGAAGGTCATCAATATCGAGTACAGTAAGCACAATGATCATTCACCGTTTGCCATAGAACCGGCCATGTTGGGTAAGGACTATTACAGTGCTCCTCCTCCGATGATCAAATTTCCACCCAAGAATCCCTATGAAGAAGTACATCAACCGGTGAAGATTCCAGCCACCTATCCATACAACTATGGTTTCATAAGGCGTGTCAAGCCTGAAAGGCCATTCTGGGTGAAGATCAGCGAACAGGTCAAGGATGGTTTCCAGACAGGAATCCACTCGGTACATGAATTTGCCAAACCCGTGTTGGATCCCTTGGTGGAAGCCGGCCAAAAGATCTCCAAGAACTTGGGCTTTGTGAAAAAGTCTAGCGAGGCCAAGGACAAAGCTGATCTGGTAGTGGCTCCGGCTGCAAACTCGATTATGCTGCCTGCACTAGGAATGTTGGCTGGAGGTGCTGCGCTGGGGATGGGAGCACTTGCCGTTGGACGATTCTTCGATATGGACCTGCTGCGGAGGTCTGGCGAGCAGTTGGTCATGGAGCTGGACGAGCTGGAGCATAAGCGAGCATTGGAAGGCATTGAGACCCATCCGGATAAGTACTATCTGGTTGTTCCGACGACCGCCATTACTCGGTTGGAACCAGTTCAAGAACACGAACAGCAGCGCTTCAAACGCTCGAAAAGATCAGTGAACATGTACCGTCTGGAAGATGATGCTGTTCAGGATAATGATATCTATCGAAATGACAAATTCGACGACCAGGGGGACGTAATTGAAATAATTGACCTAAAGTCGCAGGACGACAGCGAAGAGCTACGTGATGACAGTTACGGCGACAGCGATGACAGTATTCAGTCGATCGGAGAAGACCTGCGCAACCGACGGAGGAAACGTGCCATCGGGGCGTACGACGAGAGCTTCGGTCATACGCTGCAGGATGTGGAAAAGGACGTGCCACGTCCTTCGAGGGTTGGGTTTGAGCAGCAGCTCAAGCAGACCAACTGGAAGAATCCTTCTTGTGCCAAGCAAACCTTCTGCCTCGTCATGGTTCAGCAGGGCGCGGATGACGTGGTATTGATGGAGAAGAAGATGTACACCATGTTGGAAATGTGAGTATCTGCGAGGTGGATTATAGGTTCATAGTGCCATAAGCAATACATCGCTTCCAAATTCATCCTACATATTCGAAAACATGCGATTACCCCTTACTTTCCGAGAAAAAAAAATCACAGTAGAGGCAAACTAGTTTACTCAAATGAGCCATTTTACGAAGTGACAGCAGTGTTGATGACGATATTGATTTTCACGGGTTAGGAGGACGTCTTCTATCAAATTTTCATTTATAAAATCGGCTCGTAAAATGGACTATTGCAAACATAAGCTGCAAATTGTACCGTTATTGGTACACTGGAACCTATTTTTATGCCATTGCATTGACTGGAGGTGCATAAATTAAAAAGGCGCATAAAAGTAGGGAAATTTATGCATATATTATGTCAGGGCTTCAATGAGAAAATCTAGTTCGTGAGAACAGGTATTGTTCCTGGGCATTTGAGATTTCCAAGGAGGTTTCCAGGATGTTCTCAAAGAGCCGAAAAACTAGGGTTAGGGCTTCAGCCAATTTCAGGAGCCTTCTAGGGGGTTCCGTCAGGTTTTTTTTTTGTGGCGTTTTAGATTACGGGAATTTCAGCAGCGTTTCAATCGCATAAAAAGGGTTCCAAGGACGTTTCAAAGGTCTTTATGGTCGATTCAGAGGGTTCTTAGGAGCCTTTAAAGAGCGTTACAAGGAATTTAACCCTCATGCGATCGCGCTGTCGTATTTTGTACAACACGTTGAAAAAATCTCGCTTTTTGCACTCAGCATTAGCGTGGTGCGGACGATGGTAGCCAACAGCGCGAGTTACGGAACGTTAAGGGACATTTCAAGGAATTACATAGAGTGATTTCAGGAACCATTTAAGGGCGATTTTAGAAGCGATCGGTAGCATTTCAGGAGCGTTTCAAGGGGTTTTTTGAAACGTTTCAGGGAGTCTCTGGACTCTGGAGCCTTTTAAATGCGATTCACTCCGCTGACCCAGTGCACACTAAGCGTGCCTGTCTGGGTCATAATGACCCTACGACTAGGGTTTACGAGGGTTTTAAAGGCGTTTCGAGGTGTTTCAGATCAGGGTCGTATCATGGGGGTGTTATGGACATGTCAAGTGGATTACGCACACCCGAAGACTCCCCTGAAACCTGCTCCGAAAATCAATGTCCCCATATTCCCCCATATTCCCTCGCTTCTCGAGTTCCCGTATGACTCTAACGCATTTTTCGGCACCACTGAAACTCCAGGTAAACTGCCATTTTATACTGCCATTATCTTGATTACAATTATGGTGTCATACGCTGTATTCAAGGCAAACAACATTCATGCTTCAAATGTAGCATAAGCTTCATTCGGTAAATTATTGCATTACATTAGCCATGAAGGTAAGAGCATTACGACGTCCTCAAAAGCACTGTACGGCTCTCTGCCTGATTCCCTCTTCGAGTCCCTGAAACACCGCAAAGACCTCTAGGTACCCCCCTGAAATCATTTTGAATCCCCTAGAACGCCCCTGAGACCCCATGAAGCGCACCAGCCTCCTGGATCCCCATGAAACCCCCTGAAAGGCTAGAGACCTCCTTAAACGCCCCTGAGTGCTCCTGGTACCCTCTAATACTAGTAATCTTTGATATAACGCACCCTCCATATAGCATACATTTTATTATTTTGTTCGAGTGATAACCTCCTGATATACTACAAAATCAATCAAAACATACCAGCATTAGCTTTGCCATCCAGAATATCGAAGCAGAATATACATTTGTTATGTTGAAGCACAAAACACCATAACCTTTTCGTGAGAACTCACGTTTTTCATTATTGGTTTTCTAAACTTCATCATTTGGATTTTTTTTTGTCCAAATTATCAAAACAAGCATATATTTTTTTCTGCTTCAATATAACGTACAAAGAGAACATTTATTTGTACATTATATTGAAGAGTACATGTGTACCCGCTGGTAACCCCAGGTATCACCTAGAGTGATCTTAAAAACCCCTTGAAACTCTCCTGAAACCCGCTGGAGCTCTCGTGGAAACCCCTCAGACCCCCCGGAGCCTCCTTTAGATCCCCTGCTACAAGCCCCTGAGAGAATTCTGAAAACCTCTGGGGAATTCTGAGAGAATTCTGAAAACGCCTCTGAGACTTTTTGGAAAGCCAATTAAACACCCCTTGAGACACCCCAGAAATGCCTATGTAACTTTCCTTGCTCTCCTGCTTCAAATTATGTATTACTTTTACTTATGCACAATATTGGTTCTGAATAGCTCTCCCTCTTTTTATGCAGGGCGTACAAAACATACATGAATTAAAAGTGCATAAAAAGAACATAAAAAGAGGATTTAGTGTATTGTTTTGATCCTGGGCTCTCATGGTTCAATTTTTTTCATTTAAATTTCAAGATGGACCATTTCTTGGAGTGTTTTTGTCGAGTTAAAATGATACATTTTTTATTTCTCTTTACTGATTTCCGTTGTTTCTCTTCTTCATCTTCTTTATCATCCTTTCTTTTTCTTGTCGCTATATTTCCACTGAAACGAGTAAACTAAAACCTCTTCTTTTTGCATGTTATTTTAACCCTAAAAGGGTCCATTAGACCCCAGGCGCCTTTCAGAGCTCGTCTATGATGGAACACACTCAGCGACGTGACGAAACTTAGGCCATGAAGGTATCCCTTATAGAGTTTAGCACTTTTAATTTATGCACCTTTTCTATGTCCTGCATAAAAAGAGGGAGCTAATCAGAGCCAATATTGTGCATAAGAGTTTCAGAGGCGTTACGTGTTTTGTAGGCGTTACAGGTACGTTTTCGAGGGGTATCCGAAGGGCATTTGAGACTGGTATCAGAGGTGTTGCGGAGACGTTTTTGCGGGTTTCGGAGAGTCTCAGATGCGTTACAGAGAGTCCGAAGGGGTTCAAGGGGGCATTTCAAGAAGTTTCAGAGCATGTTCGGCGAGATTCAGAGGCTGAGGAGGTTTTGGGGGTTTCAGACCGTCTCAGGTACGTTACATGGGGTCCGAGGGAATTAAGGGAAATAAGGGGGATTTAAGACGCATTTCAGGAGGTTTCAGAGTATATTCAGCGGGATTCAGAGGCGTTACGGAGGACTTTTCAGGGGTTTCGGACAGTCTCAGGTGCGTTATATGGGAACCGAGGGAGTTTCTTGGGGATCTTGGAGGTATTTCAGGAAGTTTTAAAAGGTTTTTAGAGACCTCATCACAATATCTTTTAAACGCCCCTGAAATACCCTTTGATTTAAAGGTGTTATTGAAATCCTCTAATACTACCCTAACCTGAAATGCTCCGAAAAGCTCCTGAAATTTTCGTAATCCTATTGAAGCGCCCTTGAAATTATCATATTAAATTTGAAATGCCTCTGAAACCCCTTATGAACGCATTTAATAGGGTCTACAAACCCCCTGAAAACTCTTTGAAACGCCCCTGAAACCTCCTCAATACTATTAAAATGCCCCTGAATTTCCCGTAAACCCATTAAAACTCAAATTCCCTGAAACCTTAGAACCCCGTTTGTGGGCTCTCTGGGAACTTTCAGGAAACCCCCTTAGATCCATCTCAAATGCCCAGAAGCAGGACCTGCTCTGGCTTGGATACTACATTCTCTAATAAAGCCCAAGCTTAATGTATGCATAAATGTCTCTCGTTTTGAGCCTTTTTTAACCTTCCGTAACTCGCGCGGTTGACTACCTGCGTCAGCACCACACTAATGCTACAAAAAGCGAGATTTTTTCAACGTGTTGTACAAAATACAACAGCGCGATCGCTCGAGGGTTAATTTATGCAGTCCCAGCCATGTGCATAAAAAAAGGTTTCAGTGTACTACAACACTTAGTGCAACTTTGATCATAGGCTTTAGGATATTGCCCCGAATTCCATTATCCCGAATGGCATTACCCCGAACGACCCATTTCCCCAAATGGCCCATTACTCCGAATGAGGAATTTTTTGGCATTCCAAATGTTAATGTGTTCATCATTTATGTATCTTTCTTTTAAACATATGCTATTCTTTCTAGTAATTCTTTCAAGAATTATCTAGCGTTGCAACTGGTAATACTTTTGTCAAAGTTTTTTTTTCCTTTCAATCATAAGCTATTCTTTCAAGTTATATTGGCCAGAGATTTTTACAAAACGCCCCGGGAGTTTCATGTACTTCGATATTTTCACGAAAATAGCGTTTATTTCCCACTAACTGTTTCGGTTCTCTAAAAGGCAAACTGAAATACTATCATCCAAGCTAGTTCATTCCAGGACTAGTGGTATGGCTTTTCTTCAGTTAAACAAATGGCAACTTTATTATAGAGAAAATTTTTATTCGGGGAAATGGGACATTCAGGGTAATGAAATTCGGAGAAATGTCATAGAGTCAACGAATGAAATGAACCAACATTTAATCGGCAAGTATGCTATAACTCATACTGCCCAAACTGGCTTTATCCCTGCTGGTAACAGATAATGACATGATCTCGAACATTTTTGTTGCAGACAAAACGGAAGCTGAATTTGTTGCAAGCTTTTCAACTCGTGAATAATCAATTATTACAAACCCAAAGTCGAAACTGTTTGATGATAGATCTTCAGCAGAGTTGCAGTGTTTACCGACTCGAAGTTACCGGTCGAGACGAGCAATGCAAGGCTGAAAAATCTCCAAACTCGGGGTGTACGATGTTTATCATATTATTTCCAAGTTGGGACAATCTTATATCACATTGGGTGGATTGTCGCAACAAATACAGGTTGCGACATTGTCATTAGTGTTGCGCGATGGTTGAATTTTGATTCACTGTGTAGAACGCAATTATAACACATTATGATAAAACTAATGTTTATACTTTAGTTTTGATTTTTTGGTTTTCAGATAGTATTGTTACAAAGTTGCATCAAACTATGATAGAAACTTGTTGTATTGAACCAGACATTTATATCTCGTTTTGTCATGACAATATGTTGATTTCCTAATCACGCCAGTGTATTTTTTACGATTTATTTTAACATCATAAATGAATAATAACATAATTGATTATAGAAAATAACCATAACATCGTAAAACAATATAATACAAACTAGATCAGGGGTTCCCAACCTTTTTAAGGTGGCGACCCCCTTTAAGAAATGTCGAAGCATCTGGGGCCCAATGATTTTTTTTTTGAAAAAATATGAATTAAATAAACGAAACCGAGTTATTTGGGTACAGTGGCGTAGCCAGAAATTTACTATGGGAGGGATTTTCGATGATCAATGATATTTTTTTTTATTTGACACTCACAATTCGTAAACAATGATGCAATGTATTTTCAATTTAAGTCGTATTTTAAAAATAGCGGCGCAGCCGATAATTTTTTCTTGTGAAAGCGTTTTATACTAAAAATTTGTTTCTACAAATTGTCGCTCTCAAGGCTCTCAAGGCGGTTGAGGGTTTGGTAATGGTTAACCCTAAAAAAATCCTCATAGATATTCAGATTTCCGAGTTCCAATGTTTTTAGCCTTTAGAAAAATTGTTTCCATACATGTACCAACTTTGATTTCTGAGATGTTTTGAACAAGTATTTTTTTTAATCTTGAAGAAAAAAATCCTAGAAATATTAGGGAATAAAATCTTCATGAATAAATAAACATCTATACATGTTTCTTGAAACTACTGAAAAAAACGCCACTTTTGCAGTATTTCCGCCTCGCTTCGACCCGATTTCCACCCACTCTGGTAATCACTGGTTTGTACCCATCTCTATTTTCACGTGTTACTGATTACCAATATAGAAAAAAAACGCAAAACAAAGATACAAAATTATTGTTTGGTATTATTTGCACCAAACAGAATTAAAATTTATTATATTTTTTGGTAACACCGCGGCCCCCCTGGACTATCATCACGGCCCCCCAGGGGGCCGCGGACCACCGGTTGGGAACCCGTGAACTAGATATAATTTTCTAGTCGGGTTCTGGATAGAAATTTGGGAACGAACAGCTGTTGAATCCGAGGTTGAAGTAGAAAAGATATGAAAACCTCCATTGCCGACCACGCTTACTCCGTTACGAGAATAGAAAAGGATGTGTTGAGCGTAACTAGATCATAGGTCTAGGGAAGGGGGGGGGGATGGAGGTGGCATAGCCATGTCGATATAGATTTTGAAAACTCCAGAACTACTTCAAAGATAAGTATCGCCTGAATCTCATGATTTTTTTTTTTTTCTGGGATGGATTACTCTGGAGGGGGCAGGCTCCCCAGGCCACCCCCTATTTACGCCAATGGATATGACACCTATTTTAAAAGAGGACTCATCGAAGCCCTCACAGGTGTCAAGGTATTGGATATTTGGAAAAGGATGATTTAGATTTGGCTATAAACGAGTGATGTGACAAGATTCAGATTGTGCATACGTGTAACAGAGTAAATCATGCAATTGTGTTGGTTTTGGTACATTGGAACACTTACATAGGGAGTGGCGTAGCTTATACATTTTCCGTCACTCCATGGGCCATTTTACTTCAGGGGTGGAGTACAGGCATTTACACCATGTGTCTAGCAAACAAGCCTTACCTTAAGCGCCATTGATCGTGCTCTTGAACAAGAAAAAACACAATTCATCCTACTTGAGGGTGTGGGGATGGGATGAACTCTTTATATCGAAAGCCCGAGGCTCACCGACTACCTCGTTAGGAGTTGGGCTTTAGTTAAGGGAATGGTCTAGGATTCACTATACGTAGGCAATGCGACTGGACTATCATTGTTGGAATTAGTGGTCCATAAATGACGTAGTCTTTTTTGGTCGATTTTTACTCCCCCTCCTCTTGTAGCATGCACCCCTCTCCTATACCGTCACACAATCCCAGACTCCCCCTCTCCCTAAAATGCTACGTCATTTATGGACGCTCCCTTACTGAAGCTACACTGAAATAAATTTTGTTGTGGAATGTACCGTACCAATGATTCTCAACCGACAACAATTTTCATTTAATCCCACTAAAACACTGTCAGTTTAACTAGCAGTGCAGTTAACATTACCAAAAATAATCTAAATTTAACAGCTGGACATCGTATTTTTCATTATACTGTGTTGTAAGATGGTTGTCCAGGAAAAATTAACAATATTTTGATGTTGAAGCTACTACGCTTTCAGTAAAATTTACTGCAATGCATTGTTACTTTAAGCATATTTCAGTGAACTTCACAGATTTTGTTGTCGGTTTAGAATCATAGGTACGGTTATTAATTTCACTATGGAATCGGTAGTTTCCACAACAAAATTTTTTTCAGTGTACTGGAAGATTTGGTTGCGTGGGTGATCGATATCGTTCAGTTTACTGATATTTTTTCGGCATGGTGCTGCCGTTTGGCAAAGCTACAGTTCCAAGTCGTGGAGATAAGACATTTTCCACTTTTAATCAACTCTTACCAAAATTTCAACTTGTAATGAAGAGAAGGTAAATTTTAAAATTAAAGCGTCCGTTTTTATGAAAAGCTTGATCCGGTCTTTAGGAGGATGAAAAAAATATATAAAATTTGAAAAAGGCAAGGTTTTTGCAGCAGAATCAGTTGCTTGGTTTCCCAGAAGTTACGTTCAAAATTTGAGCGAAATGTTATGCAGAAATAATAGGTTTCCGATTTTTCGGTTACCTACGATATCACTTTTTACGTAGCCGTCAAATAACTTTGCGGTCTTCGACAAAGTTGTTGCGCACGGTGCTGAATTTTTCTTCATATCTAAATCCAACCACCTATAGCTCCTTTTAAAAGCTGAACCTGAGAATATGGTATATGAAAAACTTGTGTGGCTAGACTAGTTCTGCAAGAAAGTCGCGGAAAAACCGCTTTTTTCGAATATTTAAGGTAAATGTCACGGACTATCTTTAAAAAATGCTAAATGATATTCACCGTACATATCATTGGCATTTTCCGAAGATAGTCCGTGACATTTACCTTAAATATTCGAAAAATAGCGGTTTTCCGAGACATTCATGCAGATCTGGTCTAGCCGCACAAGTTTTTCATATACCATATCCTCAGGTTCAGCTTCTTAAATGAGCTGTAGGTGATTGAATTTAGATATGACGAAATAACTTTTCAGCACTGGTTGCGCATATCCCTTTCGTGACGAATCAACACAATTGTGCTGTTGAGCGGTAACAGTTTTGCATATTTTTTTCATCGGTTTATACTTTGTTTTATGTGATGTAAACTGTTTCATTAATTCAGCCATTACTTATACTTGATTGTGTGTAAACAAATTTTTGTTTACATGAAATTTGTGCCTGTGAAATTTATCGCAACAAGGTAAACAAAAAGTGGGCAAAAACCGTAAGACATGAAAAAGTTTTATCTGTCGCATATATTTTATTTTCGATTTATCTTAGGTAGTCAAAGCTAGAAATCGAAAGATAAGCAGTTGGGTCTTGTACCATTTGGGCAGGTGTACCTATTTTGAGCACTTGCCGCTATAATTAAGACAATTTCAAACGGATTTATTTGAATTTTCGTATAGAGGTAGGTACGTACAGTATCTAACTCTACACAAAATCTCGAATCAATCGGTTTGAAATTGACTTAGTTATAACAGCAAGTGCCCAAAATAGGTACACCTGCCCAAATGGTACAAGACCCTAGTTCTTTCAAATGAGGAAAAATTATTATTGTTTTTTTTTTGGGAAATCTAAGAGTTCTGGAGAGCCAAAGTTGAGCAATTTGTATGAAAATTTCACTTTTTTGCGCACCGTCCCGAAAGGGATATACAGTGACCCCACAATTTATGAATCGGCAAAAATGACCACAGTTTATGGATCACTCATTTGATCCACATGGTGATTCATAAATAGTGTACAAAATTAAGGTGATTCATCGGTGTGGGGTCACTGTAGTTATCTACAAGAATACCAAAGCTGTTATCAATTAAACGATTGATTTCTGCAAACATTTGGCGAAAATTTCTCATACTAGCATCAAGTTCGTTGAGTGCCCCTCACACTCATTGATTCCGCTTAAATTTTAAATTTAGTCTCTGGGACTCCGAAACAACTGATTGAGGAGGAAAGACTTACCATTTTTTGATTTTTTTTGTTCTCAAATAAGTGTGGGCCACCCTATTGAATGGTTCTGTCACATTCGCCCGAAAACCATTCACCCGAATTCCAAATGCTCAAATGACAAAAACCCGAAAGTCATTCGCCCAAAAGGACCATTCGCCCGAAAGTCATCCGCCGATTTCTTGCAATTTCTAAGAACAAGTTTATTTTTCTGGTTTGACATAATGAATGTTTAAAGACAGGCCATGGTGTATTTAGTATCCGACCAATCGGCAAATGGTCTATTCGGGCGATTGGAATCCGGGCGTTTATCATTCGGGTGGATGGTTTTCGGGCGAATATGACAGAGTTCTATTGAACAATGTTGCCATCTAATTAAAAAAAAACCTCTATATCTGTTAGACTGGGTCAATATTGCATGAGAAAATTAAAATTTGATCACATCAATCCGGAACAAAGCATGTTCGATCTATAAAAATGGATGGGACTTCACATAAGGGTTTTTAAAAAAACTACTTGTTTCAACAATTAACACTCATCCCATCACTTTATTTCATTGCTTTTATTATTTTATATTTCACACTTCTTAGGGGTCTTCAATAAAGTACGTCACGCTTAGAGGGGGGAGAGGGGATTCTGAAAAGTGTGACAAGTAGTGTATTAGGTATAGGAAAAACTTGTACGAAGGGGGGAGGGAGGGTTAAAAATTCCCATTTTTAGCGTGACGTTCTGAATGGATGCCCCCTTAACACTTATTTTGGGCCAGAAGGGCTTTCAAAATGATTATTAACACTTCATTTCTATTGGACCTATCGATTCAAAAGTTCACTTACAACTAACTGATCGAGCCAGACCAGACCGAGGGCACACCTGTGTCCTCCGATTGAGTTTGATGCTTTCTCGATGTCAGCAAAAGTTCACCGGATGGCAACTGGCCTGGTTGTTCTGAGCTGCGTTGGATGATCGGTGTTACTATGCGCCGGTATCGATTTATCGTGTCATCAATATGCTCGGCGTCCAAAGGGTATTCTGGTGTAGAGGTTATGTTCAGTGTCTCCAAGGATGACACTGCTTTGTCAGCATCTAGTCCACGATAGGCGGATACCTGAACATCGTGGGTAGAGCCTAGGGATGTCCATAATTCTATAACAGGGTCCAAACAAATCTACTAGCCATAAACCTTCAAGCGAATCAAAACTCTTGATTGCATTTGAAAATGAGGTCACAGCAACACTCAACGACCAGTAAACGGCGAATGTGCGTAATGGGCCTCGGACGCGCTGGAATTTGCCGCAAGGACTTTTCTCCGCCAGCAACCGTGTGTCGGTCGATTGTCAGCTTATTTGCTATTTCCCAGGCACGGAGGGGTTATCATTCACCTTAACGCAACACGCCTTCCCATTCAGTTATAAAACATCTCCCCGCTCGACTCGCCGCACTCCGCCGCTTCCACGTAACTTTCTCATGTGCGCTCTCGCATGCTCGTTTTATTTTATTTTTTGTTTAATTCGCCAACCCAACGCCAACGAGCATTGTAGTATGTTGTAGTAGTAGGTCCAGGCATTGCCCGCGGTGAAAAAGCGCATGTTTTGTGGTACCTTCCTCCGTTGCCCGTTGCCACCATGGACACATTTCCATCAGATTCCTCCATTCCTCTGCCGCCACTTCATGATTCACTTTCGCAAATTCGCGAGCTCATTCCACATTCCTCTGTTTTCGGTCTTTCGCGCATCGGTAGGTTCGTGAAGGAGATCGGCGTAAAATGCGCCTGCTGAATGGCGCCATCGATAGCACGTCGATACATTCGACTTAACGATTGGTACACCACGCTGTTTAGCGTCACCTCGGATACCGCGAAATCCTGTGAGCATATACAAAGATGCCATCATTAGCAAAGTATAAAATTTAAAGCAGACCTTACACGCCAGTAATCCATTCGGCACTGATCCCCCTTTAGCGATTACTCAACTTTTAAGCCCGATGACGACACGTCATCGTCAGCACTCATATAAGAGTACGGCTTTAGCAGCACTACACCATCTACCCGATCCCTAAGGGCATAAAAGGACCTGTGCGAAAAATGCGGTGAAATTCTCCGGCGCGCCAGCGTCAACTGTGCTCTGTGATCTCGGTGATCTTTGTGTTACTGGAACAACTTGGAATAATCAAGTGTAATGGTAGCGTGATCGGCGGCGCAACAGGTGAAAGTGGTTTCGTGGATGGCTTACACAGGTTCTTGTACTCGTTGTTGGTGGTGACTGTTGTCGATTTTTATGATTATTTTTAACGTAATCGTGAACGAAATCTTTTTTATTATGATGGGAAGTAAGCTACACTTTGAGGAGAGATAAGTGGTGTGATACTGTCAGATAATGTATTGTTTCTGCAAATGTGATACCATTGAGGTGGGCTGCTTCCGACACTTTCCAAGTAATTCCATATTGGTGAGATGTTGGATGCCATTTCAAAGTGTAGACTTTTAAGATCCTCGCTTTGGATTGTAAGGCTAGTTACGTATGATATCCTCGGAGAATTTCCTTTCGTATTCTTAGTGCATTCCTGTAGAAATCTAAGAGAAACTCTTGGTAGAATCTGTGGGGAATTTGTACTGGAACCCTCGGGGGAATCCCTGGAAGAAATGCAGGAGAAATTCCTGGATGAGTCCCTTGAGGATTTCCTGGAGGAATCCCTGGAGAACTCCTGGAGTAATTCCTGGGGAAATTTCTAAAAAAAATGGAATTTCTGGAAAATTCCTTGAAAGATTTCCTATAGGTTTCCCTAGAGGAATCCTTGGAAAATTCCATGGAGAATTTCCTGAAGGAATCGTTAGAGGATTTCCTGGAGAAATTTCGGAGGGAGGAATTCCTGGAAGAGTCTCAGAGGAAATCCTGAATGAAAATCAGAGTATATTTTATAGTCTTGGAGGAATTATCCAGGGATGCCTACAGAAATTCTACCAGGAGTTTGATAGCACAGCTCTCGTGAGATTCCTTAAGGAATTCCTCCGGGATGCAGGTTTCTTTTTCAAATTTCTCCAAGATTGCTCCAGGGATTCACCTGGGAATTCCTTCTGTGATTTTTTCAGGATTATTTTGAAAATGTCTCCGAGAACTCTTCTTGGGATCTCTTCAGGAATTCCTCCTGGAATTCTTCCAGAAACTCTTCCAGGAATTAATCTAAGACTTCCTTCAGGAACTGATAAGAGATTCCCATAGGAATTCCTCTTGGGATTACTTTCATGTTTCCTTCAGGGATTCTTTCAGGAACCGCAACAGGGATTGTTCCAAAAGTTGCTCTGCATACTCTTTTTGGGATTCCTTCAAAATTACCTTTTGCATTTCAGCGATTTGTTCAGAAATCGATCCTTGGATTTTTCAAGAATTCTTCTTGGGGTTCCTCCAAGAACTCCTCAAGGGATTCCTCCAGGATTCCTCTGGGAATCCCTACATGGATTACAGGGATTTGTCCGGGAATCCCTTTAGCAATTTCTCTTGATATTCCTCTAGGAATTCCTCCAGAGATTCCTACAGGTATTCCGCTTGAGATACCTCAAGGAATTCGTCTAGAGATTCCTCCAGAAATTCCTTCTGAAAGTGCTCCATTAGTTCTTCGGGGAAATCCTCCAGGAATTCTTCCAAGGATTCCCCATGTAATGTATACAGGGATTCCTTTAGAAATTCCTCCAGAGATTACTCAAGGCATTTCTCTAGAGATGCCTCCAGAAATTCCTATATGCATGTCTCCAGGAATTTCTCCAAAGATTCCTACAGGCATTAATTCAAGAAATCTTCTTGAGATTGCATTCCTCCAGGAATTCCTTAAGGAATACCTCCACAATACCTACGACAATTTCTCCAGAAATTTCTCCAAAAAATCCACCAGGGATTCCTCCAGGAATTAATCCGAGAATTATTCCAGGAATTATTCCAGGTATTCTTCCAGACATTCCTCCAGGCAATCCTCTAGGATTTCGTCCAGATATTTCTTCAGGGACTCCTCCGGGAGTTTTACCAAGAACTCCAGAGATTACCCCAGGTATTTCTTCAGGAATTCCTCCAAAAATTCTTCCAGGAATTGATCCAGGAATTCCTTCGGAAATTCCTGTAGCAATTCCTCTATGAATTTCTCCAGGAAATACTCCATGGATTCCTTTAGAAACTCTTTCAGGAATTCCTCAATGATTTTTTGTAAGGGATTCCTTCAGGAATTCCTCTGGGAATTCCTCTAGGAATTTCTGTAGAAATTTCTTCAGGCTTTTCTCCAGGGATTCCTGTTAGGATTCTTCCAAAGATTCCTCCAGAAATTTCTCCGACGATTCCTCCTGAAATTCCTCGAATAATTACTCCAGAAATAGTTCTCGGGGAATTCCTCTATGAATTTCTTCAGAAAATTCTCCAGGGATTCCTTCCAGAATTCCTCTAGAAATTCCTCCAAAGATTTATTCACGGATTTCTTCAAGAATTCTTCTAGGGATTTCTCCAGGGGTTCCACCTGCGATTCCTCCAGGAACTGGTCCAGAAGATCCTCCAGGCATTGCCAAAAAGTCCTCCCGGAGTTGTTCAAAGAATTTTTCCTGAAATTTCTCTAAAGATTCTTCCAGGAATTTCTCAAGATGTTTCTTCTTCAGGGATTCCTCCCAGATTTTCTCTAGAGAATCCTCCTGGAGTTCATCCAGAGATTCCTTCAAGAATGTGCTCCAGGCATACATCCAAGAATTTCTCCAGGTAGTCCTCCAGGAAATTCTCCTGGAATTCCTCCAAGGATTCTTGCAGGGTTTGCTTCAGGTATTATTCCACGGATTTATCCAGGAATTTCTTCAGAGACGGTTCGATGTACAATCTCAACTTTTGATATTGAATTTATTTAGACAAATAAATCATCCCAACTTGTACTCCATGCTGCAAACGGATCATTTTATGGTTTTGCAACATTGTATAAAATTGAATCGATGTGAAAACATCGATTCAAAGCATTCGATTAAATCAGTGAATCGATTCTGCTGGTCGGATTTGAATCGATTCACAAAAATCGATGTCTCAGTCAATTTGCCCAATACTTTTGAAGAGAGGCAGGCCATGTTCCAAAGGGAACATAGAGTCATAAAGAAGATGAAGAAGATGACAGAATTCCTAGAGGATTACCTTGTGGGGTTCCTGAAGGAATTGCTGGAGTAATCAGTGGAAAAATCCTAGATGAACAGTTGAAGGAATTCCTAGAGAAATTCCTTGAGAATTTCCTTAGAGGTATTTCTGTAGAAATCCCGAAAGTGATTCCGGGCGATTTTTTGGAAAAAAAAATCTTGAAGAAATTTCTGAAACATTCCTTGAAACATTTCCTAGAGGATTTCATTTGAAACATTTCCTGTAGGATTTTTTTCTATGGAATCCTTGGGGTATTTCCTCCGACAATCTTAACGGAACTCCTACAGGAGCCTCAGAGGTATTCCTGAATGAATTGCAGAAAATTTTTTTTGCAGGAATTTTCGGAGGAGTTCGTTGAAAACCCGCAGGAGGAATCCCTGGAGGAATTCCTGGAAGAAATTCTAATGAAAAACTCTAGAGAAATTGCATGAATAATCCCTGGAAGAAAGATAAGAGGATTTGCTGGTCGAGTCTTAGGTTAATTCTTGAGAAAAATCCAGAGAGTGTTTTGCAGGAATTTTCGGAAGATTCACTGGAAAATTTCCTGTAAATACCGCTGGAGGAATCCTTGAAGGATATTCCGAAACATTCTTTGGAAGATTCCTTGGAGGTTCTCCTGGAGGAATTGCAAGATAAATCTAAGAAGAAATCCTGGTGAAGTCTCAGAGAAATTCCTGGAAGAATACCTGTAGAAATTCGTTAAGGAACTTCTGAAGGATGCCCTGGAAGATTCTATGGAGGATTTCCTGGATAAATCGTTAAAGAATTTCCTGGAAGAATTTCCGGGTCAATTTCATAAATCATAAATCATTGGAGAAATCTGTAGAGGAATTCCTTTAGGAATCACAAAAGGAATTTCTGGAAGAAATCCTTGAGAAATTCCTGGATGAATTCCTTTACGAATCGCAGGGGTGATTTCTTGAAGTATTTCTGAAGGCGTTCATGAACTTGTTCCTGAATGAACCGTTGAAGGCATTTTTGGAGAAGTTCTTGGAGGAACCGCTGGAGAAATTCCTGTAGAAATCTCTGAAGGAATTCCGCAAGAAATTCAGGGGGGAGGGGCGTTTCTGAAGGGTTCCCTGAAAGGATTCTAGGAAAATTCCTGGAAGAATCCGTAGGCAAGGCTTTTTGTTTCAATCCGCAGGATATCGTTACCAGAACACTTTTATTCAATCTAGGTACACAACTTATTTACAACGTATTCAGCATACATTACCTAAAAACAGTTTCATACTTAGATCGCTGAGCTGTATGATGTACCCCAAAGAGTACCTACTCCTACACTTCTCCTCATCACATTCAGATCCGACGTATCCCGAGCTCTACCTTGTTTCCATACTCCTCCTGGATCCAAAGCCCGCCGAGCTCCTTCAGCACCTTTGCTACCAAGCTGCTCCTGGCTACTAGCTTCATCCGACAAATTCCCGGAGGAATTCCTGGAATAATCTGGTGACAAATTTCTTGAGGAATCCTGGGCGGAATCTTTTATACAATCACAGAGGGGTGTCAGGATGAATCATATTTCTAGGATTCCGCGAAGGAGATTCAAAAATTTGCTAAGTTCAATAATCCAGAGAAAAAAAAAACGGAGGAATTCCAAGAGGACTCTTGGGAGAGACTTCGTAATAAGTCCCTCTGGGGAGAGGAGCTCTGGTTTTTTTTCAATATTTTTCACGCTTCTTACGCCGGAAAAATGCTGGGAGGAATTTCTGAAGGATGCCCAAAAAAATCCGAAGAATCCCTGAAAGTATCGGGATGAATTGCTGCAGGAATCCCGAAAGAATCTTTGACAGACTCCCGGGAGAAATGTCTTAAGGAATCTCTGAAAGGATCTTGGAGGTTTAGGTTTCAATCCTGGAAGAAAGTCCTGACAGAATTATGTGTGGAATCCCTGAAGCAGTCCTGAAGAAGTCTAGGAAAAAGTCCCTCAGGGAATACCGGGAGAAATCCCTGAAAAAGTTTCGAAAAAGAATCCCTGGAGGAATACCGGAAGGAACCTCTGGAGAAATATCGCAAGAAATTATATTGGAGAGCCCCAAGGGGGATTCTCTGGAACGATACTAGGTGAAATCTCGGGAGGAATTAAGTGGTAACTTCCATAAAAAAAAAATCCAGGAGTAAATTCGGGAACATGCTTGGGAGAAACCAAAAGCGAATCTAAGAAGGTATCATGAGATAAATATCTTGAGGAGTTCCAGGAAAAATCCCGGGTGGAATCCCGGGAGATACCCCTGCAGGCATACCGGGAATATATCCGGGTTGAATCCCCGGGCATGTTGGGCATTTCTGGAGGGATACTGGGAGAATCCCAGCAGAAATCTCATAAGGAATCTAGAAGGAATCCTTGGAATACTGGGACGAACCCGCTAAGGAATGCCAGGAGGAGGAAATCTATGTAAAAATTCTGGGAGAACCCTAGCAACCAACCGCAAGAAGAATTTATAGCTGAAATTGAAAAAAAAAATCAGAAAAAAAATGTAGTTCAATCGGTTGTGTCGCTTTTGCGAAATCTAAAGACAATTTCTAGTGAATCCCTGCTGCAATCTCTGAAGAAGTGGCTGGTTGATCACCATAAAGAATGACTACTTCACAAAAACTTGTTCTAGCGCGACTGCTAGGGGCGGTTCACAAAACTCTAAAATCAAAAATGATTTTCTGTTAGAAAATGCTGAAGAAATTTTTAAGAGAATTCCCGAAAGGATGGCTGGCTAAATATCAAAAAAAAAAAAAATCCTGTAAAATTTCTTAAAAATCTTGAGTGGAAAACCCGGGTAAATTTTTAGTCCATTTCTCCACAATTTGCTTCTGAAATTTTCTCAAGGAATCTATGGATTTAATCAGAAGTTCACTATGGATTCATCCTTATTTCAGTAAGCCAATCTCTCAACTCAAAATGTTCGAACTGAAACTCTTCAAAATAATCTGCTAGATTTCCTACAAAAAAAATCAATTGTTTTGGTGTTCTCCGATTTGAATAAGTCGTCAGCTGCCTAGTAAAATCAGACTCAGGAATTCCAAAAATACTTCTAAATTTAAAAAAATACTTATTCTTCCAACAAAAATCTTCAAAATGTTTCCAAAGGCTCTCAAATTCAGCAGGAACTGTTTGACTCTGCAATTGATAGAATTTGTAAGTTCCTCTAGAATTCAGTCGAAGATTTTCTTCAGGATTTCCGGCAATTGCACATTTTTTAATAAGTTTTGGAGGCAAAATTTAAAATTTCATAAATAGCTGGACAAATTATAGACGGTTTTGGCGCCAACTCAAACAAATGTTGGCAGCACCCTCTCAGATTCCAATGAAACTTTCTGGGTGTGTACACCTTGACTATAAGAAAGTGTTGTATGGGTGATTGTCACAAAATACGTCAAGTTTCATTATTGATATTATTCTTTCACATGTACTTCTACATGTACTAGAAAAAACAATCATAATGACTTATCTAGTCAAGGTCTATACATTCAAAAAGTTTCATTGTAATCTAAGAGGGTGCTGCCAACTCTGTATACGATTTGGAACGAAATTTGTAATTTCATAAAAGATACATTTAAGTATTTATTTAAATTTAAAAATTGATGTGACTGAATAAATGAGACAAAATCTCCTAACAAATTGTGTTTCATTGGATTCTGGGATGATTATGACCTTCACTGGTTTAGTTTTTGATAACAAAAGACACTGAAAAAAATCATTTAGACTTGAAAAAGTTTTTGTTAGAAAAACTTTTCTTCCTTAAAAGTCCCCATCTTGTGGTGCACAGACGGTTGGTAGGGAACATATTTATCTATCTTACGACAAAATTCCGTGAAAATTGAAGATGGTGTTTTTTTTTGTAAATCGACTTTGATTTTTTAAGAACGGTTTTTTTTTCAGTGTAGGACTCAATTTGGAGTTGTTTCAATATGTTTTCCATGAAACTTGACGTATTTTGTGAAAATCATCCCTTTCTTGTAGGAGTAGTCGTTTTTTTATTGAACACATTTGAAAAAAATCGGTAAAAAAAAGTTTAGCCCTTTTCAAAAGGCAGCCTATTTATTACACCCATAAACAAAAAGGAACGCTCCATATAAAATCAAAAAGCGCTCCATAAAGAAAGAACATATGTTCCATGAAGATGTGCAATGTTACCCATAAAAATTGAAAACGTTCCTTACTTTATAGAAAAGGTATCGGCAAAATATAAAGCTTTCTCATTAAAAGTGCAATTTTGTACCAATAAATAATGCTGAAATGCTCCATAATAAAATGCAAATGCTCCATAAAAAAATAAATTTGTACCCATTGTAAATTGAATATTGCTCCATAGAAAAATTAAATTACACCATAAAAAATTAAAATTTCACCATAGAAAATTGATAAATGCTCCATAAGTATTATCAAATTGCACCATATAAAATATCAATTGCTCCATGAAAAAAAATGAAAATTCCCCATAGATAGCATATTGTCATAATTTAAATTCGGTAGTGCTGAATTGCTTTACATAGCACCACTTTAATGGTGCAGATTTTTGAAGTTATGGAAAATTTTCATTTTTTTATGGAGCAAATCATAATTTATATGATGCAGGACTGTATTATTACTTATGGAGCATTTATCTATTTCCTATGATGCAATTTCAATTAATCATGGTGCAATTTAATTTTTCTATGGAGCAATATTCAATTTACTTTGGGTACAATTTTATTTTCTTACGGAGCATTTGCATTATATTTTCAAATTTTTGTATGGACAAAAGTCTACGAGGGATGAGGGGGGGGGGGGGCAAATTTTGGTCTACGTGGTTTATGAATAGCCCCTAAGTATACAAAGTGGAATATCAAGTCAATGTCTACACACCCAGAAAGATTCATTGTAATCTGAAAGGGTGCTGCCAACTACGAATACGATTTGGGGCGAAATTCGCCAATAACAGACTTCTTCTGAATAATTACAACACATCGCATACATCTTGCCAGTAGATCGTAAATTGAATTCTTGTGATACAAACCAAATCAAGAGAAGTTTCTCGCACTACTTTTTTTCTGCTTCACTATTTTTTTTTTTCGTGAAGTGAAATTTTGTGGGGCCCTGACGGAGGTTTTTTTTTCATCCCAGCGCTATCTTTTGGAAGAATTTCTTTTTAAAAGATACCTTCCATTATCTTCAGAACGAGTCGTACATTTATCCAACGAGGCTTGACGAGATAGACAAATACAATGAGTGCTGAAAAAATCGAGTTTTGCAATGAGTAGCATACATAATTTTTTGTCATTACGAAAAATGAGATTAAATAAGATTTTTTCTAGGTTACATACTTCTGCAGAACGAGGTACGACTGAGGGATACCAGATGAGGACTGAGTGTCATGGTCAATCAACCTCATTTGACATGCAGTTCATCCTTCTATAAATCACACACACGAAAATAAATAAAAATGGCAAAATTTTGGCAAAAGTGTCGAAAAATGCTGCTTTTCAAGCACAAGTGTCGAAAAGTAGTACTTTTCGGCACTTTTGTTTTATTGAAAAAAGTAGGTCGTTTTAACGTTCTTTTGCTCAGTGAAAAGTTGACGTTTTCACAACGTAATGGCATTTTTGTATTTATCGATGTTGTTTCTTTATCACATTTATTTCACAAAATTTCACCTCAAGGTAATAATAATTCACTGTATTTCAAAGAGATGCTACTTCACAGCCGGTCAACTTTCCGGATCCCGCCGCACCTCCGTTGCCACTGATATTGCTGTCTTTCCCGTTGGATTTCGCTTTCGCTTACCTGAAACAGCATTCAAATCCATTGGTACTAACACCATACCAACATAATAACACAAAAACTTACCGAAAGACATTTAAAAACTTTCCGGCCAGCAATCACTTCGAACACGGTAGCCATCCTTGTACCGACTTTTCGATCCCTCTAAGCAGAATAAATGAGAATAAACAGTCTTTTTCGTGCATGTGTGTAGTCTGTCAAAATAACCTGAGAAGTTGACCATCACGCCGAGGACCTGGGATCGAATTCCACTCCCGACAAACTCGCAAAATGTGAGTTCTTCCTTCGGAAGGGAAGTAAAGCGTGGGTCCCGAGATGAACTAGCCTAGGGCTAAAAATCTCGTTAATACAGATAAAAAAAAACCTGAGAAGTGTCAAGCAGTTTCATGGCTAGCTTTGTTGGTGTAATGAAGAATTATAGTCATGTAATGATCACAGTTTTTTGATGTTATGTCGCCTCACAAATTCCAGAGGTTATAAACATGAAGTAAAGTTGTCTCAAATGAGTTTTTTTCTGTGAGAAAAGCGAGCGATAAGAGAAATTTAACAGAAATTGAAATTAACGGAGGTCCATTGATGAACAACACAATCACAACGACAATCTTCTTGTCCAACGTCCTGGAAACAGTAGTTAGATGAATACCCGACCAGAAGCACACAACAAGATCATAACAAATTTATGCCAACTGTTGTTAGAAATAACAATAGGTGATATAATTCTGTTATAAAGATTTTTGCATGTAAATATCCATAGCAAAATTATATTAAAATTTAGTATAGTTTTAGTAACTGTATTATAACAACATTTGTTCCATTTATTTAAATAGATCTCTCTCTCTCTCTATCTCTCTCTCTTCTTGGCGTAACGTCCTCATTGGGACAAAGCCTGCTTCTCAGCTTAGTGTTCTATGAGCACTTCCACAGTTAATAATTAAGAGCTTCCTCTGCCAATGACCATTTTGCATGCGTATATCGTGTGGCAGGCACGAAGATACTCTATGCCCAAGGAAGTCAAGGAAATTTCCTTTACGAAAAGATCCTGGACCGACCGGGAATCGAACACGTCGCCCTCAGCATGGTCATGCTGAATACCCGTACGTTTACCGCCTCGGCTATATGGGCCCTTATTTAAATAGATATATTATGCATTATAATAAAATTGGCTCAAACATAATTTCATAACACATTTATTGCAATCTTTGTTATATTTTTTTGCGAACAAATTATTTCAAAATTTATAAGATTTCTTGTGTTGTTGTGAAAAAGATAGATTATTTTTGTTATTTTGGTCACTCGAGATTAGAGATTTATTACAAAACTTGTTGCAATTTTGTTTTGAAATATATAACAGAACTTTTCATTATTTTGTTATGATTTCGCAAGTTTAGTCTAACGAAAGTTGATATAATCTTGTTGTGATTATATCTCAACTTGTCATATTTTTGTTTTTATTGGAACGAGTTTTGTTAGATTTTTTGTTGTTTCAACTACTAACGGTACATGTTTTATAACAATTGTTGTTACAAAAATCATTACAACAAGATAACACAACCTGTAATAATTTTGTTTTTCCCATCTAGGGGCCGTACACAAATTACGTCACGCTCTTAGGAGGGATGTGGGTTTTGCAGAACGTGACGACTCGACGATTGAGCCATAAATAAACGAACTAGATAAAAAAAAAAACGTGACGACTCATACAAAAAGTTATGAAGCCCAACACAACAAGTGTGGGGGAGGGAGGGTTGAAAAAGGTCGATTTTGCGTGACATTATTTGTGTATCAGCCCCTAGTAGGGCAATATAGTATACTGTCCCTTATTCCCTTTTCTTTTAGTGAGTAACTCTCGCTGAGACCGGCCCACTATTTACGCGTTGATATCAAAAATTTTTAAGTTGGCGATTTTTCAAAAGTCCTCGCAAAAAAGTAAGAAAAATGCATTTGATTACTCGAGTTGATGAACCCCCGTTAGTTCGAGCCACAACCATTTTTGCAGGCCACTCGATTTTGGTCAAATGGTAACTTATTTAGAGGGCCGGTCTCAGCGAGAGTTGCTCAGTAGTATTCAAATGGGAGTTTATATGAGAAAACCTTTTTTTTGCGTTTTTCTCGTAAGAGACTCTATTTTTTCCTAAATGACATAAGTAAAATGAGAAATTCCGTTGAAAATTTGCACGGGCATGGTTGTGGCGTCATAGAACACGAAATGAGAAGGGAGTCATCAGCATGAGTCACTCTACTGAACATAGATTAGAACAAGATAACAGACAATACATACATAGTACAACGTTTGGAGAAAAGTTTTCTCCGATTGAAGCGGGCATCGAACCCATAATTCAAGGTTTATGAAACATCGAAACACCGACTGCTACTGCTCACATTTACAGTAATCAGATGTTGGTCTTTTTGCATATTTCTTTCTTTTTTTTTTTTTTTTGATTAAGATATTGGAAAATCAATTGAATTGTAGCCTATTATTAAGTGTTCCTTTACGCTCTTTTTAGGATGCATCCAACACTGGGAGCGAGTCTGACTAGCCACCTGTCCGAGGTAACCGATGCCATCAGGCAGCATGACTGTGCCCGATTCGTGTGTCATCAAGCGTGAGCCTAAAGTCGGTGGAAAAAGGAAATCTATAACGCTACAGAATCTGGTGGTTATGAAGATTTTATATTAAAATTGAGTTAATTCAGAAGCAACACATGGTATAGAGTACGAATACGTTACCCACCACAATGGTGACAAGGATTTCAACGCAATCATCAGTGAGTAGCTAGAACATGTTTGTACTTTGAACGTTGGCATTCCTGGAACTGAGGATAGACCCGACGTAACATGAGACCTGACCTCACGTGAAAATTTTGAAAACATAAATTAGCCCCACATTCATACACATCTGAACCGTATTTTGAAATGCCAAAGGAAGATTAGGAAGACGATACGAGAGCGCAGGTTTCGAGCAACGATCCACCTAAGGAAAGGTTAGCAAGACAGTATCGTTTGTATTTAGTGCCTTTAGAGTAAAAGAGATTAGCGCCGCAGGAAGAAAACAACAAAACTAGAGCGAACTGATTCGCAACTTTTCGCAACCATACCCAATGAATATTCACCGGTATCCGATGCAGTCGTGAACGGATGACGACGAACACGTAACGAACGTTTAAACTTATTTAACCCTAACTTATTCAAAAGAGCAGCGTCGCGACCTTTTTACACAAATTGTGACAAAATGAGAAATCTCGCATATTTATTATGGTTTTATTTAAATTAATTCGAGTGGTTATTTAATTCATAATAATTTATTCGCGTGTAGACTGGAGGACCATTATCGATTGGGACAAAGAAACGAAAAAACATAAAGAGATGCACATTTTGTCACGACATTGACCGAGAAACGACTTATTCATCGCAAACCATCCCTCTGACAGTAATGAACCGACAAATACGATTCGATGTTAATTAGGTTTACTCTTGTTGACAGTACGTATAGGATTGGTTGTAAACAGTAGAGAGATAGGTTAATTGCTATTTAGTCTTGTTTAAAACAGAACGAGTAAGCTTACCGTTTGTGATTTGAAAAGAAGCAGGAAAACTTGATCAGAAAAACTGTATGGAGAATAAAATGAAAATTATTATACAAATTTATTGATTCATTATTTTACTATGCTATATCACAATCCTAAAACATTTCAGTATTGAAAAATTAACACTAAACAATTTTTTTAACTTTTTATTTCAGATTTTAAAAATATCTATAATATTTTCTCCGAATATTTGATTAGTTTCAGATGTTCCGCTAGCTATTACTCCGAAATGTCCCAAAAGTTTATTTTAAAATAACTTACATGTTTTTTTTTCAGAAATCCTTTAGTGATTACTTCAGAAATTCTTTGAGAGATTCATTCGGAAAACTATCGAAGGATTAATTTAGCAAATCATCCACTGAAGTCACGAGAAATTCTTCCAAGGATTTCTATAAAATATAACCGAGAACTTCCTCATAAACTGCGCCAGCGATTGCTTCAGAAAATCTTCCAGGGAGTTTTTTCAAAATTGCTTTCAGGAAATCTTCCACGAATTCCATTTCAGAACATCTTGCATGGATTGCTTCAAAAATTCTTTCTGAGCAATCTCCAAACATTTTTCCAAGAATTTCTCTAGAAAAGCTTCCAAGGGTTTCTTCAAAAATTCCTTCTTAGTTCTCCACGGATGCTTCAAGAAATTCATTTAGAAATATTTCCTAGGAATTTTTACAGGAGTTCCGTCATAAATATCTCAACATTTTTTCTAGGGATCCTTAGAGAAGCTTATCTGGGTGATTTTTCGAGATATTTTTCATTGGAATTTCTATAGCATTACGCCACCAAGTTGCTCTACGATGATAGTACTGAAATCCCGAGAAATTTTATTGAAATTTGTCTCTCGAAAATTTCCAAAAAGTATTGAAGCTTTTCCCTAAATTTTACCATTGAGTAGGCGGTGGCGTAAATCGGCATGACCGAAATTTGACCATTAACATTGGCGAAACAAAGAAGCAATTAGTACCCTCTGGAATCTTTGAAAGAACTCTAGGAGCGATTCCTGGAAGAATCCCTTTGAGGAATCCCGTGAGGAATTCCCTGAAGGAATTTTGGGAGGACGCCCTGTAGGATTTCCCATGGAATGACATCTGGAGTGACTATAATGTAACTCCTGAAGGCATATGCGAATTTTACTAGAAAAAATCTCCCAATGAACTCCAGGAGTGATTCTTGGAGGAACTTCTGGAAGAATTCCCAAAGGGACGCCTGGAGAAATTTTAGAAGAAACTCCTGGACTAATCCCTGAATGAGCTTCGGTAGGTATACCTGAAGAAAATTCTGGATGGTTCCATGGATTCTCCTGGAGGTGTCCTTGGATCTTCCTGTAAAAATTTCTTAAGTAAAATCTGGAGAGATCTCTGAAGGAACGACGAATCCCAGAACTCCTGGAGGAATCTCTGAAGTAACCCTTAGACTAATCCCTGTGGGAATTCCTGAAGGAACTTTAGAAGGAACCCCTGGAGAAATTCCTAGACAAATTTTTAAAGCACCACCTGTAGGGATTCCTGAGGGAACTTCTGAAGCATTTCCTGATGGATCTCCAGGAGGAATTTCTGAATCCTCCCGAAAGAATTTTAGATGGAGTTTCTGAAATAATATATGAGGGACCACCCTAATTGAATTGTTTTTTTTTTCGAAAAGATGCAGCAAACAAATGCAAACAACTTTCCTGAAGACATCAAACGCCTAAAATTAACGATAACAGAGATAGAGATTTTTCCTGCTAAAACGTAGATTCGCCCTTGAGATTCGCCCCTCACTTACAGAAATTCATAAATTTCTCCTGGAGTTTCTTCCGGGATCCTTCCTGAAAATTAGGATCCCTCCTAAATTTACTTCGGAGAATCCAGTTGAAATTCCAACAGGAAGCCCCATGGAGATTTTTCGGAGATTATTTCATGAGTTCTTTTATGGATTTCTCCAGTAGTTCCTCCAGGAGTTCATGCAGAAGTAGTAATTCAGAAATTCCTTCGAGGAGCCCTGCAGTATAGTAGTTCTTTGCTCTAGAAGTTCCTTCAGTCATTTCTATCGGAGTTCCTTCAGGGATCTTCCCAGTAGTTCCATGATAAATAAGAGGTATCTTCAGGTGTATCATATTCTTTCAGAAACTCCATCTAAGATTTGATTCTTTCAGGAGGATTCAGGAATGCCTCCTGAAGATCCATCAGCAATTGATTAAGAAGTTCCTTCCGAAATTCCTACAGGTGGTGCTTTAGGAATTTGTCTAGGAGTTTCTCCAGGGGTTCCTTCTGAACTTCCTTCAGGAATTCCCTCGGTGATTAGTCTAAAGGTTTCCTTCAGAGATTCCTCTAGGAGTTCTGGGATTCAACGTTCCTTCAGAGATCTCTCCAAGAGTTCCTTCAGGGATCTTTCCAGAATTTACTTAGGAGACTCTTCTAGGAAAATCCAAGAATATCTCCAGGAGTATTCATGAAACCATCCAGAAGTTTCTTCTGGGATACCTACCGAAGTTCATTCAGGGATTAGTCCAGGAGATTCTTCTAAGATTCCTCCAGGCGTCCCTTAGGGAATTCTTGGAGATTTTTTCTAGTTTCGAGTATCGTATCAGAATTTTCTCATATCGTTTCGTTTCGTACCGTTTTGAAAAAAATCCATATCGTATACCCTTAACAAACACGCTTAAACCCTTGGAGACATGGGCGTAGCCAGAGGGGGACAAGGGGCCACTAGTTTTTTTTTAATCGAGCCAGCCCAAATATTATCAATAATTTAGAATTCCAGAAAAAAATATCTCAAAAAATAACCTATTCTAATAATTAAAGATTTTATCCACAATTATCAAACCTTTTTTACTCGAGAACCACAAGAAAATTTCGACTAATTATTTGTATCAATCTTATCATAGAATTTCACCAAATAACACCCTTGGTTGAATGGCTAAATTTTGAGATGTTTATTCATGGAATACCGAAACAGCATGCTAAATTATCCCAATTTGCCGGAACCGGTTCCGGTAGGGAAAAAGAAGGACTTTGTAGAAACATATGCTGCTATAGAGTGCAGTTATATGCTATGTACTGCTACACAAATTTTCACTAGTATTCAATTCAAACAAACGTCATGCTAAGGGCGAAATACCTGGGATTTCTTAACGAATTATTTCATGGACGCCTTCAGAAATTACTTTCAGCATCTAAGAGATGAACCAGCCTGTGGCTGAAAGCCTGACTAATAAAGAAATAATGATAATAATACTTTCAGAAATTTCTCAAAGGACTTCTCCAGGAGTTTCTCCCTCGTGAATTCTTCCATGGGCAGCTTGCAGGGTTCCGACAGTGATTGTTTCAGGGCTTGTTCCATGAAATGCTTCAAGAATACCTCCCACGATTCCTTCAGAAATTTTTACAGATACTTCTGCAGGGATGCATACACAAATTCCAACAGGATTTTTACCATAGCTTCCTTCACTGATTTCATCATGGATTGCTCCGGAGATTTTTTTCAATAATTTCTCTACGGGTTTCACCAGACATTCCTCCTGAAATTTCTCCTGGGATATCTTTAGAGGTTCCTCCAGTGCTTTTTTCGAGGATTCCTCCAGGAATTTCTCCAGTGATTCTCAAAGGAAAAAGGAATTTCTTCAAGAATTTCTCCAAATATCTCTTTAAGAATTCCATCAGAGATTGCTCCAATAATTCAATCTGGAGCAATTCGAAGTATTTCAGCACGAATATCTTCCACAAACCCATACAATATTTTTTACCAGAGATAAGTTAAAAATTAATCTAGGAGGAAACACTGTACAAAACATTCCATCCAAAGATTCCAACAATAATTCGTCCAAAAATTATTGCAGAGATGGATTCTTTCATACAGAAATTGTTAAAAAAGCTTTCCTGTTATTTGCTAAGGCATTCCTCATGGGATTGCTTCCGGGATTCCTCATGGGATTTCTTCAGGAATTCCTTCCTTCTGTGTTTCGTTTAGGAACAACTTCAGGGATTATTAAAAAATCCAAGGATTCCCCCAGGAAAACTTTCTAGAATTCCTTCAGGAGTTCCTCTTGGCATTCTTTCAGGAACTCCTCCAGTAAATAACCCAGTACTTCCTCCAGGGGCTGCTTAGGGAATTGCTTCCGGGATTCCTCCTGGAGTTTCTTCAGGATCTCTTGTAGGGATAGCTTCAGGAACTACTACGTGGAGTTCCTCCACGAACTCTTCTCAGAATTCCTTCAGGATTTCTCCACGGAATCCATCTGTAATTTCCACAGAAATTCTCCCTGGGATTCCTCCAGGAATTTATCAAGGGATACATCCACGAATTTCATCAAAGATTCCTCCAGGAATTATTCCTGGGATTCCTCTGGGAAATGCTACAGGAACTCCTCCAGGAATTCTTCTAGAGACTCCTCCAGGAGTACAATGATACATATTGCCCATTTTACTGGCATTTTACCAGATTAGCTGGTATGTCTGAAACATACTGGAAAAACTTGTAATTAGAAGGCACGAAATGTTTCTAATTGACAAATTGAGAGATGAAATTTGTGAAAAAAATCGCGTTCTGGTGGGATTCGAACCCACGACTCCGTATTCGTTAGACCGGCGCCTTAACCAACTAAGCCACAGAACAGGTAATGGTTCTGCGGAATAGAAAGCCAAACTGACTCCGAAGCCGCACCATGAACACTCCTATTTCACAAACTCATCTCTCTTTTCGGCTTAGATGCCAATCCACAACACACTCCAATTTGTGCCCACCAACTACAAGTGCGAGCGAATTATTTATATGAAGCCGAGACTTACTCTCGCACTCCGCATACCAGGCAGTTTGGTTTGCTGGTGTCTAATTAGTATGCGTCGAGAGCTCGGCACGGTCGGACGCTCGGACGACCGAACTGCGCCAAGTGACGCAAGCAAGAGTACTCTTGCTTTTTTTTCCAGTTTTTCCAGTATCCTCCAGGAGTATTTATAGAGCTTACTCCGTTAATCCCTACAGGCATTTCTCTAGGATATCTTCTAAGGATTCCTCAAAGAATTCCTCCAAGAATTTCTTCAGGGCTTAACTCTGGAATTCCTTTCTGGAACAACTTTTTTCAAAAGTTCCTCCAAAAATTCTCCTAGGATCTCTTCTTGGCATCCCTTTGGAAATTCCTCTTTGTAATCTTCAAGAAACTCCTCCAGGAATTAATTCAGTACTTCCTCCGGGAAAAGTTAAGGGATTCCCTTGGGAATTCCTCTTGAAATTGCTTCCGGAATCCCTTCTAGAGTTTCTTCAGGAATTCTTCTAAGGAATCCCCCAATTTTTTTCCAAGAATTCCATCTGCGATTTTTTCAGGAATTAATCCTGGTGCTCCTCTACGAATTTCTTAGGAGATTCATCCACTAATTTCTTCAAGAATTTCTCTGGGAATTTCTGCAGTCTACTATCCCTTTCTGCAGGGATTTGTCTAAAAATTCCTCCAGGAGTCCCTCGGGATATTCCTTCAGGAATTCCTACAGGTATTCCTCTAGGTAGGATATCCTCCAGAAATTCCTCCAAGATTTCCTACAAGATTATTTTTCCGAGATTCCTCCAAGAAATCCTCCAGGGTTTACTCAATGCATTCCTACAGGACTTCCTCCAGGCATGTTTCTGGGATTCTTCCAAGAATTCCATCATGAATTACTACAGAAATTTATCCACGAATTCTTCAAGGGATTCCTCCAAGGATTTTTTTCCAGAGACTCTTACAGGAATTCCTCTAAAGTTTTCATCAGGAATTACGTCAGGGAATCCTCCAAGAATTCCACCAGGAATTCTCCTAGACATTCTTCCAGGGATTCATTTCTCCAGGAATTTTTTCAGCGATTCCTCCAGAAATTCCACCAAATATTCCTCCAGGAATTGCTTTAGAGACTCCTTCAGAAATTCCTCCTGGAATTCCTCAGTAGTTCTGCCAGGAGTTTCTCCTGGTATTGCTTCAGGAATTCATCCTGGGATTCCTCCAGAAAATAATGCAGACATTCCTCCAGGATTTCATCCAGGCATTTCTTCAGGGACTCCTCCAGAAAAACCACCTAGAATTGATAAATGAATTCCATCATAAATTATGTCAGCAATTATTCCAGGATTTTCTCCAGAATATCCTTCAGGGATTCCTTCAGAATTTTTTCCAGGATTTTCTCTAGGAATACCTTCTGGATTTTTTGCAGGAATACCTCTTAGAATTTTTCCAGATGTTCCTTCAGAAATTCCGCTAAAAATTCATCCAGGAAATTCAGGGATTTTCCAGGAATTTCTTAACGAATTTCTCCAAGGATTCCTTCAGGGATACCTTTAAAAGTTCTTTCGAGGATTTCTCCAGAAATTCCTCCATAAATTTCTCTAGAAATTCCTCCAGGAATATCTGAGGGTTTTTTTCAGAAATTTCTCCCATAGTTTCTTTAGAGATTACCCCCAGAAATTCATCCAGTTACTTTTACAATGAATCCTCCAGAGATTTTCCAGGAATTCCCTCAAGGATTCACTGTGCCATTCTCAAAGGAAAACCTCCAGGAATCCCTCCAAGAATTCCTCCAGGCATTCCTGTAGGATTATGTCCAGGATTTTTTTTCCAAGAATTCCTCTAGGAAATTCTCCAGGATACCCCAAGAATTTCTTCAGGAATTCCTCTAGCAATTTCTCCAGGAATCGATCCAAAAATTGTTCCTAGACTTCCTTCAGAAATTATGTCAACAATTTCTCCAGGATTTTTTTTTCTGAAAATCTTCTGGGGTTTTTTATAGAAATTCTTGGAATGCCCTCAGGATTTGTTCAGGGATTTTTCCAGGAATTTCTATACTAATTTTTCCGGGGGTTTTCCAGTGATTCTTCCAGGAAACAATTCGAAGATTCCTTCAAGAAATCCTTCAAAATTACCTCTAAGCATTCTTCCAGCAAATCCTCCAGGGATTTTTTCAGAAATTCTCTGAAAGTCTCTATAATACAGCTAAATCAATTAAGAAATTCTTTCAGGAAATTCAGGGATTCCTCCAGGAATATCTCTAGAGATTCCAACAGAGATTTCTTCGCAAATTACTTCAAGGATTCTCTCAGGGACTCTTTCAGGAATTCCTTCGAGGATTTCTCCAGGAATTTCTCCAGAAATTCCGTTAAAAATTCCTCCAAGATTTTCTCAAGGGATTTTTTTTTTCGAAATAGGAAACTAATAGTAATAGCATCTCCCAGAATTCCCATGGAGATTTTTCTAGAAATTCATCCAGTTATTCTTTCAAGAATTCCTTTAGAAATTCCTCCATCAATTCCCACAGGAATGCCTCTAAGAATTCCTCCAGGATTTTATCCAGGAATTTCTTCAGGAATTCCTCCAGGCATTGATCCTGGGTATATTTAAGAAATTATGTCAACAATTCCTACAGGGATTCCTTCAGGCATTTCTCCAGGAATTTCTTCTCAGATTCCATCAGAAATTGCTTCAGGGATTCCTCCAGAGATTTTTCCACGAATTTGTCCAGGGATTTTCCCAGGGATTCCTCCAGGAAATCCGTCGAAGATTCCTTCTGGAAATCCTCCAGAAGTTCCTCCAAGAAATCCTTTAGGGTTTCTTCAGAAATTCTTCAGGAATACCTACATGAATTTTTCAAGGATTCCTCCAGGTATTTCTCCAGGAGTTTTTCCAGAGGTTCCTTCTGGGATTTCTCCACAAATTTCTTCAAAGATTCCCTTATGGATTCTTTCAGGAAACCCTATGAGGATTTCTCCAGGAATTTCTCTAGAAAATCCTCTAGGAATTTTTCAAGCGATTTTTTTTAGAAATAGAAAAATAACAGATATAGAAATCTCCCAGAATTAATCTGAAAATTTTAGAAATTCATGCAATAATTCTTTTAAGAATTCCTCTAGAAATTCCTCCAGCAATCCTCACAGAAATACCTGGAGTAATTCCTAGCTCCAAGCATACGCTCAAGTATTTTATCCAGGAATTCCTTCAGGAATTTCTCCTGGGTATCCTTCAGAAATATGTCAGCAATTCCTCCAGGATTTTTTCCAGGAAATCTTCTAGGGATTTCTTTAGATTCTTCCAGGAAATTCTCTAGGAGTACTTTCAGGAATTTAACGGGAATTCCTCCAGGGCTTTCTCCAAGAATTCCTCCAAGGCTTCCACCAGAAATTTCTCTAAGATTTCCTCAGGAATTTCACAAAAGATTTCTTCTGATTTGTTTCTAAGGATTCCTCCCAGAATTCCTCCAGGAATTGCTCCGGAATTTCCTCCAAGCAATTCTCCAGAAATTTATCTAGGATTTGCTCATGAGATCTCTTCAGGTATATCAAGGAATTCCTCCAGGTATACTTTGAAAAATCCTTCCAGTGATTCAATAGGGCTTTCTGCAGGCATTCCTGTAGGAATTACTCCAGGGATTCATCCAGGCGTTTCTTCAGGGATTATCCAGGAAGTCTTCCAGGGATTTCTCCGGGAATTCTTGCAGGGATTGATCCAGGAGTTCCTCAAGTGATTTCTTTAGAAATTTCTCTCAGGTTCTCTTCAAAAATTCATTCAGGAGTTCCTTCGGAAATTTCAGAAATCCATCAATCATCTTTTCAGGGATGTATGTCTAGTCTAGTCTAGTCTAGTCTACACATACACAGCCAATCATTGAAAGAATCCTGGAAAATGAAGGAAACGACTACTTCCATCATTTTTCTTGTCATTATTAATGATTGCAGTACATCGGAGATGCATTACAACCATTAAAGCGGCCAGGCCAACTGTGCAGCGTTTTTAATTCAGCAATTAAAACAATGAGTGGGGACATCTCGTACCAACCGCTCAGTTTATTGAAAAGTAAAATACGGTGAAAATCGGTGGGGGTGACGATGCTAAGAAGGTTAATGTCACCCCTTTGTTCTTGGTGCTTCCTGGGATGGGACACAGGTATTAAGTCCGTGTCCTGGCCCTAATGCCTAGGCTTAAGCGCCATTGCTCGCTCTCATCTTATCAGGGATGTATGTACTCAAAAACTTCTCCAAGATTACAAAAGATTTTTTAAATTATTTCAAAAAAAATCAGGAGGAATTCCTCCAGCGAATAGTATTGGAAGATAATTTGAAAAGGATGCGTACTGGAACCAGGAAATTTTAGGTTAATCCTCAAAAGTGTTCGTTATCTCCAAAAGAGTACAGCTAAAATTTCTCATGAATGTTTTGTAGACATTAACTAAAAAAAATCATTGCAAAATAATGCACGAGTAAATAAAAATCCCTAATCTTTCAGAAATCGGTCACCGCTACTAGCACCACGTCAATTTGTGTAGATCAGGCGAGCTTTTTTTTAACGTATTGTTCAAAATAGAGTAGCGTGACTGCTGAAGGGTTAAATGTTGCTTTTAGAATATAATGTTACTATATTCAATTTCTTGGTGTTGTGTTTACTTATAAGAGCTAGTAGGTACAAATTTGCTAAGGGTGCTTGCCCCCCCCCTGACCGAAAAGCTGGCTACGCCCTTGCTCGGAGAACACTGATGACTGTGTTTATATATAGAAAAAGTTACAAGAATCAACTAAAACAGTAAAAAAATTGATAAAGTACTGATTTTTAATGTACTGGGAAGAAAATCATCACGATCAAATTGAACCATTCTAGAGTGCTGTGCTGCATTGACGAATGGACCGATCAGCATGAGTCTTGCATGGCTCGATTCGTATTCGTGGTGGCTGTGTATATGCACAAAAAGTTACGAAAATCAACTAAAAAGTAGGAAAATTGTGAAATTACTGATTTTTTATGAGTTGGGAAGAAAATCATCACGATCGAAATGAAACCAATCTAGAGTGCGCTGAAAAAATGACCTTATCAGTTGTTAAACCACAACCTCTTGGCAAGACAAAGTTTGCCGGGACAGCTATATGGCGGTGATAGCCGACAGCGCGAGTTATAGAAAATAAATATAGATTTTGGAGCAATTCTTCCTTACATCATTTGACATTTAACCCTCTAATACCCAACCCCGCCTTTAGACGGGGTATAGTTTGAGCATTTTTGTAATTTTTGTTTCGTGGAAAATCAATTTTTTTATATTTTTGGCTGATATTTAGGACTGTTTTGTATATCTCAAAATGGTTTTTGGTGTATTTTAAAGCGTATTTACATTTTTTTTAAATCATTGAAAAATTGATGTTTTAGTCACCTTCTAGAAGTCATTGTTTATTTTGCATTGAATCGCTACAATTAACATGTTTTAAATTTTTCCCAAATCATTCTATCCTAGTTTTATAGTTTAAGGGAGTTGAATACACTCTAAAATTATTTTCTTTAAAATTACACGGAAAATAAAATTTCCTATGTAAAAAATTTAAAATAAAAATATTTCAACAATTATCATAAAATCTCAAAATGTTTTCATCTCAAAAAATCCGTACTCCAAATAGGCTTCCAGGAAAAATATAAAACTGTAGGGATGCTCAAAAATAAAAATTAGAAAAATCAAAAACTGAAATTCACGAAATCGAGAATTAAAAAGAATCATCTTCCAAAACATGTTTAAATCAATTTTAGATGACGAAAAATGATATTTAGATCAAAATCAAAAAATTGGGTATTAGAGGGTTAAACAATACAGTACAATTTCAAAAAATGACTAATATAATTTTAATCAAAACATTTTAAATGAATACTCAATATTTGTCAAATGTTTCAAACATAGGGTGACTCTGAAAAACATAACATCCCTTATGTAATCATTGCAATCTTTCCCTAATAATAGAACCTTTTACCATTGCGCATGCGCGACAACTGTCAGGACGAAAATCGATTCGTCGTCCGGAAATCACTGTTTCCAAACGAATCCATTTGGTGCTCCGTTTTATTGCACAAAAGATCCATCCCGACCATATTGTTGTTAACATTCATTCTTCCAAAGGATGATACAGCTAGCAGTAGTTATTATTAACATACTCGTCGTAGGGGACAAATTTAGCCCTACAGTTGCCAAAGGACCTCACCATCCGAAAGGAGATTTCTCAGCCAAAGATAGGAAGTTGGACGAGCACTTGCGTGCTCAAGATAAGTATGTGTCATTGTTTTGAATTTGATAGAGAGGCTTCAACGATTGCATTTCAGTCACATCCAGGAGGACATGAAGCAGTTTTCGTTCGGCGAAAAAGAACTGGCCAACATGTCCGACGAGGAGAAGAACTTTTACTTTTTCAAGTTGCACGATTCCGACAATAATGACCACTTGGATGGATTGGAGATACTGCATGCGGCGACACATCATTCAGACGGCCACGTTCACAAACTGGATCCGAACACGGGGGAGGATGAGTCGGATGATAATTCCGTTATAGGTAAGATGGTTGAGCATTTCCTTGCAGACTGCAAAAAAGGGTCTGGGACCATTTGGACAAGGGGAACTATTTTGAATTGGTTGGTACTACATTCTTACGTCTTCGGGTTTGATCTAGATCGGCTGAAACTGATCTAGATAAGATTTATCCTTCAATACGATGCTCTAGCGATCTCGATATGTTTCTTAGAGAGTTGGAGCTTCGGTAAAGTATTTTGGATTGGTTGGTATTACATTCTCACACCTTCGGTTTTCATCTAGATCAGCCAAAAAGTTCTAGATAAGTTTTTTCTTCCAATACGACGCACTAGTTTCCTTGATTATATCCTAGATAAATTTTACTCATTAAAATGATTACTAATACTACTTTCAAAGTAATCAGAATCCTCAGATATACAAGTTATAAAATTTTCGAACTCACTGGCGCCGTCTAGTGACAAAACCGTGAAAGGAATGGCCCATCAACTGTAGAACCTTAACTTTCTAAATGCTTTGCCAAATAAACCATCTTTCTAAATACTTTTATGTTCCTGGTGCACTTGGAGCATAAGAGGATCATTTCTAAATATGAAAGTGTTGTAGATCTAGTTGTATATGTTCTAGAAAGAAAAAAAAAACTTATCTAGATCAGTAACAGCAGATCCATACTAAAACCGAAGATGTTAAATGTAATAACTATCAACCTAAACCACTTTACCGAAGATTGCAGCTCTCTAGGCTGCAAGTTTCAGTGTTCTGGAGAGACATACATAATAAACTCTAGAGCAGTTACAGCCAATCTAGATCAAAATCGAAGGCTTGTAAATGTGGTATCAATAAATCCAAGACACTTCTTCAAAGACTCCAACCCTTCAGGATGCATAACCAGAAAACTCCATAATCATGTCAAAAGATACAACTGATCTAGATCAGTTTTGGCAGATCTTGTTCAAAACTGAAAAAGTAAGAATGAATTACTAATCAAACCAACGCACTTTGCCGAGGACTCCAATGCTCTAGAATGCATATCTAGAACACTAGAGTATCGTATTGAAAGATAAAATTTTTCTAGATCATTTTTAGTCGATCTAAATCAAAACCGAAGACGTGAGAATCACAGGTAACAATTTGATGCTGTACAAACGTTTCTCCAACTATTTTAAATCAGCCTTCATTCGAACAAAAGCTGAGCACAAGAATCCTTTATTTAGCTCCTAAACATCTAATTTTGGTGATTTTAATCAACCTTTAGCTGATTTGAGGTTCATTGGAAGGCTGATTTAAGACCTAATATGCGCATAGCCAGTAATCAATTAAATTTATTAATTGTTTCAATGTGCGTCTATTTCCAGAAGCTATGTTTAGGAATGTATGAATTAATCTGTGGGAAAACTGGGAATTGAACTCGAACCTCCTGATTTATAGTCACTCACCTTAGCCCCTACACCACACACAATTGTATACATATCCTCGAAAACAAGATCAATACTTGTCGATAATGAATAGTCAAGAACATAAGTTGAACTAAGTCTGTATTGTGACTGAAGAATCGATGTAAACCCCACGAAAACATGCTTGGGTCAACTGTCAAAAATTATTTGATTAAAGGTTGAACAACAGATGAATAATTCTGTATGTTGGTGTATGTTTTAAAGCTGGTAACCCAGATGAATAATATTCTATTCAACTTGATATTCAGCCATCTATGTACTGCTTATTAAAGAGGTTGAACAAGCAATACTTCAGACCAATATTTAGCTTTCATTGTGTTCAGCCATTGACACCATTAACCAGCTATTGTTCAGCTAATACTCTCACTGTTCAGCATTCATTGTTACTTGGAATGTAATTCCAACCAATTCAAAGCACTTTGCCGAAAACTTCAACCCTTTAGGATGTATATCGAGGACACTAGAACGTTGTATTGAAAGATTAAACTTATCTAGATCAGTTTTAGCAGATCGAAATCAAAACTGAAGCCATAAGAATGTAGTACCAACCAATCCAAAGCACATTGTCGAGGACTCCAAACCTCTAGGATGCAAACCGAGAACACTACAGCGTCGTATTGAAAGATAAAGCTTCTCTAGATCAGTTTCAGCCGATCTAGATCAAAAGCGAAGACGTAAGAATGTAGTACCGTAAACCGGGGTCAAATTGATCTCCGGGTCGAAATTGATCAGACGTGTTTCTAAAGCATATTTTAAATAGTTTCCTTACACAAATCGAATAGTACCTGATTCCTACATCACGGTACTTGGAAGGAAACTTTTCAAAATAAGCTTCATCTAACAGAAACACGTCTGATCAATTTCAACCCGGAGATCAATTTGACCGGTTTACGGTACAAATAAATTCAAAATACTTTGCCAAAGACTTCAACCCTCTTGGTTGCATACCCAGAACACCAAGCATTGTTTTGAAAGATAAAACATATCTAGATCAGTTTCGGTAGATCTAGATCAAAACTGAAGACGAAAGAACACTAGAACGTTGTATTAAAAGATATCTAGATCAGTTTCAGCCGAACTAGATCAACACCATAGTCATAAAAGTGTAGCACCAATCAATCTAGACAACTTTGCTCAAGACCCTAACCCTCTACGATGCTTGGCTCAGAGCACTGTAGCGCTTGTTCTTCGAGAGCCACAATTGATCGTAGCTAGGGATGTTCAGGATACTTTTTATCACGGTATTTGGATTGTTAACGCATTCAGTCAATAGCAGGAATTAGTTATTTAACTTTTTGTTGTTTTTTTTTGCAATTTTTTATCGTAATAGGCTGTTTTACCTTACGCTAATCTGCCAGGAAAAGGCCTACTTTCCTACACCAAATGAACAGTGCTGTAATGGTCCATTACAGCACTGATTTGCGTTGCGTAATGAACCATTACAGCACTGTTTACAGTTCTGATCAACTTCTTGATGCTTTCCGGACGCAGGTTTGAAAAATTGTGACATCTGCACAGTATAACCTGTTATGATCAGACTTTCTTAAACATGGCTATTAACATCAGTGTGCAGTTTAAGGTAAAATTTTGTTAAAAACTATCTTCAAGTGGTAATTTATGAAATTGCAAAAAACGTTGTACGCAACTGAGTGCAGAACTCGACTTTTACAGCACTCGTCGTAATTATCCAACTCGGCAAGCCTCGTTGGGTAAATGTACGACTCATGCTGTAAAATTTTCATTCTGCACTTTGTTGCGTAAGCTACTATTTACGGTCGAACAGTTTTAAGCATTGTACATAACTATAGCTATAACTATAGCGATAACTATAGCCTGCAAAAACTGTTAAGATACTACATGTATTAACAAGTTATTTAGTCCGGGATTAGTTAGTTTATCTCTAGAGATCTTCATTAAATTTCTAATATAGACTGATATATTCTTCAGACCTAGAAAATGAAAGCATTGAATTGAATTAGTATTATTTTCTGTTTACAATGCAGATGTGATCGACGACTTCATTGCATATGCCGACTTGGATCAAAACGGCCTACTCACCTATCCGGAATACATGAAAGCCATCAGCACGAATGATTGGAACAAAAAAGTGGATGTAACGGAAACGCCTCCTGAGATTGTTTAAATGGATTTGAATAAAGTTTGGAAATGGACTGTCATCGCTCAAAACAGAAACCACTTTTATTCCAACCAGAATTCCTTGCTTATATTATGAGATAAACTGTACACACCGACAGAAGACTACGACCACGTCCCTACAAATGACAAGGATAGATCATCTCGCACGGTGCCCCTTGAAGTCCCTCCATGATAGCACGATCCAGTTGAATCAACAGGTGGTTGTATTTGCTGTTTTTCGGAATTTCCGGGTCGAATATTTCCGCTCCCTTGACCAGAGCGCTGGCGGCCCTGGCGTACTCGTTGGCCGTGTGCGGTGACATACAAGCGCTTTGCAACATGCAACCTTCCTGGCCGGAACCTTCTGCCGCTAGGTAACCAATCATCAGCCCCGGCTCACCCGGATAGAAGAACGATCCTACAGCAGCGGAACGGAGAAGAGGAAAATTACATATGTAGGACTGAGTGGTGCCAGAATTGCATCATTTCTATTGTTACCGCAGCGCATTAACGTGTGTCGCCCAATTTACCCAGATAATTTTCCTGTCTATTGTCTTAGATAGAAGGCAGTGCGACGACATATGTAGTACACAATGCATAATGACAGCTTTGGGTTTTGGTTTCGCGTCTTGCGTGGCCGTGGTTGTTATGACACAGTAACACATGTCACCTTTATAGTAGGTATGGGATTTAAAACTTACCGCCTTCGCTTCTTCCGCGGCCGTAGGCACCCCAGTTTCCGGCACCGATCAGTCCGGCAGCAAAGATCAAAGCTTTGAGAAGGAACAGTATGAGCAGATTGGTGAGGTTGAGACTCAATACCTGGAATACGAGAATTCGGTTAACTCAACTTAAGTGTGTAGATAAACAATATAAGGTTACCCGAGCAGAGGAAAAAAGCTCAATAATAGCTTATTTTGATATGGAGAACAAAAAGTGATATTTGTTTGTTTGAGATAAGAGGTAAAAGTACTGAACATAATATCTCAATTTAACTCCTGGAACATCATCATCATAGCACATTTAGCTCTTGATAAGATCTAGCCAATAGCAGTAAGCTATTCGATTGATCTTAAAATATCATATTTTGCTATTGGTTAGATGGTTCAATAACAAATTTTTGCTATTATTTTCAGTACTTTTACTTCTTATCTCAAACAAACCAATATCACATTTTGATCGTCAGTACTTGAACTCTGCCCGGGTAGCCTTTCAAAGTTTGAGTCCCCCTTTTGATTAGGATCGAATAATAAAAGACATATAGAAACTATCCTCCTCTTGTGCTCCTGTTATAAGAAATGCATGTTTTTGCCTTTCTCGTACACCAAGGTGTACCGAAAGGCTATATGTTCACTCCAAAAATGACTTTTTGATAGAAGGCCCGGAGGGTCGAGTCACATATACCAATCAACTCAGCTCGACGAATTGAGGTGATGTCTGTGTGTGTGTATGTATGTGTGTGTGTGTGTGTGTGTGTATGTGTGCGTGTGAGTATGTGTGTGTACAAAATAAACTCACATCACTTTTTGACAGTAAACCTCAACCGATTTTAATGACCCATGGTTCATTCGACGCGGAATCTGGTCCCATTGTTTCCTATTGAAAATGGTTCGGATCGGTCCAGCCGTTCCGGAGTTATGGCCATTGAGGTGTTCCGGATCGGTACCCCTAGAAGAGGCCAGACATGAAAATGTACCAAACCCATGCTAGCGACCCATCAAACCATGGCATTTACGATTATCTGATGAACGGTAAGCAGGAAAATAGTCTCCGACCATATCTGAAACGGTACTGTTCCGGAACCGGTACTGGGTGTCCCGCCGGAAGTGGCCAAATATCAAATTGAACATAACTCATGTATGCGACACATCAAACAGCGGCATTTTCGATAACCTGATGAACGGTTGGCAGGAAAACAATATCAGACCACATCTGATCCGGTAGTGTACCGGAACCGGTTCCGGATGTCCCACCGGAAGTGGACAAATATAAAAGAGTACCAAACCCATGCATGCGATACATCAAACAGCGGCATTTTCGATAACCTGATGAACGGTAAGCAAGAAAACAGTATCAGACCATATCTGAACCGGTAGTGTTCCGGAACCGGTTCCGGATGTCCCACCGGATGTGGCCAAATATAAAAGAGTACCAAACCCATGCATGCGATACAACACATAACGGCTTTTCTGATAACCTGATGACTGGTTATCAAATAAATGGGTTAGGACCACATTAGGGACAGCCGGTAGTGCCGTAACCAGTTCCGGGTGTCCCTCCGAAAGCGGCTAAATATAAAATTGAACTGAACCAATGGGGCCGTTCATAAACCACGTAGACTTTTTAGGGGGAGGGGGGGGGGGGTCTGGCCAAAGTCTACGTTTCATACAAATTTCAAAAAATTTGTATGGACAAAAGTCTACGAAGGGGGAGGGGGTGTCTGAGATTGCCGAATTTTGGGCTACGTGGTTTATGAACAGCCCCTATGTATGCGGCACAGCAAAGTTAGCATTTTTTGATAACCTTATGAACGTTAGCAAGCAAACAGGTTCAGACTGGTGAAAAAAAAATGTTTTACGCATATGGTCCAAATCTCAACCGTTACGTAGTAATTGAAATGTACATGTTTTTGACTTTGCTTGTCTCAAACTGGTTATAACTTGAAAATGGTCAAACTTAACGCATTTGAAAGATTATTAAATTTGCTACCAAAAAAGATCTTGGAATCTATTGGTTTAGTTAGATAACTCAAGCAAAAGTAGTGTATTGCCTTTCTCGTACACTTAGTGTACTACGTTCACTCAAAAAACGATTTTTCGGAAAAAGGCTCGGAGGATCAAGTCACATATACCAACCAACTCAGTTCAACGAATTGAGATTATGTCTGTATGTGTGTATATGTGTATGTATGTATGTGCGCAAAATAAATTCACTCACTTTTAAGGCACTTCCCATTGGCCGATTTTTCGAATTATAGCTTGAATCGAACCGGAATTGTTTGCTATCAAAAATGGTCCAGATCGGCCAAGGCGTTCCAGAGTTATGGCCATTTCAGTGATCCGGACTAGCAACGGTAGAATGGGCCGTATGTAAAACTGAACTAGCCCCATCATGCGATACATCAAATTGCGGCGATTTTTGTAACCTTCAGCACGGTTGACGAGTTTTGTGCGGAAATCAACACTGGAGACCAGAAGCTCCACGATGTCGGTCCAAAATTCAAGATGGCAGCCAAATGGTCAAGTTGGCGGCTCAAAATTCAAGATTTTGGCTGTTTAATAGAGATTTAGGCTCTTAAAGCATGCTATATGGGAATATTTGATATGGGGAAGATGTCTGGACTCCTAAAATGGCGACTAGAATATCCAAGATGGCGGTCTGACATCCAAGATGGTGGCTTCAAATTCAAGATGGCGTCTGTTTAAAGAAGTTAAAGGCTGTATGCCATATAGGTATATTTGGTATGGGGAAGATGTCCGGATTCAAAAAATGGCGACTAGAATGTACAAGTTGGCGATCTAAAATTCAAGATGACGGCTTCAGTTTCAAGATGGCGGCTGTTTGATGGAGATTTAGGCTCTAACGGCTGTTTAATGAAGTTTTAAGCTCTACAACCATGCAATATTGGTATATTTGGTATGGGAAAGACTTCCAGAGTCCAAAATGGCGATCAGGATATCCAAGATGGCGATCTAAAATTTAAGATGGCGGCTCCGAATTCAAAATCACGGCAGTTAAATGGAGTTGGGCTTGAAACAATGCATTATTGGTATACTTGGTATGGGGATGATGCCTGGATTCCAAAAATTACGACTAGAATATCCAAGATGTTGGTCCAAAATCCAAGATGGCGGCTCCAAATTCAAGATGGCGGCTGTTTAATGAAGTATATTTTTCGTAGGGAAGATGTCTGGACGCCAAAAATGGCGACCAGAGCATACAAGATGGCAACCTTAAATCCTAAATGGCGGCTTCAAATTCAAGATAGCGTCTTTTTCATAAAACTTTGAGGCTCAAACATTAAAAGCCAGATAAACGATATGATTTCTGGTATCATGAAATGGATTTCTAATAATTGTATGAAAGTGCGATATACATCAACATTTCGCTTGAGTTTTAGGGAACGTTTATAAATTACGTCCAATATTTGGAGGAGGGAAAGGGGTCTAGGAAAGTGTGACAGTACGTGTATAAGGTATAGGGAAATAGCGTGACAGAGGGGGGAGGGGGGTCTAGAAATCCCAAAAAACGATGGACGTAATAAATGAACCTTCTCTTATTGAAATGGGGTTTCGAAGGCACGAGAAAGGCGCCATCACCGTTAGGTGGATTAATTAGGGTTTTTAGCTTTGATAATCATGGCTCCACCCCAGTATTTGAAATACCATTACCCCGAACGCCACATCCTAAAAACCTTCATCCTGAGTGGGTTATTACCCCGAATCGTTCTAAGGATCGGCCACCCTGGGAATTTTGATACATATATATCTATCTATCTATATATATATAAATGAGTTTGAAGTTCCTTTGAGGCAACAAAACTCGGGAACGGCTGAACTGATCAGGATGACTCTTGCATGGTTTGATTCGTATTCATGGTGGCTGTGTTTATATGCATAAAAAGTTACGAAAATCAACTTGAAACAAGAACAATTGTAAAATTACTGAAATTGTTATGAGCGGGGGAGACATTCGAAACGAACGCACTAAAACTAATCTAAGAGTGCGGTGCTGCAATGACCCCACATCAGTTGTCTGTCAAATTATCACACCAAAATGGCAGTACTGGGCAGTACAACGTCTGCCGGGACAGCTAGTCTATATATATAAAAATGAGTTTGAAGTTCCTTTGAGGCAACAAAACTTACGAACGGCTTAACCGATCGGGATGACCCTTGCATGGTTCGATTCGTATTCATGGTGGCTGTGTTTATAAGTAAAATAAACTTACGAAAATGAACTGAAACAATAAGAAAATTGAGAAAGTGTTGATTTTTATGACCGGGGAAGAAAATCAACACGATCGAAATGAAACCAATCTAGAGTGCCATGTTGCAAGACCCTAACAATTGTCAAACCACTACACCATGGCAAGACAAAGTTTGCCGGGACCAGCTAGTATCTTCTATATATAAAAATGAGTTTGAAGCCCCTTTGAGGCAACAAAACTCACGAACGGCTGAACCGATCAGGATGACTCTTGAACGGTTCTGTTCGTATTCGTGGTGGCTGTGTTTATATCTACAAAAAGTTACAAAAATCAACTAGAAAAGTAAGAAAATTCATAAAGTACTGATTTTCCATGAGCTGGGAAGGAAATCAACACGACCAAAATTAAATCAATCTAGAGTGCGGTGCTATTTTGAGCTCAACAGTTGTCAAACCATCACAAGACGGCAAGACAAAGTTTGCCGGGACAGCTAGTTTATCATATATTTTTTACAAAATCTTGGATTACACCAAAACTTCCATTTAGGTAACGAGTCGGGACTGCCTAAATCGAATTCATTACCTAAATGGGTTTGAGGATTGCAAAGAAGTTTAAGAAGGGCGAGTTAGCTGAAGATTTAAAGGGGGCCATGCGGGGTTTCAGTGGGATTTCATGGGACTTTCAGGATTTCAGGAGAGGGGGGTGTCAGAGGCGTTGCACCGGGGGGGGGGGGCGTATTTTCGGGGAATTTCGAAGGGATCCGACAGTGTTTTAAGGGGATTTCGTGTGCATTTCAGAAAGCTTCAGAAGGTTTTTTTGGTGAGTTTTAGAGGCGTTACAAAGGCGTTATCGGGGTCAAAGGGGTGTTAGGGGGATTTCGAAGGCATTTCAGACAGCTTTAGATGATTTTCGGCTAGTTTCAGAGGCGTTACTCATGCGTTACGTAGGCATTTTTGGGGGTTTCTGAGGGTCACAGGTGCGTTACTTGGGATCCGAGGAGGTTTTAGAGGGATTCCGAAGGCATTTTACACAGTTTCAGATGAATTTGGCGAGTTTTGGAGGCGTTACGTAAGCGTTTTGAGGGGTTTCAGAAGGTATCAGGTGCTATCAGTATCTTAGAGATTCTTAAGGACAGACTTGTTAGAATCCCAAAATGGCCGCCACAATGGCCGACTTTAGCACCTACTCACGATTTTGAATGCACAAATCTCTTCGTAAACAAAACCAGCGCACCTGAGCTTCTTATTTTAAGCTTATAACAAGTGAGCGAGAACAGAATAATAAAATGCACTGTTGTTTGAAGCTTGCTACTTCAGATTTGTGCGTCTGAAGTTCTGATGCACTGTTTAAGCGGAATTTCAAGACGTTTGTCCTTAAACAAACATTGAACTTATTACTTGTCAGCACAAAGTTGCATGAGGCTGTGTAAAGCCTGTATCCGCAATAATCGGGACACAGAAATACAGCTGCAAGTCTGAAAAAGATACTTTAAAATTGCTCTAATTTGGCCTAACAACATCTTAAGATGTGTTTATTCCACCTACAAAATTTCATGCGAATCGGTGCAGTACTTTTTGTTGTAGCAATGAATAAATATAATGTGGGCCATTGAATTTTGTACAGCCCCTAGTTTTGCTTATAAGCGCTGTAACTTTTGAATTTAGCAAAGGAAATGGCTGAAATTTTAAACACAAACGTCTCAATTTACATTTGTCGCACAGGCAAAATTTCAAAAAAATCGATGCACTATCAAAAATTTTATAGCCGAAACATGTATTGGGACTGAACGTGATTTTAGCCCCTCAGACAGCAATTAGTCAGCACCCTTTATTGTTTCGATTGTACTATTGGAAGAACTATATCAATAATCATCAACTTTTGCAGGCATAATATACACATATTCAACTACCTCCTACGCAAATTTCATGAAAATTGGCAGAGAAATTTAAAAGTTATGGATAGGCAAACACCTTTATCAACACCAGTAGCTTTCAAACCAATCGATCAAAGTTGATGAAATTTTGCAAGAAAGTGTCTCTATAAGTATCATAATTGCTAACGAAATTTCATAATTATCAACACAGAACTTTAAACTGTAACGTAAATGAACCATCTATGGTGCGAATTAAAATTGGTTATAAATAAAAAAAAAATTAAAATTTTTCATCCACAGTTAAAAGTAATGCGTCGAATTTTATGAAATTTGGCACAAATAATAAACATACACCAAAGAGTTTTCAGTCAATTATTTGGCCAATTTCACCGATCATTGCAGAGCTACTGCCATACTTCTGTGTCCCCATTTTTGCGGATACAGGCTTTAAGCATGGCTCAATCACAAGTTGTGCATGTAGGTTCGATGACTTTATGCTCTAGAAAGTTCTTAGGAAACCGTAAACAGTCCCAAACCACCCCATCCCCCTCATTGCTCCTCCCTGAGCACGCCCTGAACTCCCCTTAGCTTTACTTGCAACTTGATTCCCTTAAACCAATCTTAACGCCAATCTATTTAAAACACTCCAACTGCTCTGAACACATTCAGATTCCATTTAGGTGTAACGTTACCTAAATGGAGAGATCTAAATATATTTTACGTAAATGGATTCGACCTAAATTGAGGTTTGAGTGTATTGGAAGTTCTGATAATAATTTGCCAAAATTTTGTAGAGATTTTATGATAAATGTAATAAAATTCCCAAGGTGGTCCAAAATACATCCACTACCCTATGATTATATATTTTGAACCAATAAACCGGTTTTCAATATTAACCTTCACGTACCCGACCGCCGACAACTCATTTTCAAAATGTGGGCATTTCGTCAATTTTCATCCATTATATCATGAACGCTCAAAATTTCATTGCATTGAGTTCATTGAATCCGGAGATATAACAATCCAAAGTTGGCTATCCGATAATTATGTCTTTTTCTAGAATATTTCTAACATCATGTAGAGTAGCCCGATCTTTCTCAAATTGAGTCCATTGATAAACAACTAGTTATCCAACTTACAGTAAAAAAAAATGAACATTTGTATGCACTTTTCGAAAAGTTATAGCTAGTTGACCATTTTTTGAAAAGTGGAAATTTTACCTGTCCCGATCATTTTGTCTATTCCCTGTACGTACACTCCCGTTCAAAAGTTTGGGGTCACCCCCTCAAAAACATGTCATTTTTTTAGGCCCATATCTCCGCCAATTTGCGTCCGATTTCAAAACCCTAGGTTTCATTCAAAAGATAATAAGTCAAAGAAACTTTGAACATGATTTAAAAGAAACTTTTTCAAAAAATTTTGTATGTAAACTTAACCCAAAGTTGCCAAATTTTCCAAAAAATGAATATAAACTTACGGCAGTGTCGCTGGAAATTGGGTCGACCAAATTTTAAGATGAGAGCGGCAATATGACCCATTTTCTATTAGCTTTCAACTGCTTTTTACAGAACTTAGCTAAAAAATCTAGAAAAAAAGTTATTAAGTTAATTAATCCTTGATGTCATCGACCAAAAGTTTGGGGTCACCCCTCAATATGATGTATCGGCCAAAAGTTTGGGGTCACTTTCGTAAAACATGGAAAAGTGATTTGGTGATATCTTTGTCATCTATAGTTCAATTTCAATTATTTTTGGCTCATTTCAAAGATAATTAACTAAATTTACGTTTGTTGTCTTCAACTTAACGTATTTAACGATTTTTGTATATAAAAATGTTATGTAAAGTTAACACATTTTACCACGCTTCAACAAATGAGGCAACTTTACGTTAAGTTTTAGTATGTAAATTTCAACAAATATGTGTGGTTCAATGTCTATGCAGTAAGTATCATTCATTTTGTTTCAAATAAGCCAAGAAGAATTAAAATTGAATGAAAGATGACAAAGATATCAACAAATCACTTTTCCATGTTTTACGATAGTGACCCCAAACTTTTGGCCGATACATCATATTGAGGGGTGACCCCAAACTTTTGGTCGATGACATCAAGGATTAATTAACTTAATAACTTTTTTTCTAGATTTTTTACCTAAGTTCTGTAAAAAGCAGTTGAAAGCTAATATAAAATGGGTCATATTGCCGCTCTCATCTTAAAATTTGGTCGACCCAATTTCCAGCGACACTGCCGTAAGTTTATATTAATTTTTTAGAAAATTTGGCAACTTTGGGTTAAGTTTACATACAAAATTTTTTGAAAAAGTTTCTTTTAAATCATGTTCAAAGTTTCTTTGACTTATTATCTTTTGAATGAAACCTAGGGTTTTGAAATCGGACGCAAATTGGCGGAGATATGGGCCTAAAAAAATGACATGTTTTTGAGGGGGTGACCCCAAACTTTTGAACGGGAGTGTATTTTCAAAAAAAAATCAAGGAATCGTTTGGAATTCTTTCGAAAATTCCATTACATATTCCTCCAATGTATCACAAAGCTTCACTTCAGAAAATCTTGCTTCAGAAATTCCTCGATCAATACCATAAGAAATCCTTTAGGAATTTCTTTAGAAATGCTTCGTGAGACTCCCCTAAAAATTTCTTGAATGATTGATTAACTAAGAAAACTATTCACAGATTTCTTCAAAAATTCGTTCATTGATTTCTTTAGAAAATTCTCCATGGGTTTCTTCAGAAATTCTTTCAGTTCACAGGTCCACGAACCAGATTTATGAGGAAAGACGCATTCAACGCCTTCAAATGAGTTTTAAGGCAAATATGGTCTTCTACAAAGTTGTTCCTAATAATAAGGCCCTCTTAAAAATGTGCATGAAAATTAGGGTGGTCCATATTTTCAAAAAAAATGGTAATCAAACTTTTTTATTTGCAAGATACATTCTTTATTATTTACTGGATACATTCTTCTGGAAAGTTGTAGATCTATCAATTTTGAGCAAGTTTGCTGAAGATACTTTTTATGTAGCTTCAAAATTGACCGATCTAGAGGTATTTTTTCTGAATAAGCTTAGGGTGGTTCAAGAAAAACCGTTTTACTGGCTTTAACTTTTTCAGTTTCGATTTTTCATCAAAGTCGCCCAAGAGACACTTGTAGATCATTTGAAGACGCGTCGTTTCGTGCGCTGAGATGGTTGTTATATCTTTTGGTTCAAAAGTTACAGGCGTTTTTCTTAAAAAATCATAGTTTTTTAAAAAGGGTTTATGATGGGTTGGGGCAAACATAAAAATATCTTTTACCCGCATTCAAAAGAAGAAATGTTGTTATAAAACATATCAAAAAATTAGAAGGGTGTTGTTTTTGTAACTCAAGTGAAAAATACTTGAAAAGTGCCTATTTTTTTCTAGAAAATCATCAATATCTTTTGAACGAAATGACGTAGCAACATTCTCAGCGCACGAAAATGCGCGTTTTTGGAAGCTCTAAAAGTGGCTCTTAGGCGACTTTGACGAGAAATTTGAACACCTTTTTAAAAAATTATGATTTTTAAGGAAAACGCCTGTAACTTTTGAACCAAACGAGATAAAGACCATCTCAGCGCACAAAACGACGCGTCTTCAAATGCTCTACAAGTGTTTCTTGGGCGACTTTGATGAAAAATCGAAACTGTAAAGAATAACAAATAACAGAAAACCGGTTTTTCTTGAACCACCCTAAGCTTATTCAGAAAAATACCTCTAGATCGGTCAATTTTAAAGCTACATAAAAAGTGTCTTCAGCAAACTTGCAAAATTGATAGATCTCCAACTTTCCCGAAGAATGTGTATAGTTATTCTTGCAAATAAAAAATTTTGGTTACCAATTTCTTTGAAAATATGGACCACCCTAATTTTATAGAGGGCCTTATTTTTAGGAACAACTTTGTAGAAGACCATATTAATCTAGAAAATCATTTGACGGCGCTGAATGCATCTTTCCCCATAAATCTGTTTCGTGGACCATTCTGCATTGTTACTATCCCTAACTTGTGTTTAAATTACTTATAATCTGTGTAATACCCTGTTTTCCCTAACTCTGTTATATATGTAAGAACTAATAGCTGCAATTGTAGTTTTTTTTTTTTCAGGCGTGTCCTTTTGACTCGTCCTGTATTCCCCTTACCTTGGCCCGGGATGAACCTGCCTATGGCAAGAAATCCCATAATAAAAAAAAAGAAAAAAACATCTCCAGAGTTCCGTAACTTTTTTTTCAGAAATTGCACAATGGATCCAATACATAACAATAATACTACAATACATTCTATTGTCTACAATTCATTATATTGTTATTGTACGGTTATACAACAATACCTTCTATTGTATAAAAAGTTCAAACAATATCAGAACAATAAAATATTTTGTTTGCGTTTCTGATTTGTTCGAGAAAAAAATATTTTCTGTATTGTTACGTTGCTCAACAAACTCTACAGTAGTATGAAGTATTCATTTACAATACAATTTATGGTGCATAATCATACGTTATATTGTTCTTATATTGTCTTCTACATGGTATCTAAGGGTGGAGCGGACCTGGTGTGATAGTTAGAACACTTGACTATCACGCCAAGGACCTGGGATCGAATCCCACTCCCAACAAACTCACAAAATGAGGGTTTTTCCTTCGGAAGGGAAGTAAAGCGTGGGTCCCGAGATGAACTAGCCTAGGGCTAAAAATCTCGTTAATACAAATAAAAAAAAATGGTATCTAAGTAAAATGTATTGCGAATGTATTGTAATGTAACAACACATAATATTGCATTTGCATGGGACATTTTTACGAGGGTTTCTTAGACCATCTTCCAAAGCTTTATTTCAAAAATACATATTTCAGGGAATCCATAAGATATTTCTTTCATAAAAAAAATATTGCCATAGTATCTTTCAGAAATAGTTCCGGAGATACCTTCAGTAATTTCTGCAAACTTTTGTAAATTATAGGCTGAGTCAAATATCGTGAATTATCTTTCTAAAATTTAAAAATCTTTGAAAAATGTAAAACATAGACAGGTAATAACGTTCCCGTTGCTCTATCAGACTGCACAAAAGGCCGAGAGTATGACGTTGCCCAGTTTCTCCAATGATTCCTTTAAAAGTTCTTCTATGCAGCGGTTCCTAAATTGCACTTATGATATCTTCAGAAATTACGCCACTAATTCATTCATAAAATCTTTCAAGGATTCTTTCAATAAACCTTCCAGGAAATCTTTAAGAAACTTCTGCTTCCATCTGGTGAAGATATAACGAAACTACGCCTAGAATTTTCAGAAGCACATACCTGGAGCACCAAAAGGCGGTTAGCACTGATCACCACCAGCCGTAAACCATTCGATCAACTTTCAGCGCCATCATCATTTATTTCTTCAGTACACCCTTTCTACAGAAATCCTCCTGGAATTCGTTATGTTTTCCATGGAATTTTTCTGAAAATTCTTCTAGGGTTTCCTTTAGAAAATACTTTTGAAGGAACGAGAACCCGGATAACAACTAACCAGAGGATGTCTGATGAAAACCATTCCTTCACCATACAGTGTACTAGCTACATTAAAATGTATTGTAATTGAATAGTTCACTAAAAGCTTTGCACATTGTACCTACATACATTTACATCAGATCTTTATGTAACAATATATTTTACTGTTTTGCTTACGTTTGAATTATTCACTTTCCAAAAATATTATTTTTCCGTGCACTTTCTGGTTTTTTCTTAATTTAAGACTTTTTCCGTGCTTTGTTTTTTTTATGTTCGCGACTTTTTGAAGGATAGAAAGGCAAGAGAAAAAAGTTAGTAAGTTCAAAAAACATTAAAATTTAAAAAATGCAGGATAAAATGTAATATTATGTGACAATCAAAGTGCCCTAAGGACTGCAGTTTCATGAGATAAAACGAGAGAGGTATGTAGAGTGCGATAAGAAGAATGCGAATAAGGACTGTATCGAAAAGTAGTTGAAAATGTTCAAAATTATCTATCTCGAAGCTGGATTGGTCTTTTCACTTCGGTTCTTCTATGAAATCGTCTCAATATAATTAACCTTAAAATAGCAAAGAGATATTTTGGAAATGTTTAATATTATTGAAAGTAGGATTGAATGAAAACACCTAACAAAATAAAAATCTGCACGAAATGCCAACTCTGAAAAATTTTTCAGCATTTTAACAACCTGTAGCAAATAGAACTTGTGCTGTAAAAAAATGGAAAATATTGATTCTTGTTAACACTTACGTACACATAACATATCATTCAACATCGTCTTTAAAAATGCTTGTTATCGATTGAGAAATCTCCAAAACTTATAAAATAGTCGATCCTTAAAATCCTTTATTTTCAAGTCCAACTTTGACACTATGCTTAACATATCTTCAAAGGTTATGAAATTCCGTTCTCTGTTGAAACTACCTTGTCAATAAGTTTTAAAATATGACCAAATAAAAAAAATGCGAATTTTTCACCTTGTTGAATTTATATTTGCGAATACGTGATTTGGAAGAGCAGTGACAAAAGGGGTTCCTCAAACATGATCTTTTTTAACGAATTGTGATAAAACGAAGTGGAACTTTTTCTTGAAAAAATAGTTTACCTATATCATGAGCATTCTGAGAAAGAATATATTTGCGCAAAAACATTAACCATTTTCGAACATTATCGCTCATTTTTTGCAATTTTAGTTTTTTTTTATGGTGTGCAAAATTTAGAAAACATGTGTTCAATATTCCTGGTAAAAGACCAGGTTGAATGATTATTATTCAAAAATTAATAATGGCATTTATTATTTCTAGGGTTTATACAGAATCTTCAATACATAAATTACTTAAATATTTAATTAAATTATATTTAAGGCTGTTGTGAACATTTATAACTACTTTACGATACACTTCTTATAGGTCAATCCAGGAAGACACATACCTAAGACTGATTACCGTGAATCAATGAATGACGTTCAACGCGAACCTCTTTGTATTTGCATTTAGGGGAGTTTTCTCCCATTCCCTCATTTGATCTTGCCTTTTACCACAACCGAATCAAATGCGAGTGGTTAAATTTATCTTTGACATTGAGCCATTTTTAGACTGGACACTGAAGCGATTTCTAATATAGGTTCATCTGCGGATTCGCTTATTAAGTCTGGAACTTATATTTGAATCGAACTTGACAGTTCTCTCACGAGTTAACTTCTGAGAATCATATAGTTCGACATTATTATTTTATGTACTATAACAATATAACTTATTTATTTCGTTACTCACTTCATGCAACTACATTAGTAGTCTAATAACAATTAGCACACTTGACATAGTTCCATCATGCCGCTCAAAGTGTTTCCACAAATAATGCTTAGTTTGCAAAACCCAGTCATCTGGCTGGTGGGACATAGGAGCCTACGCTTCAACTGTTATTGTAATTGAAGACTATCCAGACTTAGACGTGCGCGGTCTTGTATATGAAGAGTTATCCAAGCTATTCTGGAAAATTTCCAAAGCTCATTTTATTAATGTTGAACTTGAAAGCTTCTAGTCCGACCTATCAAAAAGAGTTCTATTTAATTTTATTTTCAGGCTCGTTTCGCTAGAAAGCCTAAGATTCACTGTATGTTTGACCACATTACGTCTAATTGTTTTTGTATTTTCATTTTTACAATGGTATTTATTGTAAAACCATATGGTTCTAAATAGTACTGTTTGGTTTTTCCAGGAATTCTTATATTTCTATATTACACGAAATGGTTTAACTGCACTGCTTTTTTACTGCAAGTCCGGTAAGTGCAATAAAATTTGTTAGCCCAAATTTAACATCAATTAACGGGTTGTTGAAGCCCATTGAAGCCCGTCTGACGATGCAGTTATCGAATTTCGTCCGCTTAGTGAAACATAAACATGTTGCAGTTATCGAACGTCTACTGTATTGTATTTTATTGGTACGTTCCTTATTCAGAAATTCTTTTAAATAATGCCCCAAAAAATCTTTCAGTAATCGGGTTTTTCCACAAACTCGTAAAGGTTTTTTTGCACGAACTCCTCCAGATATTTCCTCGGGAATTCTCCAGATATTCCATTGAAAACCCAGCTAGAATTCCTCTAGAGATTCCTTCATTATTACTTTAAATCATTCTAGGAGGAATTCCTCCTGGGGTCTCTCCAGTTCATACAGAGATTCTTTCGGGAGTTCCAGTTATATTCCTCTGTATGTTTCCCAAGATTTTTTTCAACAGAAATTCCATTCGAAATTACTCAAGAGATTTTTCGAATTCTTCTCGGATTTGAATTTGATTTGATTTGACAGTATTGATATAAGTTACTTTAAATTTAATTTATTGCTGGGTCTTCTGATTGATTAAAAACACATCGGTAAGTTATGCATTCAATCATAATTGGTGTTGGTCATGTTGCCAAATTTATTATAGTTTTGCGATTATTTAATGTCGTTAGCATATCTAGTAGCGTGGTTCAAACATTCGATTTTGCTCCACACCGATAATTTGTTTCGTAACCTGATTCTATGCCTTCTGCCTAAATTTGAACTGATTTCGTTAAAAATTCAGAGTGCATAAGCCTTTCAAAGTTTGTATGGAAATTACTATGGAGAAACTATGTTTTTCATTCAATCGAGGATTAGTTGATCCCTGATACACCTATGCCACTTTATCAGCAACAACTTCTCCGAAGACCTCATTCAAATCGGAGGGTTCATTAATCAATTGCCGTTTTTTTTATCCAGAATCAAAATCTTTGCTCATGATGGTAAAACTATTCGATGGACATCACTGCATGCTATTTGCAGTGAAACATAGTAGCCATGATTTCTGTGTGCTATCTTTGGCGCCATGTGCAGCAATGTTGCCTGCTGGGGAGGCATCCGATTTGATTGCGGTCTTCGGTGAAGTTGCAGCTGATAAAGTAGTCTAGGAGTACCAAGGATTAACAAACCCTCAAGGACACATAGGGAGTTTCCCATTGTAATTCCCATACAAACTTTGAAGGGCTTGTGCAACCTCAATTTTTATCCAAATCAGCTCAAATGTTGAAAGAAGGGATAGAATCTGGCTACAATTCGAAAAAGCGGTGTGGAGCAAAAACGATTTTTTGAACCACCTTAAGGACAGACTTGTTAGAATCCCAAAATGACCGCCACAATGGCCGACTTTGGCACCTACTCACGATTTCAAGCGCACAAATCTCTTCGTAAACAAAACCAGGGCATCTGATCTTCTTATTTTAAGCTTATTACGGCAAGAACAGAATAATAAAATACACTGTTGTTTGAAGCTTGCTTCTTGAGATTTGTGCGTCTGAAGTTCTGATGCACTGTTGGAGCGGGATTTCAAGACGTTTGTCCTTAATAACTAGGCATCTGTTTGAATATTTTTGCCTTTCTCGTACAACAAAGTTGTACCAAAAGGCTATCATTTCACTTCAATAATCTTTTTTTTTATGGAAAGCTCAGACAATTAAGTCTCATATATCATACTTATAAGAGGATTATCCATGGTGACATACCTAACTATGTTAAGTAAACACCACCGCACTATCTTGGGATATACCTAATTTTATAAATCGATTACCCTTAGGTAGTGACGAGTAACTATTTGGTTTGTAACATGTTGATTTGAACATCTGATGATTGAGAGTAATTTATAAATCAATTAGACCAAAGTAACCTAAGGTCATCCATCTTATCGTAAACTTTTGTCCAACGCACTCTTTCACCAATTAGGTAGTAGAGAATCTTTCCACTATAGAGCACTCCGAGGTTAACACATAATTTGTTAATAGTAGTTTACGCAACAAGGTGCAGAATGAAGATTTTTACAGCACGAGTAGTACATTTATCCAATGAGGCTTGCCGAGTTGGATAATTACGACGAGTGCTGTAAAAATCGAGTTCTGCACCAAGATGCGTACAACGTTTTTTGCAATTTCATAAATTACCACTTGAGGATAGTTTTTAGCAAAACTTGTTCATCAAACCGTACACTGATGTTCATAGCCATGTTTAAGAAAGTCTGATCATAGCAGGTTACACTGTTCAGTTGTCACAAATTTTCCAACCTGCGTCCAGAAAACATCAAGAAGTTGATCAAATCTGAAAACAGTGCTGAAATGGTTCATTACGCAACTGAAATAATTTTTGCAATTTCTCATCGTAATAGGCTGTTTTACCTCACGCAAATCTGTCAGGAAAAGGCCTACTTTCCCACACCAAATAATCAGTGCTGTAATGGTTCATTCCTTGCGTAATGAACCATTACAGCACTGTTTTCAGTTTCCTCAAGCGGTAATTTATGAAATTGCAAAAAACGTTGTACGCATCTCGGTGCAGAACTCGATTTTTACAGCACTCGTCGTAATGTACAACTCGTGCTGTAAAAATCTTCATTCTGCACCATGTTGCGTAAACTACTATTCCCTGGACACGATCACGCTCACCTGGCTATTCCCAGCAGATCGACTGATCATTTCCTTCGCGAACGAAACCGCCAACTGGCCTGCAGGACTCATTATCAAATCCTTCGCCGTTTCTGCAAACCCTCGTCCCATCGAAGTAGAAGGCCCTGTCTGAGGCCCACCATGCTGCTGCTGCTGCCTACTGTTCACATTATAATTCAAATCATTTCCATCGAACTCGTGCACATTGCAACTGATTTCACCGATGATCAATGCCAATAGCACTGCCCCCGTTGCCAGCAGAGGAATGTTCCAGAACCTCATCCTGCTTCCGCTCGGTTATTGCATACACTTCTTTTTATCGCACAAATACTTTGTTTTGTTTTTCAACGCACGTGTTTGTATCCTAGATCGACCCCGGCTCTTGTATCATGGACAAGTTGCACAAAACTGAGCCTTCTGCCGCAATTGTAGTAATATAAATATCTTTTCTTCGTCTGGCCCAAGTGTCCCTTCGACTGGAATGCGTCTACCTGAGCTACCTGTCCTCCTGGTAATGATTGAACAAAACAAAAAGTCAACAATAAAATGTTATGCCTTTTCAAATGCTCAGGAAAAAACTAAGTCACCGCAAGCAAAAGTAAGAAAGAGACGCCAACCACCAGCGTGCTCTTCATTCGATCGTTTTTCCTAAAATTAACTCATTTATGTACCCTTTCAGGGACGAAACAACCAACGACAGATAAGTAGGCGACGGAGGGGTCTCTAAGAGACCTTTTTTCCTTCTGACTGCGCGCACACAATAGATCAAGCTACCGACTACTGCGATGACATCCATACAATGCATCATCATATGTAATGCCGTCGTCTTCGCTACACATGGGCCTACTACTGTGGTGACGGCGATCGTCTTTTTAACTCGTTCATTGTTGCGATCTGGCAGGTTTTTAGGGGTTTGCTTCCTCATGGAGCTCCTTAGGCGAATTTGAACCAGTCGGAGTGGAAAATTTGACCATTTTTTATTGTTTCCAAAACAATTTGTAGCATATAAGATCACCGCAAAGTGACGACCCAACGCCAGCTAAACAAGGTTGGTTACAAAAGGTTAACAAGAGTCAAAACGATTTTTGATCTGTTCTTTACATAATAATTCGTTCCTGGAAAGGAGAGATTGTTTGGCTCTGTGGGAAGTGATAAAAGAAAAGAACAGTGAAATGCTTTTTGGTGTTCTGTCTATAATCGCTTATCAGTAAAATACGACGAAATTGCGCATCTACATTAAATAGAGCTCAAACTTTGCAATACTAGCTCCCTATAACCGATATAAAAAGAATATTTTAAATTACTGTTTAGAATTGTTGGGAAGCAAAATATTGATGATGGACCACTATCAAGAAAATGTTTAAGAGCAAAGTATGGCTGACGTCACGCTATGAAGTATGACTGTCATAATATGATGGCATATTATGATGGCATTTAAAAATTTGGCCTACTTACCAATCACATGTACAAGAGAAAATGTTTCAGTGTTAAAACTATTTAACTAGGTAGTTATATAGGTACAATTCACGTTCACCAGAGTAAAAAAACTTGTTAAAAATGTTTTAAAACTTTTCAAGTCAGGTTTCAAACTATTTATGACACAAGTTGCAAAATGATTTTTTTCAGCACGAATGAATAAGACCAGTGTTGAAAAAACGAGTTTTGCAACGAGTTGCATGCAACATTTTTTGCAATTACTGAAAAGTGCCATGAAATTCGATATTTCCTAGCTACACAAATGATTTCCAAGAGGAAGATCAGGTCGACATCCAAGCCTGTCATCGAAAATTGTTTGATCAAGTAGGCTATTCAACACGGAGCAATGACTGTCACACACAAGCAGTGCTGAAATAGTTATTTATACAACGAGTTGCGAAATGATGATTTTTACAGCACGAGTCGTACATTGGATATCGTACATTGGAGTCGTAGTTGGATAAATACGAAGAGTGCTGTAAAAATCGAGTTTTGCAACGAGTTGCATACAGCATTTTTTGTAATGACCAAAGTTAGTTACTAGAATATGATCATTTCCGTCAGTATCATCATGTTTCGCGGTAGTTCAATGAGACCGAACACGTGCTCCAACATACTAGACCTGAAGTTTAGATCAAGCAAGCTGTGCTATAACCAACTTGCACAGTAGGTTGTCCCAAAAATTGCACATGGTCGAAAAGCTTGGGGGCTCACCCTGCAAATGATAGCTAAGGGTGTTAGAAACAAACTTTTGTATGACGGCAACTTTCAGAAATGACGTTTAGAGGTCGCCCCGGCGAGATTTTTGAAAAATGACAATTTTTCGTAATAAATTTCATACAAATATTTTTAACCGTACAAAAATTGGCAATGCCCACTATTTTTATATTTTTTACAGCTTGATATAGATCCAAACTACCTGGGAAAAATAATTAACGACATGTTTTGAAGTTAACTTTTTGATACTGAATTTTTGAATTTACTAAAATTAGTTATTTTTTGATATACTGTGCATTTTACCCATCATAAAAAGTATCTGAATCTAATTCTAATTTAAAACAATTTCCATAAAAAGATAGGAAATTTTATGAGGAAAAACTTTGCCGAAGACAGCATGGCGTTTTTTCTATCCGTTTTAGAGTTATTCACAATTTACTATTTGGTGAAATTTGAATTTTTGGGTATTTTTCTAAAAATGTCGTATAAGAACTTCTAAAAACACATACAAAGTAAAAAATCACGTATGCTCAACAAGTTTTTGTTTTAATTATGTTTAGAAATTATGGTGGCATCATTTATTGAATTTTTGTTTCCGTTGACAAATCCATTTTCTTTGATATAGAAAGGCACCCACTAGCGAGAAACTTTATCATTGGGTTCCATTTTGAGATGCCTCAGTAGGCCATTGCATTTTTAACGGTTATGTACTGTCAATGGTTTATACGAGCATAATACACAATCAAACGCACGGCACATTTTCTATATCATTTAGAAGGTGATACATTCCGCAAAACATGCCGTTTCGGTTTTCAATGATGTTGTTCAAATCGTTCAAAGACATGAATAAAACGTTCTAGTAGTCCCTATCATTTTAATCAACATATAGGACGATAAAAATGACGTCACTTGTTTACGTCCTAAACTGTTGTTTACCAATAATAGCCTACCTTGTCTTATTGTATGCCGTGTATGTGTTATGGTAATCAAATTGTTCTAACCTTGGATAACATTACGTTAACTCGCTGGTTCATCTTATCCCACGCGTTTCAATTTGCCTCAGTGTATCTTATTTTCGGTGTTGATAAGATATTTCAAGTCAGTAAATGTAAAAGTAAAAAAGACATGCTCTGCTTTTTAGAATGTCTTGAATTGGAACTTAGTATCTAAAAATTGGTACCTATTCTTACGTAAAATGTTCGTAATCGCGATTTGAATTTGGTATGGATCAACGTATTCGCCTTTATTCACTTTGCCACTGTTTCCTGGGCTGTTTCACTAATCCAGGACTCATACGTCTCCGTGCAGAAAAATAATTGAGAATAACGACAGGAAAGTAAGATAAACGCGAAAATATGGCTCAACATTTTGTGGAGAATATCTTTAAAAAATCAATAGGCAGTACGAAACTTGTCAAGAGAACTAGCTTTTTAATAAATTCTGCTAGTTAATTTCTATACGAAGGGATTGAATAACAAAAAAAAAATAAATAATGATGTCACCATAATTCCATAACACAATCGAGACAAAAACTTGTTGAGCATACGTGATTTTTTACTTTGTATGTGTTTTTGGGAAGTTCTTATTTGACATTTAAAATAAAAATATCTAAAAATTCAAATTTCACCAAATAGTAAATTGTGAATAACTCTAAAACGGATAGAAAAAACGCCATGCTGTCTTCGGCAAAGTTTTTCTACATAAAATTTCCTATCTTTTTATGGAAATTGTTTTAAATTAGCTTTAGATTCAGATACTTTTTATGATGGGTAAAATGCACAGTATATCAAAAAATGACAAATTTTAGTAAATTCAAAAATTCAGTATCAAAATTTTACCTGTAAAACATGTCGTTAATTATTTTTCCCAGGTAGTTTGGATCTAAATCAAAGTGTAAAAAATATAAAAATAGTGGGTATTGTCAATTTTTGTACGGTAAAAAATATTTGTATGAAATTTATTACGAAAAATGGCCATTTTTCAAAAATCTCGTCGGGGCGACCTCTAAACGTCATTTCTGAAAGTTGCCGTCATACAAAAGTTTGTTTCTAACACCCTTAGCTATCATTTGCAGGGTGAGCCCCCAAGTTTTTTGACCATGTGCAATTTTGGGACAACCTATTGCACAGCCACCACCAACTCACAGTTTTGTGAGCTCTTACCGTGGAAACGGTGGCAACCAAGGTGGAAACTCAGATTGTTGATCAAACAATTGCATTATGGTTCATAATGCAACCGAAATGAGTTGCATTATGAAGCATAATGCAACTGTTTGATATAGTGCGAAAAAGTAGGCCGTTTCGGTTCCAAAACGGCAAGTGTAAAATAAGAATTTATAGTGCCGAGTTGCAAAAAAGTAATTTTGACATATTCAAATTCAACCACCTGCAGTCCATTATAGAGCTGAACCTGAGAATATGGTATATGAAAAACTTATGCGACTAGACCAGTTTTACAAGAAAGTCACGGAAAACCGCTCTTTTTTTGAATATATATAGTAAATGTCACGCACTAACTTCGAAAAATTCCGATTCATATTCACCATTGTGAATATTGCGTAACTCACTGGATCAATTCGTTGCCCGCCATCTTAGCAAACTATAGTAAAATCACTTGGTATAATACGGAATCACACGATGTGGCTTCGTGGTCGTGCGGCTAGTGTCACAAAGCATTTAGTCGCATCGTGCTAGGAGCGCGGGTTCGATTCCCGCCGCAGCTGTCAGGAAAAGTTTTCGGCTGTGCCACTCTGGGCGTTGCATGCTAGTCCGTTGTCTAGTGTCGTGCTTCCTTCAAAGAGCGAATAGCTCACTGGAAGTACTGAACCTGTCAGTGGCCAAAAAAAGCCAACTTGTTCCGCCAAAGCTCCTTTCCTCGATGAGGCAGCTTCACATTGACAATCTCGTCATGGTGCTTGTTAGGGGAAGGACACGCAAGGGGAATAACACCAAACTATATTCCAACCCTACAACCATGAATATCAATTGGCATTTTTCGAAGATAATCCGTGACATTAAACTTGAATATTCGTAAAAGAGCTGTTTTGCATGACTTTTTGTAGAACTGGTCTAGCCACACAAGTATTTCATATACCATATTCTCAGGTTCAACTACTAAAATGAGCTGCAGGTGGTTGTATTTAAATATGTCAAAATGACATTTTCAACACTACTGCGACACAAGTTTTCAAACCTCGTCGTCCCGGCCGCCGCTTCTTCATTGATCTAGCGCAGGGGTTTTCAGGCCTTTAAAGTCACGGTGCAATAAGTTTCTTCGCGTTGCGGTGCACCTGTTCATGTTGACAATCATTGGAATGTCATACCAAATTTGTCAACAAAATCTGGAAGGGAGAGTGGCGTCATGTGCCAATTTTGACAGGTCTCCTTTTCGTTTGGAACGGGAATTTGTATGGGTTTGATAGATGATTGATGTTCCAATTTTGACATTGATGTCACTTTAAATTCAAGACACTATAGTATTGTTCAATTTAGAATATTTTGTGAAGGTATTTCCGGAATTGTTTGAAGGTACTAGACATTCGAATGCTGAATGAGACCCTGAGCAGATGTATTGATAAATTTCTGCCAAATGAATGTTATTTTTTGTCGGATTCCTACCACAAACCTCGGCAAAATCCTTCGTTGGACTTTGGATAATATCTAGTATGTTTTTAAGTAGATAGACGTTTTACAATGACTATTCCTGCATTTCTGGAGAAATCCATGACAAATTTCATGCAAGATCCTTCGAAACATGAATTTCAGCAATTTGATGTGTTGCTGACAAAGTGATTGGAAAATTTTTGTCCAGGTTTTTAAGCCAACTCATTAGGAGCATAGAAAAAGGTTCCGTTGTAATTCATAAACATGTTTTCAATGGAATTCTTGACCTGATTTCGAGATCATTGACACATTGCTTCCCAAGTCCTCCTACTAGTTGGCAGAGTTGCACTCTATCACAGTCAATGGTAAGCAAATCGCTGCTTTTGATTAGCCGACTGCGATCCAAGTCAGCGTATGATTTGTGGCGTCACTGTCATTATTCTTTTTCCATCAGAACAGTACTGACTGTGATGGTGTGCGGATATCAGTGATAGGTCATCTCTAAAATTCGTTCAAAAATCCAAATAAAGGCTTACCACAATGAAATATAGAAATGCTGTTCACCATAACTAGTATTACACGTTAGTCACGAAAAAGTTTGAGTTTTGGCTAAAGCCACTAAAATATCTGTTCACATGCAATGATAGGGAGCTGGAGCGCGGGCCAATATCAAGTCGTTGTATCTCATGGTCGTCTCGATATTGATCGGCCTGCAGTGATAGCGACGGTGGAGCAATATCAGTAGTCAACTGACAAGACTGATTTTGCACAACTCTGCAAGTTGGATTGATTTCGAACGAATTTCTCTTGTGGGATGTGCAGTGCAGTGTATGTCCATGCAGAATTATTAGGAAAAATATTATGCCTAAAGGAAATAAATGTAATTATCACATTTTTAATCCGAAAAATCTTAAAAAGGTGAGTTTTTTATATAATTTGTCCTGTTACACCCTAATATACGTATTAAGTTAGATGTTATAAAACGGCATCATTATTTCTAATATTTTGTGGATAATGGGGCACGTTTGGTGTAGTACTAGATTTGTAGTAATGAGCAGAATTTTAGTATGGTGAGAAGGTCAATTCTCCGTTTCTGCAATGAAATGGTGTAAAAAGCGTGGGTATTATGATTCCTTGGCTAATTTGATGCTGTTTGAGCTAAACTTTGGATAACTATATTGTTTATGTTGCAAGAAATGGAGAAAACAACAACACTATTGCCCAAAGTTTTGCTCAAACAGCATCAAATTAGGCAAGGAATCATAATACCCACGCTTTTTGTACCATTTCACTGCAGAAACGGAGAATTGGCCTTCTCACCATACTAAAATTCAGCTCATTACTACAAATCTAGTACTTCACCGATCTGTCCTATTGCCTCTTCTTTACCGAGGCCCGCGGTGCAAGTGATCACACGGTTGCTTCATAAGCAGATGGACATGGGTTCAATCCCAGCCCCGGCACTTTCATCGGTTACTTTTTCTCCTGAAAGCAACTGATACTGATCCTCTTCTGGGCCCATGAGTACAATGAACATCGGTGAACGGCAATTCAAAATGAACCCCCAATCGAACTGGAAAAAGGAACAACTAACAACCACCCATGTAACCATTTGATGCTGTACAAACGTTTCTCCAACTATTTTAAATCAGCCTTCATTTGATCAGAAGCTGAGCACAAGAGGTTCAATCCTTTATTCAGCTTCTAAACATCTAATTTTGGTGATTTTATTCAACCTTTAGCTGATTTGAGGTTCATTGAAAGGCTGATTTAAGGCTTAATATGCGCTCAATCAGTAAACAATTAAATTTATTATTTGTGTAAAAATAAAATAAAAACATTTTCGTGAGCCTATTTTTACCATGATTGCGTCTATTTCCAGAAGAGACGTTTAGGAATGTATAAATTAATCTGTGGGAAAGCTGGGAATTGAACTCGGGCCTCCTGATTTATAGTCACTCAACTTAGCACCTACACCACACACAATTGTTTACATATCCTCGAAAACAAGAGCATTACTTGTTGTGTCTGAATAGACAGGAACATAAGTTGAACTAAGTCTGTATTGAGACTGAAGAAGCGATGTGGACTTCACGAACACCATGCTTCGGTCAGTTGTCAAAAATTATTTGAGTAAAGGTCGAACAACAGATGATTAATTCTGCATTTTAGTGTATGTTTCAAAGCTGGTTACCCAGATGAATAATATTCTATTCAACCTTAAATTCAGCAATCTATGTTTTGCTGATTAAAGAGGTTGAACAAGCCATACTTCAGACCAATATTCAGCAATCATTGTGCTCAGCCATTGATACCATTTATCAGCTATTGTTCAGCTAAAACTCTCACTGTTCAGCATTCATTGTTACTTGGGCACACATCAACATCCTCGTGCTCATCATACTACCATGATAGGGTAGAAAGTGAAGGCAGCGCGAAAAGCAACCAGCTCGATATAGTACACAGAATAATAGAATACATTTAGGCGCTGTACACAAGTGGAAGTGCAGCATTCAATTGGAATCGCTCGCGTAGTGCCCTAGTGGACAAAAGAGCTGTAAATTAGGCTGAGTGGTTAACCTTCATCCAGCCAACGTACATTTTTCACCTTCGGATAAGTACGAAATGATCAAAACTTTTGTTTTATTTTTAGATGGATTTTGATGATTTTGATGACATTTTCACAACTTCCCGAAAAACTCTTCTAGTTTAGGATTCCGGGGACATGGGTGCCTGGTTCACATGGTTTCAGAGTTATTCCGAATTGTCTTGGGGTACCAAAATTGGCCACATACTTTGCACAACGTATACCTCAAGATCCCGTCTTCGTCAAGAGTGTCTTCGGCAATTTTTTTCAGGAAGTTTAGAACTAGGTATGTCTTCAGGAACTCCTCTAGGAATTTCTCCGGAAATTCCTCCAGGACTCATATCAAGAATTCCTCCAGGACTCCCATCAGGATTTTTTCCGGGTTTTCCTCCAGTTATTACAGAATTTACTCCAGGAATTTCACTGAAAATTTCCCCAGGAATTCCTCCATGAATTCCTCCGAGAATTTCATAAGCACTTCCTCCGGGAATGTCTACAGGAATTCCTCCAAGAATTTCTCCAGGAATTTTCTACAGGAATTTTCCAAGAATTCCTTCGGGAATATCTCCGGGAATTCCTACTGGAATTTCTCCAGGAATTGCTGTGGAAATTTCTTCAGGAAATTTTCCAGGCAATCATTCAGGATTTCCACCAAGAATTTCTTTAGGTAAACTCAGAAAATCCTCTGGGAATTCCTTCAGGACTTCCTCCAGGAACTCCTCCAGAAATTTATCCAGCGATACTTCCGGGGATGTATCCGGGAATTTCTGTAGAAATTTCACTAGGAAATCCTCCAAAAATTTCTCCAAGACGTCCTCTAGGACTTCCTCAAGGAATTTCTTCGGTAATTTCTCCTGAAGTTCTTCTGAGATTCCTGGAGGAATTTCTGGAGGATATCCTGGACAATTTCCTGATGAAACTCCCAATGCAATTCCTGGAGGATTTACTGGGAAAGTTCCTGGAGATTTTCCCAGAGGAGTTCCTGGAAAAAATCTTGAAGGAATTCCTGGAGCAATACCTGAAAAAATTCTAGGATATGTTCCAGGAATAATTCCTGGGGAAATTCTTACCTTTGAGAAATTCCCAGAGGAATTCCTGGAGAATCTCCCAGAGGATTTTCTGAAAAAAAAAAATCACCGATGATTTTCTGAAGAAATTCCTGGAGGAATTTCTGAAGAAACTCCCAGAGGATATTCAGCAAAAAAGGTAAGTTTTCCTGAAGCAATTTTCGGAGGATTTCCTGAAGGATATCCCGAAAATTTCCTGAAGAAATTTCCGAAGCAATTACTGGACAAATTCCAAGAGGAATTCCCGGAGATATTACCAAAGGAACTCCTGGAAAAATCCCCGAAGAAATTCCTGGAGAAATTCATGGAGGCACGGTGTGTCTGGTAGACAACATTAATTTTTAAAAATCGGTATCGCTAAGACACCCATCAAACGAAAGCTAAGGGTCCCCCCCTTCATTTGAGACTTAAATGAGAAAGTTCTATCGGCGGGTCTAGAACATTTTTTTTTTTTTTTTTGAAAAATATGATATTATTTCATGTTTTTCGAAGAACACATTTATTACAAAACACTGTTTTTATATTTATTTTTATATTTATTATTCTACCCATAAAAGCATAATAGTCCCATGTGAATGGGAAATCCAGAAGATGACAGTTTTGTGCTTATGGACAGTGTGGTGAAAGTGCTAAAACAGTGAGAATAAAATCGAGTTATATTTATGCTGTTCCTTTGAATTCCAATAATGTGTTCGCATCCTATGACAGATGCGTATACGTCTTTAGGGTTTTGTATTTGACTGGTACCAGCAGGTTACCAATCGACCAACTTTACAGCACAAACCGTTATTTGGTTCTTCAGATTTGTGCTCTTGAAATTTGTGTGACTTCGTCATATATTCTCCTCAAACAGCTTCTTACTTCAATGCGCGTCTGGTACTCTAGACACATGTTTTCTTTCGTCGTCGTCGTCGTCTTCTTCTTCTTCTTCTTCTTCTTCTTCTTCTTCTTCTTCTTCTTCTTCTTCTTCTTCTTCTTTGCGTAACGTCCCTACAGGGACAAAGCCTGCTTCCTAGCTTGTTCTATGAGCACTGTAGGAGATATAATAAGAATAAATTAAATTGTTCGATTTGTTTGAAATTTTCTTATTTTATCTCCTACACGCACTTTCCTGTAGACATTCCCGGAGTAATTGCCGAAGAAATTCCCGGAGGAAATCATGGAGGGATTCCTGAGGAAATTCCCGAAAGAAATCCCATGAAAAAAACCCGGAGGAATTCCGGGAAATTTCCGGAGGAATTCCAGGAGGAACCCCCGGAAAAATTCCTGATGGAAGTCCTAGAGAAATTCCTCAAGAAATTCCACGAGAAATTCCTGAAGAAATAACCGGAGGAATTCCCGGAGACATTCCCGGAGGTATTTCTAGAGAAATCCCCGAAGGAATTCCTGCATAGGTTCATGGAGGAACTCGTGGAGGAATCCCTGGAATAGTTCCTGGAGGAATTCCAGACGGATTGCCTGAAGAAATTCGATAAATTGTGAAAATTTTATCAAAATCCATCGATAAACAAAAAAAATATAATCATTTTTGTGCTTTTCTGGAGGTGAAAAATGCGCATTTGACAAAAACGCTGTAATAATTTAGCTAAGAATTAGTATTAAAATTCAGGAAAGCCAAATACGTCCTAAAACTATCTTTCCGGAGGCAATCACGCTGTTTCGCGAAATTGTACTGAACGTGAGCATTATGTCAAAAAATCAAAAAACCTCAATACATTAGAGAATATTGATTGCCAACTTAATATAGTAGGGTGTTCCAGAACAAATTTCAAAAATTCAACTTTTTGAGGGTTTTTGGTTTGAAAATGTGATAATTTTATATGTTTTCTTTAATTTTATTGACACTCGTTGTTCGGAGAACTTGTAGCAGACGAGGATTTCTTCAATTTGTGATAAGAAATTAACATGAAATTTTAGTGTAGTTATGATTTTTTTTAATTCGAAAATAACCGAAAAACACAAAATTGATTTGATGCACCTATTAACTTCAATGAATTTGGCTGTAATTTTAACCATACTTCTTTTCGGATGCCAATCAAAATATGGCGGCCCACTGTGTATGTGAAGACTAGATTATTCTAGACTATTTACCATTGAGCCGAACAGTGATTAGGTCAAAATGTCATCAGTCCGAGCAGTAGCTAGCCTTGACATAGATGAGATCAGATAAGATAGAATTCATTAATTAGTGTAGATCGAACCTATGACCAATGCGCATTCTTTTTTTAATCAAGCAGTGTAGCAGTTGTAAACTATTAAATATATAATGTTTTTACATTATTGAATGACTTTTATCACAGGATCTTCAAATTCTTAAATAGATTCCGTTCAGATTTGATTCAAATAAAATTCAGAAATAATAATCTTCATCTACCTAAATCGAAAACATCAAAGATTTCCCATTTGCAACCTACATTCTGTGCAGTAATTACCGTTTGTTGTTCGGAATCGTTATTAATTTTAATAGGATACCTCGTAGATACGTTGTTGGAAACCTTGGAAACGAACTGCAATCGGTACGGCAATGCAACAAGAACGAACCAGTCTCGGCATCGACCGGCACACAATGGAAATAGAAATTGAATCTCATTTCGAATCGACATATGCGTACCCCGAGGGCACTCATCAGCAGGGGGCGGAGTTACTCCACTTTCGGTCTCTCGCTGCTTACCCTATAGGGCACTGCATTGTTTTGATTTTGTATGGAATTTTGACGTTTCTTGGCCTTGTTGTTTACAACATTTCTGTAAGAGTGAAAGAGAGGGAGAGAATTTCATGCAGTTCCCTATAGGGAACTGCATGAAATTCTCTCCTTCTCTTTTACTCTAACAGAAATTTTGTAAACAACAAGGCCAAGAAACGTCAAAACCCCATACAAATTCAAAACAGTGCAGTGCCCTATTGTTATAGCGAGAACCTGCCGCAGCAGAAGCCGATACGGAGCACCACCGTTCTCGGTCTGCTAGGATTGGAATGTAGGCAAAACTATGATTGTTGTTCAGCAGCATAGACCTACTATGTTTAGGTAGGAAGTACACTTGCTCGTCCCGAGAGTACAAAGCCCAAACAGTGAGAAATGATTACCAAAGTGCAGGCCTAGTATTAGGCCACGGCGAACAATACTTTGTTATTCCGTGTGGTTCCTTGAAATACGAATGCAACCAAAAGACTCCCTGTGTGTGCGATACGCACGATGAAGTCGACCCGGCAGGTGATGATAATTATAGGGTAGGCATAGCCCGATATCACTCCCCCTTCAGATTCTCGGTCTTGATAGACAGGAATGTCCACATTTAGGATAAGTATTCAATGCGAATGTGCAGAGGAAAAATCATCCCCGACTATCATCGCATCGCAGTGCAGGAGGATAAGGATAAAATGCGCCTTCAACATCATGTTTGAGCTGTTTAGTAGAACTTGTATTGATTCAAAATACTGTAGCATGAGAGCATGAATTTCTATCTTGGGCAATTTTTCACTATAACTCAGTAAATTTCATATTAATTGACATGAAATTCATGCATACATTATCAAGACTTACCTCATCTTGAACTAAAATTCGTCAATTCTTTGAGTTACAACGGAAAACTGTCCAAAATAGGATCCCCTGCACAAATGGTCCCGTACCCTAGTTGTTGTCAGACCCTAAATGTTTCATGTTACCGACTTCGGCCATCACAATGAAGCTAACAGCGCCCAACGCTCTACGACATCAATAATGTACGGTACCGGCGGCGGCCGTTATGATACAACCATTGAGTGACGTAGATTCCATCGATTTTCGAGACAGTAAAAAAAGGATCGAATCTTCCTGCATTTCACCCCGATTCCCCCACCAGTTCTCCGGTGCAAATCGAGCTAAAGCCAAGTGTAACATGTCGTTCATAATATAAATTAGACTTTTTTCAATAGCAATTACAGCACTCTCTTAACGTCTCCCAGCATGTTTCGTATTCCGGCGCTCATTGACGGTGACATTGTGAAGGTGCTGATGGGCCCGGGAAAGCGCAAGGGGGTGTGTTGTGTGCTAGCTGTGCTGCGTTGTTGTTGAATGCTGTGCTCTCTGTGCCAGTGCCAGTCAGTGGGTGTGTGTGCGCGCTGTTTGGCATCCCTCTCGTGTTAAGTGAAGAGAGCATAAGTGCTTTTAAATGTAAATTGTTCGGAAATCCAAAGTGGATTTAAACGGTTGTTTATGCTTGGTGGTGCGTCTTTTCTCGGATGCTTAGGTGATGTTACGTGTGGCATGCGAAACTAGATCTTCTTACAGATTGGGTTTGTGCAGGTGCACAATTAATATTTGATGTGAGTGTCTCGTTGAATTTGTGAACGAAAAGTTACTAGGTACACGCAGAGAAATAAATTGTAAACACAATTAAAATCTAGTTCAAATCAACCAATTTTTCAGTTTACTATAGCGACAAACTAATTTCAAGTTTAAACTGAACTGTTCCATTGTTTGATAATACAAATATTTTCATTTGTCGAAATTTTTGACAGTTTGTTAAAACAAACAGAGATTTGGTAGATTCAATATAAAATAACGGTTTGTTTCAAACGACTGCACTTTTGCTATTAACAAAGCCGGAATGTGAATGTTTTGGTGACGGCAGCTCCTGCGGCAGCTCGGAAATCTATTTTATAGACGCTCGGCAAGCGGATATGAAGGAGATCGAATAAAAAGAGACAAAAAGGCGAAACCGACCAACTTTTTGCGAATGCTGTCTTTAGTACCTGCGCGTTATCTATCACAGCCAAAACTGCACTTGGATGTTGCAGTGATGGATTTGCTACACCTTCCTCGTTGTGGCGAAGTTGGGGTAAGTTTTTCAAAGATGTGTGAGTGCTTCCAGGCCATGTTTGTGGTCCCCATTTTGTAGAAACAAATGAAGTTTCTAACGTTGTATGAAATAATGGTGATTGGTTGTTTTAATCGATAAACTCTAAGTAAGAACAGAGAAATATAACTTTGGTATAAGTAAATTCTCAGTTTGAAAATCAACCAAGCGTTTTATTGTTTCAAACCAGTGTCATTTTTCTGCGTGTATTTTTATGTTCTATTTGTTTCGACAGTAGTACTTTTTCTTCTTATTATTCTCCTTGGTGTAACGTCCCAACAGGGACGCTCAGTTTACAGCACAGTTATTAACTGAGAACTTTTTTTACCAATGATCATTTTACATTTGTATATCCTGTGGCAGTCATGAAGATATTCTATGACAAAGGGAGTCAAAGAAGTTTTCCTTGCAGATCCCTACACCGAAAGGGCATATTATACGCGCTAGCGGCTGCGTTTTAAAAACGGTCACGCGTTTACCTTGGATCCGCGTTGTTTCGAAAGCTTCGAAAATAGACCTGTGCGCCGCTGCGCTACGCCACCGCCGCCGACACTTTTTGTTCCACGCTGACGTCGAACGAGGTAACCTATTTTGGATCGAATTTTGGAAAAAAAATACTGTTAAGGGAATATCATTGAAAAAAACAATCATTAATGTTATGCGCTTATGATATTAAAATTGAAAACAGTACGTTCTAATAATTTGAAGTCTGCTCATTGGAAATTTCCCAAGTAATCAAAATCTCCGCTTCGGTCGGCGTTCCGGCAAGGCTCATTGTTAGCCTCTTAAGCAGCCAGAAAGTTCCATTCGGAACTTTATCTCAACTTCGTCAAACTTTAAGGCTGCTTAAGATGCTACTCGGAACTTTGTCGGAACTCGAAAGTTCAGTTCAGTAGCATTGTGTTTCAATGAAGATTATATTTATTTCTTTTACAGAAAAACCTGTTTTAGCATACACGAATGAGCATGAGCATGTGCATTAGTGTGGTTCATCGGAACCGTTTTCTCAGATCAAAGCTTTTTTGGTTCCGTTTCGGGTCCTGAGTATCTGTGCAAAATTTGAGCACGATCGGTTGCGTCTACACTTTGCGCATTGCAATTGAAATTTGTTTGGGATTTTGTATGGGAAAACATACTTTTTTGCATTTTTGTCATAAGTTGAAAAAGTTTGTCTAAAACTTTTTAACCGATACTGTAAAATGATGGCCTAGGATGTTCTGAAAAACTTTGTTGAAGTCTCTTTAATAAAGACAAATCAATCAATCACTCAACTTTGTTGAAGACCACAAAGCTTTCCGATGCTGAAAATAGTTATACCCAACGAACCGCATGCATGTGTTTGTGTTTTAACACGTAAAGGTATAACGATAACAACAAAATCATGCTGTTTCGCCAAGCAATGCCAACGCTATAACTTTTTTAATAAGCATCAGATCACTTCGCGGTCTCCGACAAAGTTTTTCAGGACACCCTAGGCTATGTTTTCACTTTATCGGTGTTACATGATTTTAGAAAAACTCGAGCTTGTTATGAGAGAAATGCAAAAAAGGATGTTTTCTCATGTAAAATCCCATACAAACTTCAAACGCAAAACGTAGACATAACCGATCGTGCCCAAATTTTGCACACTTATTTGGGTCCTGAAATGGAATCAAAAAAACTTTGATCTGATGGGATACCATTGAATTTTCATTTTTCCATATAAACGATGACCCACTCTAATGTGCATTGGTGACCGTCTTCGTAGTTACTATTCCGTGGTTGACCAGAGCTAGCGAAATTGCACAGAGAACCAATAGGGTTGGGGCTTGGGATTTGCCACCATCCTCAATGTACACGTTTCGAGAGCTCAAACTTTATTGGGTCAATAACGGCGCAGGCAACGTCCTTACGGTCTATCGGGGGAGGGAAGGAATGTTAGTTCGACAACTGTTGCTACTAGAGGTTGTTTGTACTACTGGACCCTCCACAGTTGTCATGGGAAGGAGTTTTGTTAGTAGGGAGGGATTGCTAGTTACATAGATCAGGGACACACTTTGGTAAGCGATGCGATGCAACCGTACAGCATACATACAAATGTGTCACTTCAAAATTTGGAAAAATGGTGAGACCGTGAAAATTATAAATGAAAATAAATGGAAAAAATATATTTTGCGTCACCTCGCAATTGGGAGAACTGGTGAACCAATATGCTACTTGCCGTGAAATAGATATATTGAAACAAAATATTGTGCCGGCACTAACAGTGACGGACCGCACAAACATAGGCATAATACTGATGCATAATTACGGATCAAATCAGTGAGGCCAGCACCGTAAGGTGCCGGACTGTACAAAAATAAAGAAGAATTTATTTAAAATATAACAATTTTATTGAAAAATTGACTTGAAGTGACGAACTTTGCAGTTCTTGTTGAGTAAATATATGAAGGATGATTTTAAACTAATAGATATATTTACTGCATTTTTCAAAGAAAAACAAGGAACAAGCTCACCGATCATCAATCACTCATTCGAGCACCTGTCGACCTATCGCTAAACCGATACAATCGTGCGACACTATTATTCGACACTCGCATGCACAGCAAAAAACAACACAATACTCCAACTGTTTCAGCATACACGAATAGAAGACAAAAATGAATTTATCTAATTAATGAATACTACGCTTGAGCAAAAAAAAATGCCGCCCATCGGATTCAAACCGATAGTCGCTGCGTGAGAATCCTGCGCTCTACCTCAGTACAGCAGCTAAAGTCTGACTTGAATCGATTTATCTGTCGGCAGCTAGTTTTGCACATTTGTACAGTAGTGAAGTTAGCTTGACTTTGTCAAGTGTCTTCAGCAGCGCAGCGGTAAGTCGGCAGACTACCACGCAGGAGGATGCAGTTCCAAATCTACATAGCAGCGACATGTGTGAAAATATAATTATCAGAAGCAATTTTCAGACATTGAATCACAAAGCCACCAACAGGGTTGTGATTCTGGAAAACCATTTTTGTTTCTGCATGAATTTCGTTAAAGTTCTGTCTGAAGCTGCTTAGAAGGCTATCCAGCGTGCTTATGTGAACTTTCAAGTTCCAAAATTACTTAAGAATGAAGCTGATTAGAAGGCTAATGAGCAACCTCGAACGAGCTGCTTAGCTTATATAGTACCCTTTTATCTGAACTTTTGGTTACTTGGGTTGGCTTTTTCATTTTTTTCTTTCTATTGTTTTCGACAAACTCCGCACAATACTCTGCATTCTCTGCAGAAGACTCTGCATTCTCAGAAGAACTTCTAAAGAGATTCAAGTGGAATTTCAGGGTGTCTATTCAAATACGAAACTCTAAGATCTTTTTTTTTCATTTTTCATCAGATTTCATTCATTATTCATCATTCACACATCTCCTGAAGTTTTTTTCAGAAATTCTTCCGGAAGGATTCAGTGATGTCTCCAGGAGATTCACTCCACAAAATTCTTCAAGGATTGCCTTCTAAAGATACATCAGAGATTCATCCAGTAGATCCTTCAGGGATTCCCATAATAACGTATGATAAACGTGAGCAAACAAACGCAAATATAAGAACAAGTAAATATACACCGTGAACTGGAACTAGTTCCAGCTGTCAATATGGGCATTCTAGAGACCGTGACATCTAGTTCACGGTGCACGTTTCTTATTGTTGTTATCGTTGCTATGCATAGTTCCCATTTGTTCCCGTTGCCGTGACTGAGAGTGCACGTATATCGGAACGGATTTTTTTGCGTGTAGGAGGTCCTTCAGAGGTTGGCCTGAGACTTCCTTCAAGAATTCCCACAGGAGTTTCTTTTGGAACTAGTCCAGAAGTTTCCTCAGAAATTCCTCCAAGATATCCTTCAGGAATTCCGCTAGAATTCCAACAAGTGATTTCTCATGAGGTTCTGTAGGGATCGCTTAAGGAGATCCTTCAGAAATCACTCCGGGAGTATCATCGAGGGTTCCAACAGAAGTTCCTTCTAGTATTCCTCCTGGAATTTCTTCTAGTATTCCTTCTGGAATTTCTTCAAGAATCCCTCCTGAAATTCTTTCGGGGATTCCTCTTGGAATTACTTCGAGATGCCTCATGAAAATTTTTCAGAGATTATTGCAGGATTACTTTCAGGATTTCTTTCAGTGATTGCTCTAGAAGTACCTTCGACGATCTCTTCAGGAGTTCGTTCATAATTCTTCCTATTCAGTGATGCCTCTAGGGGTTCATTAGGAATTCCTTCAGATGTTCCCTAAGCCATTTCAACAGGAATTTGCTCAGGTATCCTTTCAGAAGTCCCGGCAGACATTCTCTCAGGAGGATTCATAAATGCCTCCTGGAGATCCATCATGAATTTCGTAAGAAGTTCCTTTAGAAATCCCTACAGGAGTTCTTACAGAGATCAGCCCAGGAGTTCCTACAGACATTACTCTAACAGTTTCAGGTATTCTTGCAGATGTTTCTTCAGAGATTGCTCCTGAATTTCTCCATTGATTCCTACAGAAGTTTCTTCAGAAATCTCTCCAGGATTCCCAAGTAACAAAACTAGCTGAATAGCAGTTTCTTAAGCTAAAGTTTGCTTAAGAGTGGTTTATTCCACTCTTGTACAGCAAAAATGTTTGTTGGGTTTCCTTCATAGAAACCTATAGGTGGATCCTGGATGCCTCCAGGAGCTACATCAGAGATTTCTCCAGGAGCTTATTCAGGAATTACTTCAGGGAATCTTGTAGGAATTCCTTCAATAATTTTCATAGGATTATAATCAGACATATCTCCTGGATGTTCTTGAGGGGCCTTTCATGGAGTTTTTACAATAATTCCTCCAGGAATCCTTCCCCCTACACGTAAAAATTCCCGTCGGGAGATTCCGCTGGAAATCTGTCGATGATTTCGCCTAGAAATCCTTCAAAGATTCCTACCGGAAGTCCTTCGGGAGTCCTTGCAATTTCAACAAAGATTTATCCTGTAATTTCTTCGGAAATTCCTCTTAGAACTCCTTCGGACATTTCTCCAGGAATTCCTTAGGGGATTCCTCCTGGAATTTCTTGAGGACTCCTCCTGGACTTTCTTCGTGAATTCCTCCTGGTATTATTTCGGAGTTTTCTCCTAATATTCTGTAGTGGATTCGATTTCTCCTGAATTTCCTTCGGGGTTTCCTCCTGGAATTCCTCTTACTCGTCGGAGGTTCATCCTGGATTTCCTTCAGGGATACTCCCCGAGGAGTTCCTTCGAGATTTCCTTCTGGAATTCCTTTGGAGATTCCTCCTTGAATTCTTTCGTGAATTCATTTTGGAATTCATTCAAGGATTCCTCCTAGAGCTCCTTCGGGGCTGTCCATTAATTACGTAAGAGAATTTTAGCGATTTTCTGATACACCCTCCCCCCCCCCTCCCTTGTAAGATTTTTTGTATGAAATCCCAAAAAAATTGTATGGCGCGTAAGATTTCTCAAACCCCCTTCCCCCCCATAAACCCTTACGTAATTAATGGCCAGTCCCTTCGGGGATTTTTCCTGAAATTTCTTCGGGGATTCCTCCTGGAGTGGTTCCTCTTCGAATTTCTTCGGAGATTTTTCTTGGAATCCATCATGGAATTTCTCCGGGGATTACTCCTAGAATTCCTTCGGGGTTATCTTCTGGAAATCCTTCAGTAATTCCTCCATGAATTCTTTTGAAAATTTCTTTTGGAATCCTTACGGGATTCCTCTGGGAATTCCTACGAGGATTCCTCCTGAAACTCTTTCGGGGATTCCTCCTAAAATTCCTTAGGGAATTACTCTTGAAATTCATCCATGGAAATTTCTTCTAGATTTCTTCTAGAACTCCTTCGATGATTCCACCTGGATAATTTACGACAGTTCCTCCTAGAAATCCTTTTGGGATTCCTTCTCGAATTCCTTTGAAAACTATTTCTGGAATTTCTTTGGGGATTCTTCTTGGACTTCATTAATGGATTCCTCCTGAAATTCCTTCGGAGGTTCCTCCTGAAATTCCTTCACAATTGTCCGACATCTAAATTGCAATAGCTCCAGAACGGCTGGACCGATCCGAACCATTTTCAATAGAAAACAATGGGACGTCGAATGAAACGTCGGCTGATGTGAGTTTTCTTGAACACACACATACACATACTTACACAAACATAGATATCACCTCAATTCGTCGAGCTAAGTTGATTGTTAACTCGATCCTGCGGGTCTTCCATTAAAAAATCATTGTTGGAGTGAACATACAGCCTTTCCAGTACACTTTGTGTACGAGAAAGGAAAAAAATCGAAAAAAAATGTAGAAAATAAAGATTATACATAGGCTCAGTGTACCAGTTATGGCTATAGTACCTCAAATTCGTCATAGTTGATTTCCTTTAATTTTGTCTGTGCTTTAATGATGCAAATCACCAAGAAAAAAAATCGTGAACAACAGATCAAGTTCATAAAAGATGATTGCAATCATTCAATCTTAACAATTTGCTCAAATTATCATAGAAATAAATCATTTTCCTTAACTTTTCGGCTTCCTTGCACCCTATTTCGCCATAGTGTACCAGTTATGGCACATCCCATAAGGAATGCATGTAAACAGTGCGAAATGGAACCAAAATTAACAAATGTATCCATAACTGGTACAGGGTTTCTATCATTGGCACACGCCGTAATAAATACTAAAAGTAGTTTTGGACCCGTTTCTATATTTTTTCTGTAAAGTTTGAATGTTAGTATTCATCGTAACAAAAAAATAACTTTTGGTCTGTCTCAAGAGTAAACTTATGTGTCTCTGACAGATTTTGGGCCGCTGAATCCGAATCCGGGCTCAGGTTTGCTCCAGCACGTCACAATTTTGAGCTATACCTCAATTTATAGGGCAAAATATGGGATTTTGGGCTTTTTTGACTGCAAGCCATTAAGCATGGAAATATATTTTTTAAGCAATCAAAGGATAAATTGGTCAGTTAACATCTAAATTAACGACTCATGCAAAATATTTCGTTTTAGCAAATTGAATTTGATAGTTTTAAGCGATTTATATTAGGTAGGATATTCCCCATACAAGTCACCCTCCAAAAGTTGTATGCAAGTTTACATACTGACCTAAAATGCTTTAATCTACCAAATTTGATTTGGTACAACAAAATATTTTGCATGAGTCATTAATTTAGATGTTAATTGACCAATTTAACCTTCGATTGCCTAAAATAGTAGCTTACACAACAAGGTGCAGAATGAAGATTTTTACAGCACGAGTCGTACAACGAGGCTTGCCGAGTTGGATAATTAAGACGAGTGCTGTAAAAATCGGGTTCTGCACCGAGTTGCGTACAACGTTTTTTGCAACTTCATAAATTACCACTGGAGGATAGTTTTTAACAAAACAGTTTCATCAGACTGCACACTGATGTTCATGAATTTTATTCTTAATCACTTAACCTAATTTACAGCTCTATTGTCCACTAGGGCACTACGTGAGCGATTTCAATTGACAGCTGTACCTACAGTATTGTACAGAGCCTAGATGTATTCTATTATACTTTATCGAACTAGTGTCTTTCTGCTGCTTTCACTTTTCTACTCTGCATGGTAGAATGATGAGCACAAGGATGATAGGTGGCCGTTGTTCCTTTCCATTCCGATTGGGGGTCCATTATGACTAGCAATTTGCCGATGTCCAGGTATCCGGGTCCGTTTGAGCCATGTGGCTCAGAAGAGGGTCAGTGTCAGTCGCTCTCGGTGAAGAGCAACTGACGAAAAATTGCAAGTGCCGGTGCTGGGAATCAAACCCATGACCATCCGCATATGAAGCGAACGTGTGACCAACTACGCCACGGGCCCCCACTGATGTTCATAGCGTTGCGTTGCGTTGCGTTGCGTGGTAACGGAGTAATTCGTAGCATGCATACTGAAAGTTGTCATGCTAAAACTTTAATACTCCTATTCCGATTGCTTATGGAATGCTATTTGGGAAGGAACAGCTATCCAATCAGAGGTTGAAGTATAAAAGACATGAGAACTTCCATTGCCGGCCACGCCCATCTTCTCCGTTACGAGGATAGGAAAGGATGTGAAGATATGACACCTACTTTATGAAAGGCCAGCGACTCACCGGCGCCCCCATAGGTGTCAAGGACTTGGATATTTGGAATGGGTTGATAGGGGATTCACTATAAGCAAGTGATGCGGCAAAATTCAGATTGTGTAAGTGTATTTAAGTAGATCATGTAGATGTGTTGGTATGAGTGTAAGTGTTTTATTATATCACCGACGTTGGAAGTGACGTAGCTAAAAGATTTTGTCACTCCGTGGGTCTTTTAGATTCCGCGATGGGGCACAGGCATTTGGACCATGTGTCCTGGCTAACAAGTCTAGGCTTAAGCGCCTTTGCTCGCTCTCTGAAACGAAAAGGGAACGTCCATAAATTACGTCACGCTTTTAGGGGGGAAGGGGGGTTCAATAAAGTGTGACGACCCATACAAAAATTTCAGAGGTCTCATACAAAAAGTGTGACATAGGGGGGAGGGGGGGTTGAAAATTGGCAATTTTGGCGTGACGTAATTTATGGACGCTCCCAAAGAAAAACAATGTTGCCTACCGTAATTACCTGTTGCGTAATCTTCGTGGTTAGTATGGGAAGGGATAGTAGGGAAGGGACGATATCTATTTAACGAGAGGCCAGCGACTCACCGACGCCCTCGTAAATAGAAAGAAGTTGGGATTTTGGTTAGGTAATGGTCAAGGATTCACAGGGGTATGCGGTTCTACTGTGTCCCAGACTGTCTAGCGAGCCGACACGACTAGGGTCGTCCTTAGGTTCCACGAAGGTGGCCGGAAAGCGGCCGATGAAGCGGAAACCTTATTTAAAGGCCGGGCGGGGCCAATCGATCATGGTGCTTAGTCCATCCGGCACTTTGGCGGAATAGCGTCCCCGCGGTCCTGGTGGGGCACGATCTGTCTTCGTCCGGGACAGACCCAGGAGTTTGGTGAGATGGCCAGCAATAGGCCTAGGCGTGGCGGGGCTGGCAGGCCGTAGCGGTTTGGTAGAATAACGGCCCATAAGGACACTGCGTGTCATCCGACACTGGGGTGCTTCTCACGGTCCGGCGATCGATGGGCTTCAGGAGACGTCGTCAAATGTTCACGGGCTAGCGGGCGGTAGACACTTTCACCGAAAAAAAAAACACTTTTTGGTTTTGGTCAAGACCAACACGGTAGAATTAAATAAAAACTCCACGAGGAAATTCGTGACAGGCAAAAATTTGCATCCTGTCGTTGGCAAAGCACACTACGATCCAATCCCGGGCCCCCACTGATGTTCATAGCCATGATGAAGGAAGTCTGATCATAGCAGGTTATACAGTGCAGTTTTCACTATTTTTCAAACCTGCGTCCAGAAAGCATCAATAAGTTGATCAAAACTGAAAATGGTGCTGTAATGGTTCATTACGCAACGCAAATCAGTGCTGTAATGAACCATTACAGCACTGTTAATTTGGTGTGGGAAAGTAGGCATTTTCCTTGCAGATTTGCGTGAGGTAAAATGGCCTGTTACAATGAGAAGTTGCAAAAAATAGATTTCCATGCTTAATGGCTTGCAGTCAGAAAAGCCCAAAATCGCATATTTTGCCCTATTGATTGAGGTATAGCTCAAAATTGTGACGTTCTGGAGCAAATCTGAGCCCGGATTCGGATTCAGCGGCCCAAAAACAGTCAGAGACACATAAGTTTGCTCTTGAGACAAAAAATGTTGCGCTGTGTAATCAATCATTTGACATATCGATTATTACTTATTATTATAGAAATAGTTCTTCTTAGGTAGTGCGATAATTGGTACAGGCACCATACTAACACTTGGAGTGAAAAACTTTCAATGTTTGTTGAGTGCAAAATACATTTTTAGTGTATAGTTACTGTGAATAATTTGGAACGAGTTCAGCAATGCACAATGGGTCCAGAGCCGTGTTTACGAAGGCAAAAATGTTTGTGCCTAAACCATAAGTTTTAGATACATGGTGTCTTTGGAAAACTTTCTTCTTATTTTTCGACCTTTTTTCTCATTATTGTGAAATTAGGGTGGTCCCTCTAGTTTCGCTGATCCAAACATCTGCTTTTTAATAGTTTTATGTACGTTCACAAAATGTTCTACAAAGTTGTAAAAGAACTTATTTGGAGCAAGTTTGCCGAAGAAACCATTATTCTATCTCTTATGGTTCCTAACTTATAATTTTTTAAAAGATTCATGTTAGGGTGATCCATGAATTTCAGTTTTCCTGAAATAACTTTTAATGCGTTTGTTTCTCGTAAATACTTTGTTCCGAGCACTTTAAGAACTATCAACGACGCATATTTTTTCCAAAGAGCTCAAAGTTCTAACTCTCATAGTTAAAAAGATATTGGCATTTTTCTTCGAAAAATCACTTTTTTTTTTAAATGTCATATCTCAAAAAGGAGCAAATTGATTTTCAATCTCCCGGTTGCAATGGAAAGATCGTATTCTGTTCTGTTTATGGTGAAAAAACTGTAGGTACCTTTTTTGTTTAAAGCCTTTTATTGAATTTTGAAAATACGATTTTTTTCATGGAAAAGCAGTTGTAACTTTGAAAATCGATGAGATACAAACTTGGCATCTTCGACAAAATTGTGAGTTTTTAGCTGCTATAAAAGTGCCCAGAACAAAGTATTGCGAAAAAATCAACACATAAAATTATATTGAGTAAAAACAACCGTTTAAGATATGCAGCTGCCACCCTGCAAGAAAAAAGTTAAAAGCAATCCCACGTTGTGATTGCCGTTTGCAACTAAAATCTCTCAAACAGTCAATAAAAAATCCAAAATATCAAGGGCGGATACATCCTGACACGTGCCCTCAATTTGATTCTTGTCACAATATTTACCCTTCGTTTTCTCACACCGCATAGCAAGTGGGCCAACAATTGTGTTCTAATTTTTATTAATTGGTAGAATGCGCTACTGTTGCATCTAAATGGTAGGTGCCGCAGCCTGCTGCGAAAATAAGCTTTCTATTAAAACGAGAGGCGTTCCATCGACTGCGGCAGCAGCACGCGTTGTCGCCATGGTTTCGTCCCGTTGAAATGCCAGGCTACTCCTCCACTTACGAACCATATTATTAGCTGGGATAAAAGTACTCACCTATTTTACTCATGACATTTTTTTTTATTCCAATCCCACATATAGAGACTCGTCCGTTGACAGACGACTTCGACGACAAAAACATTACATTAGAAGCAGAATAACGGTTTCAGCTTTAGCTTAATGCACTAAACCAAATCTAATTTCAGATCAGAACACACAAGTTAATCTATGAAACCGACAACGTTGAGCAGCCTGCTCACATACCTAGGTGAGGTGGAAGTAAAGAAGGAAAAAAAAGTCCTGCATCCCATTTCCAATGAGTGTGGGAGGAAAAGCGAAGTTGAAAAAAAAGTTGAATCAATTACCAAACATAAAACAAAACCATCAAAAGTTTTATTTGCAGAAACGGCAGCAGGCGACTGACTAGGACGAAGAAAGAAAAAAAGTGCACAGCAACGACGACACATCAAAGGAACCCGGGAGAAAAACTTTACCAAACTGCCAGTGAACGATGTGACCATGTGTAAGTATGTGACACAGAGGACGCTCATCTGTAGGCACTAGGCAGGCATGAGTCCACTATGTTTGTGCTGCGGTGCACTCATTCGAAGGTAACGAACAAGTTTTGCACGCTACTGCCGAAAATGTATCGGAAAATTGCTGCCCTGCCGGACACGTTCGATGTTGATAAGCGCCCTGAAAACCAGCATGGATGACTCGATCTAATCGAAGTTCGTTTTCAATTATCATACGCTATAGATTGACGTACTCGTACTCGAGTTAATTTCGGGCTAATTTTGCATTAGTTGCCTATCTCAAATCCTCATAGTTCTAGCTTGAGAATTTATTAATTGAGAAATGCTTTGAATTTTAACAGATTATTAGAACTTAGCAGATCGTTTCTGATTATAGTTTTTACACATTCATGATGCCATTTGTATAATGTAGTAAAAGTTGTCTCCAGTTAGTCTAGTGGTTAAGGCTATGGATCGCCAATCCGGAGACAGCGGGTTCGATTCCCGTTCTGGTCGGGAAAATTTCCTCGATTCCCTGGGCATAGTGTATCATTGTGCTTACCTCACAATATACAAATTCATGCAATGGCAGGCAAAGAAAGCCCTTCAATTAATAACTGTGGAAGAGCTCAAAGGACACTAAGTTGAAGCGAGGACGGCCAAGTCCCAGTGGGGACGCAGAGCCATAAAGAAGAAGAATAAGAAGAAGAAGTAAAAGTTGTAACTGATCATAAACAAGGTTGAAGAAGTCGTCATTGTCATAATCGTCATCACTGAAAACTTGAAAGTAGTTTTTTTGCCATTACGTTGCGAAAACGTCAACTTTTCACTGAACAAAACGGCCCACTTTTTTCACTAAAACAAAAGAGCCGAAAAGTGACACTTGTGCTGAAAACAGCCCTTTTTGGCATTTTTCTCAACATCTTTTTTATTCATTTTTGCCGCAAAATAGTGAATATATTTTTATGTGAATTTTTCAGTTTTTTTTTTAAATATTCAATGATGATCACCAAGTCAATCACAGCTTCTTCAATTTAAAAAAAAACTTATATCGCAGATATATATCGTCTATTTTTAGATTAGTGAGTTTGATTATTGGTGTACTTAAAGTGTTACTTATACGGTGTACATGGTGTCCACAAACACCCAAAATACCAATCTTACCAGTTTCACAGTTCAATGAAGACTTCGTTTAACCAATGGATGAATGGTTTGGACCAACCCATCTCGCATCATATATGTAGTTCGCAATATAGAGAATGAGTTTCACTGTGAGGAGTAGCGTAGACTGGTATAGAAATATTAATGCTGATTGTCAGCCTAACCGTCTTATATTCTAGGTTCTCTTAGGGGTTGAAACCAGTTTTTTTAAGGAGATATATGAGCGAATCAGAAGATTGGTGGCCATCTTGGCTGCCTTAAAAGTATACCGAAAGCACGGTAGGTACTCGTTATCCAAAAAACTTACAAAGTTTAAAATGACTAAAATATTAACGCGCACTGAAACGGCAAAAATTAGCAATAGCCAATATCTCACAGAAATAATAATAAAAACTATCAAAGTTTTTGATAACAGAGAGATGTTCCTTCTTTTTATCATCTGCACAAAAAACAATTGAAAAATATCCATAGGATTGCCAGTTATTCAACAAAAACCGATGTTTTTATTGCTTCACCCATACAATGTGTTAGGCGATTTTCATCAAGTTTATTGCTAATTTCTAATTTTTGATTGAGCGATAATATATCTGCCGTTTAAAATGCACCTCGATGCTAATATTCACAACAGAACATGGTGAGCTCGTTTTATTTCAGATTAGTTATGAATTGCATAAAAGTCACGTGATCGTATTTATTTCCAAAATCCTCGCTTGCAATAATAATCCGTTTTTAGTCTTTTATTCATTTATTTTATTTCCTCGGTTTTTTTTGTGAAGTGTATATGCTTCCTTACTCGGCACATACATACGCTCCCATTTTCATCCTCCTTAAAACAAAAGAATGTTTTGCTCTTAAGTTTGTTTTTTTTTTGTTAGAAGTGAGCACAAATCGACACTGATTTTTCATATGGGCCTAACTGACATTTCCGAGTTCTCTTCATCGATCCTCTCTTTGTGTTATCACAGAATGTGTGTTGAGATTATTTGGTTGAAATGCGAAGAAGACAACAACATGTTGCTATAGAAACAAAAAGGATAGTGATATTGTTTGTTTTGATCAAGTTATTAGCAAAAGAGAGAATCGACGAAGACAAATCGATCAAGTCAGTTAGGCTTTTATGAAAAATCATTGTTGAAATTGTAGGGATTGAGAGGGATACCGAGCAAAGGATAAACAGGGCATATAGCATTAGCAGCAAAGATGCGTTACCAGATAAACAAAGCAATCGAAACAAACGATCAAGATGAAATGAAACTTCAGTCTTGTAAAGTATTTCGTACGAGTAGGTTGCGTCATTCGCAATCTTCCTCGTAGGTGCAGAGTTTCGGTCGGCGGAATTGGCTGGACCGGAATACCACGGTGTCCGTCCGGACACGACAATGGCACAGCCGGTAGGTAAGCTCCCAGCAAGTAAAGTAAATTAATTAAGGGATTCGTGTGTTTCCTCCCATCGCGGCGGTGTTTAGCAGCGGTTTGATGCAGGATGGTGATGAGAGTTGATGATGATACGAGATATTGATGATAATGATGATGATTATGATGATTATGATGGTGGTGATGACGATGAGAGATGAGAGGTGACAGATGATGGACGGAAGATGAGAAATGGTAAATGAGAGATGAGAGTTGATTATGATAAGAGATGCCGGTGATGATGATGGTGATGAGAGATGAAATATGATAGAAGATGATGATGAGAGATGAAAGATGAGAGATGATAATTGCGAGATTACAGATAAAAGATGAGAAATAAGAGATAAGAGATGAAATATGAGGGACGAAATATGAGAGATGAATGATGGTAGATGAGAGATGAGAAATGAAAGATTATAATGATGAGAGATAAGAGACAAGAGATGATGCTGATGATGAAAGATAAGATATGGTGATGAGAGATGAGAAAAAAAGACATAAGAGACAAGAAAGAAGAGATGATAGACGATAATAATGAGAGATGAGAGATTGTCATGACTGTGGTAAAGGTTAAAAAAAAAGTTGTAAAAGTGACAAAGAAGGTGTGTGAAAATGACGATGATTGTGATGGTGATGATTGATAATATCGTCTTCAGATCGAAGGCAATTATAAGTTGCAGTACAATACAGTGAAATGTAAACAATCTTTATAGTGTTGATTGAAAAATTGAGGTGAGAGGGGAGAGTGAATATGATGAGAGATGAGCGATGAGCGATGAAAGCTGAGCGATGAGAGACAAGAGTTGAGACATGACAGATTGCAGATGAAAGATGAGAAATGAGTGATGAGAGATGGCAGATAAGAGGTGAGCGATGTGATTGGTATTACTGTGCTAATGATAATTATTGATAATGATTATATGAGAAAAGAAGGATGAGAAATGAGAGATGAGAGTTATAAGATGGGAGATAAGAGATGATGATGATGGTGGTGATGAGAGATGTGAGATTAAAGGTGACAGATGATAGATAAGTCATGAGAGATGAGAGATTATAATGATGAGAGATGAAATATGAGGGACGAAATATAAGAGATGAATGATGGTAGATGAGAGATGAGAAATGAAGGATGATATTGATGAGAGATGAAAGATGCGAGATAAGTTAAGAGATGATGCTGATGAGAGATGCTGATGATGAAAGACGAGAGATGGTGATGAGCAACGAGAGAAAATATATGAGAGATAAGAAAGAAGAGATGATAGGCAATGAGATATGAGAGATTGGCATGACTGCGGTAAAGGTAAAAAATAAGGTAGTAAATTGACAAAGAAGGTGGTTGAAAATAAGGATTTTTGTGATGGTGATGATTGATACTATCGTTTTTAGAACGAAGGCAATTATAAGTAGTAGTACGATACAGTGAAATGTAAACGAACTTAATAATGTTGATTGAAAAATTGAGGTGAGAGGGGAGAGATGAAGATGATGAGAGATGAACAATGAGCGATGAAAGAAGAGGGACGAACGATAAGATATGGTAGATGAGAGATGAGAAATTTATTTATTTATTTATTATTAATTCTTTATTATGAGAGATGAGAAATGAAATAAGATAATTATAAGGGATAAAAGACGATGATGAGAAGATGAGAGTTGATGACGAGAAAAGAGAAGAAAGAAGAGATGATAGACGATAATAATGAGCGATGAGCGATTGGTATAACTGTGGTAATAATTAAAAAAAAGGTTATAAAACTGACAAAGAAGGTGGTTGTAAATGAGGATTATTATGATGGTGATGATTGATAATATCGTTTTTAGAACAAAGGGAATTGTAAGTTGTACTACAATAAAGTGAAATGTAAACGAAGTGAACATTGTTAATTGAAAAATTTAAGCTTTTAAAATAATGACAGAGTAGAACAGGGGGAGAATGTAGGGATTGAGAGGGATACCGAGCAAAGGATAAACAGGGCATATAGCATTAGCAGCAAAGATGCGTTACCAGATAAACAAAGCAATCGAAACAAACGATCAAGATGAAATGAAACTTCAGTCTTGTAAAGTATTTCGTACGAGTAGGTTGCGTCATTCGCAATCTTCCTCGTAGGTGCAGAGTTTCGGTCGGCGGAATTGGCTGGACCGGAATGCCACGGTGTCCGTCCGGACACGACAGAAATGATAACAAAAAGAACGGAATCAATCGGTGCCGTAAGCGCTTTATTTTCGTATAGGATGAATTTGGGAGCGTAAGATTACCAATGACACGGTGGCTCTATTTAGCTGTCATTATCCAAATAGAACAATAAATATCATGTCCTAAATCAGTGTAATGAACTGTAGTGTGTTATAAACGTTATAGGAGAAAATGCAGCAAAACGCAGATTTCGTGTTTTCAATTTCTGCCATACCCGTAGAAATTGAAAACTTTGGTCGACTTTTGTCAACTGAAATTCAAAGTAGTGCAGCAGTTTTTTTATGTGTTTGACTGAAATATTAAGCATCAGCAGTTTGTTTTAGATGTACATACTAGGTTACATTTGTATGGCTTCTATAATTTAACCGAATATAACCGAAGTTCTAAAGACCGAATGGATATGTAAATTTTTTTTTTCTGGGAAGAACTTTAAAAGGGTTCTTGAAATATTTTCTTTCAAGTAAAATCGAAAACTGACCTAAGGCAAACCAAATTCAAAAAACAATTTCAGAATACGTAAATTAGGAAAATTTCAATGCAGGAATTAAACGGCTACGCAGTCTTCAATACGGAAAACGAAGTTTATCGTTTGGCCGACGTTTCGACACTGGGGTTTTGTGTCATCTTCAGGGGTCACAAAACCCCAGTGTCGAAACGTCGGGCAAACAATAAACTTCGTTTTCCGTATTGAAGACTGCGTAGCCGTTTAATTCCTACAGTAAACTTCTCAGTCGATCCGGCAAGAGAAAATTTCAATAATGTTTAAAGAGGATACCATGGAATTCCTAAGAATATTTGAATTTTCTGGGAAAATTCCATGAATTAACGCTACTTATATAAGAAACCCAGAAGAAACTCCTGGAGCAAGAAAATCCTGGAGGAATCCTATAAGGAGGTCCCGAAGGATTCCGGGAAGAGTTAATAAAGTTCCTAGAGGTAATTTTAGAAAAAAAAATCCTGGACATATATCAGAAGAAACTCTTTGGAGAATCCAACGAGGAACTATTTCAGGAATCACAGAAGAAATTACTGGAGGAATCCCAGAAGATACTTCTAGATCTAGAGAAATCACAGAAGGATCTCTTTGAGAAATCACAAAAAGAAATTCTAATAGAATCCATGAAGAACCACCTGAAGAAATTCCAAAATTAAACTTCTGGATGAATCTTAGAATGTATCCTTAGAGTAATCTAGGGACTTGTGGATGAAGGATGAATCATTGTTGAAACCCTAGAATAAGATGTGGTGGAGTTTCCTCCTCGGCCATCCAGAAACATTAAGACGCATATCATGTTTATACCTACAGTAGAAGAATATCTTCGGAATCTGACACAATTATGGCCCCTCCTAGATTCGCTCATATCTTTCGATCACCAAATGAGGTCCAAGATATGATCACTGTGCTACAGTGGAACTGTCATAGTCTAAAACTTAAATTAGACATGTTAAGGTTTTTGATTCACAACTTTGACTGTGATATATTTGCCCTTTGTGAAACATGGCTTTCTTCTGAAGATGAACTCAACTTCCACGATTTCAACATTATACGCCAGGATCGAGATGACCATTATGGAGGAGTTCTTTTTGAGGATCAAAAAGACTTACTCATTTTATAGAACTCCAATCGCGACTCACCCTAGCGTAGAAATCGTCGCTTGCCAAATAAACGTAAAGGGTAAAGAACTTTGCATAGCTTCCGTTTACATACCTCCAAGCATTTCAATTAACCGCCAAGGGTAATTTTCTAATTGTTGCACGGCCAAAAACTTGCCTATTGTTGCACACTCCATGTTATTCTTGTGAGGTGTGCAACAGTTGAAGAATTTTTAGCCGTGCAACAATTGGAAAATTACCCTACATCTTTGGAATGCAGTTTCTGCACTATCACATCCAGTTTTAATTCTGGGTGATATGAACTCACATGGTACTGGGTAGGGCGAACCATATGACGATCACAGGGCGGCCATTTTCTATGATTTATGCGACGATTTCAACTTGAACGTTTTGAATACAGGTGAATTGACACGTATTGCATCTGACGGCAAAGAAAGTCGTCTTGGCCTATCACTGGGATTAAGTTCACTATCATTCGATTGCTCGTGAAAGATGATCGAAGATTCTCATGGTAGTGATCACTTGCCCATCATAACCACCATCAAACATAATAGTGAAAGGTCAGACCAACCAATTCAGGTTCCTTTTGAGCTCACTAGGAATATCGATTGGCAAAAATTTGCAGCAGCGGTATCCTTTGGAGTTGAATCATTCAATCCACTCCCACCTTTGGATGAGTATCGGATTCCTGTATGAACTGATTTATACGAGTGCATTAGAATCACAAAAACGGCGTGTTCCAAGTGCAACCCTCAAAAGAAGACCAGCCACACTAGGCTGGGATGATGATATTTATATCATAAAAAATCTGATGCTTTCAAAGCTTTTCGTAGGCATGGTATACTTCAGATCTTTATCAAGAGTACGCTAAGCTTGAAAGACAGCTGAGAAACCTGCTGAAAGCGAAGAAGCGTAGTTATTGGCGACACTTCATTGAGGGTCTCCCATGAGAAACATCAATGACAACGCTTTGGAGAGTGGCTCGCAACATGCGAAACCGCACATTTTCTAATGAGAGTGACGAATATTCCCACTGTTGCATATTCAACTTCGCCAAAAAGGTCTGCCCAGACTCCGTCCCAGCTAAACCACTCTTTTGGGAATCTCAAGACTCTGGAAAGACCATTCTCCATACTGGAGTTCTCTATGACTCTTCTTTTATCAAACAATTCAGCTCCGGGACGCGATATGATAATGTTCAATCTTCTCCCAGATATCGCTAAAAAGACGATTACTAAACCTGTTAAAATCATTCATGGAGAACAAATCGTTCCGCATGGATGGAGACAGGTCAAAGTAATAGCTGTTCAAAAGCCTGATAAACCAGCGTCTGGTTATAATTCATACCGCCCAATTGCTATGTTATCATGATTAAGGAAATTGTTGGATAAAATGATCCAATCACGACTTGATCATTGGGTCGAATCGAATAACTTGCTTTCATATACACAATTCGGGTTTCGCAAGGGTGAAGGCTGGGTGGGTATGCTGCGCAATTCAGATCCCATTGTGATCCACTAGCCTCTGCCCAGTAACTCCTATCCCTACCTCCTCGCGGTACCGGCCGGAAACTATGAGCAACCTTAGGGAAGATCGGGTAACCAACCCCGGTGGGAACTTTGGTCGTAGGCTGACAGGGAAGGGGGGGGGGTTTGCTTCGGTAAACCTGAGCGTCTGTTCTCCAGGAGGAGCGGCTCACAACAGCGTCTGATCCCCATGTTAGGGGCGGCTGATCTACGTCCGAGTGCCAGGGAAGGACTCTAAGCTCAACTGTTCACTATGGTCCTCCGGAAAGTAGCGGGTTGGTGTCAGGCCCTACGAGCCAGCCGTAAAAAACATTGTAACGGAAAATCAGCAACAGAATAATACGAACCGAGACCAAAGGCAACGACCCCAGCGAACAAAAAGGACTTGCGATTGGAAAGTCGGTACGTGGAACTGCCGATCTCTCAACTTCATTGGAAGCACCCGCATACTCGTCGATCTACTGAAGGACCGCGGGTTCGGCATCGTAGCGCTGCAGGAGGTGTGTTGGACAGGATCCATGGTGCGTTTAGAGGTAATCATACCATCTACCAGAGCTGCGGCAACACACGCGAGCTGGGAACAGCTTTCATCGTGATGGGTGATATGCAGAAACGCGGTTGGTGGCCGATCGACGAAAGAATATACATGTTGGGGATCAAGGGCCGATTCTTCAACTTCAGCATAATAAACGTGCACAGCCCACACTCCGGAAGCACTGAAGATGACAAGGACGCATTTTACGCGCAGCTCGAACGCGAGTACGATCGCTGCCCAAGCCACGACCTCAAGATCATCATAGGAGATTTAAACGCTCAGGTAGGCCAGGAGGAGCAATTAAGACCGACGATTGGTAAGTTAAGCGCCCCCTAGCAAACGAACGAAAACGGCCTACGACTCATTGATTTCGCCGCCTCCAAAAATATGGCCATTCGTAAGCGTAAGAACATTTTCCAACACAGCCTCCCTTATCGTTACACCTGGAGATCACCACAGCAGACGAAATCTCAAATCGGCTACGTTCTGATTGACGGACGGCACTTCGCCGACATTATCGACGTCAGGACCTATCGTGGCGCCAACATCGACTCCGACCACTATCTGGTGATGGTCAAACTGCGCCCAAAACTCTCCGTCATCAACAATGTACGGTACCGGCGACCGCCACGGTACAATCTAGAGCGACTGAAACAACCGGATGTCGCCTCAGCATACGCGCAGAATCTCGAGGCCGCGTTGCCAGACGAGGGCGAGCTCGATGAGGCCCCTCTAGAGGACTGCTGGAGTACAGTGAAAGCAGCCATCAACGACGCAGCCGAGAGCACCATCGGGTACGTGGAACGGAATCAACGGAACGAATGGTTCGACGAAGAGTGCAGAACGGTTTTGCAGGAGAAGAAAGCAGCTAGGGCGGTAATGCTGCAGCAATGGACTCGACAGAACGTGGAACGTTATAAACAGAAGCGGAAACAGCAGACCCGCCCCTTTCGGGAGAAAAAGCGCCGCCTGGAAGAAGCGGAGTGTGAAGAAATGGAACTGCTGTGCCGTTCCCAAGAAACACGGAAGTTCTATCAGAAGCTCAACGCATCCCGCAACGGCTTCGTGCCGCGAGCCGAAATATGCAGGGATAAAGACGGAGGCCTCTTGACGGACGGACGTGAGGTGATCGAAAGGTGGAAGCAGCACTTCGATCAGCACCTGAACGGCGTGGAGAACATAGGCACGGGAGCCCATGGCAACGGAGGAAACGACGACGCCAGAGCAGCGGAGGACGGAAATGAACCAACTCCCACGCTGAGGGAAGTTAACGATGTCATTCATCAGCTCAAAACTAAGAAAGCAGCTGGTAAGGATGGTATTGCAGCTGAACTCATCAAGATGGGCCCAGAAAAGTTGGCCACCTTTCTGCATCGGCTGATAGTCAGGATCTGGGAAACCGAACAGCTACCGGAGGAGTGGAAGGAAGGGGTAATCTGCCCCATTCACAAGAAAGGCGACCATTTGGAATGTAAGAACATCAGGGCGATCACTATTTTGAATGCTGCCTACAAAGTGCTATCCCAGACCATCTTCCGTCGTCTGTCACCTAAAACGAATGAGTTCGTGGGAAGTTATCTGGCTGGCTTCATCGACGGCCGGTCGACAACGGACCAGATTTTTACCGTACGGCAAATCCTCCAGAAATGCTGTGAATACCAGGTCCCAACGCATCACCTGTTCATCGACTTCAAAGCGGCATACGACAGTATCGACCGTGCAGAGCTATGGAGCAGAGCTGCCACATTACCTGTATTCCGTACACGAAAAAAGTTGGCACCCCCTCGTTTATTTTGCTACCTCAAAGTATTTTACTAGGACTGAAAGTTTAAAAAATAGTTCCAAAAATATACTATTTTTTGAGTTAACAAACTTGTTCCATTGCCTTGCGGTTTAAAAATAAACGAGGGGGTGCCAAATCTTTTTTTCGTATACAACCCTGTATGTGGCAGCTCTGCTATGGAGAATCATGGACGAAAACGGCTTTCCTGGGAAGCTGACTAGACTGATTAAAGCAACGATGGATGGTGTACAAAACTGCGTAAGGGTTTCGGGTGAACTATCCAGTTCATTCGAATCTCGCCGGGGACTGAGACAAGGTGATGGACTACTTTTCAAAATCGCTCTGGAAGGTGTGATGCGACGAGCCGGGCTCAACAGTCGGGGAACGATTTTCAAAAAATCCGGCTAATTTGTGTGCTTTGCGGACGACATGGACATTATTGCAAGAACATTTGGAACGGTGGCAGAGCTGTACACCCGCCTGAAACGCGAAGCAGCAAAGGTCGGACTGGTGGTGAATGCCTCAAAAAAACAAAGAACATGCTGGTAGGCGGAACCGAACACGACCGGATCCGTCTGGGTAGTAATGTTACGATGGACGGGGATACTTTCGAGGTGGTGGAGGAATTCGTCTACCTCGGATCCTTACGGACGGCTGACAACAACGTGAGCCGTGAAATTCAGAGGCGCATCATCAGTGGAAGTCGGGCCTACTACGGGCTCCAGAAGAAACTGCGGTCGAAAAAGATTCACCCACGCACCAAGTGCACCATGTACAAAACGCTAATAAGACCGGTGGTCCTATACGGGCACTAGACATGGACCATGCTCGAGGAGGACCTGCAAGCACTCGGAGTTTTCGAGCGACGGGTGCTAAGGACGATCTTCGGCGGTGTGCAGGAGAACGGTGTGTGGCGGAGAAGGATGAACCACGAGCTCTTGATTCAGTGAGATGATCAATTAAGTAAGCTAATCCTGCTCAAAAGGTGAATTTTGTAACATCTTCCCCCTAGTCAAAAGCATCGTTTTCAGCAGAGACGACATATCCCCATCGTTCATCGCCGATAACACCCAACCAGGCTCCGATGTGTGATGTCCTTTCGCTCCTACATGAACGGCGACCCACCAGCAGCAACGGCAAGAAAGGGGAATGGAAAAAGGTTGCTTGTTTTTCGTGTTTGGAAGCATCGTATCAGCTTTTATTAGTGTTTATCCAAAATGAGAAAAACGTTTTTGCCTTTATATTTATTGGAAATACATTTAAATGCTTTTATGAAAAATATAACCTAGCTCTACGGCAGCAGCCCGGCTCCAACGTTCGTAGCTGGTGGGTTGGGAAAGTATCAAGCATCCAATATGCGCCATTGCTTTTTCCGACCCAAACGAGGAGGACAGGCGGAAAACGACTATGAAGGAGCCAAGCCGAGCAAGAATGCGCGTGTTTACCCGAAGAGCGTAGGTAAGCGAGCTGATATGTGTTTGGTGGGTGGTTGGACCAAACGAAGGCCCGGCTCGATGTGAAACGAGTAAGCAAACGATGCGATATGAAGGTGCGTTTATGCTGTGCTGTGGAGGTTGAAATGAAAGCGGGTGGAACGTGGACGGTGAGTGAAGTTGAGCGAGCAGTGTACATTAAGCTTTTTATGCTCTCGCAGATAAAAGGAATCATGTTTTTTTAATTAAGATCGTTTACTTTTTTCGTGCTGCCGGGCTGACTGGCAGTTTGGCGCTGGATCCGGGAAAACGTTTTAGTAACTGCCCGTAAAACGGTTTCCGGTAAATTGGCTAATGTATCCCGCATCAAATATACATCTTGTTTTGCGCTTCCAACAACCCGTTGCGTGGGTGTATGGTGCAGGCAATGGAACAAGTTTTTATGTTATGAATGATTTCTATGGCCTTCGATCAAAAAGGTTTAGGCAGTCCAAAGCAAGGTATTATGAAAAGCACATATTCCTAAGATTTTACTCCATAAATAGAATCACAGTTTTGGATATCTAGGATAATAAAGAGATTCTTGATATTCACTGACTGGTTCGAAGATGACACAAAGCGTGACATTATGGTCTACACAGGATCATTCAGCACGAAGTCCTGCCTGCTGCCGACAAAATTTCGTGTCAAGTTTCTCCGTCTTTCGGTTTAAAGAAAAAAAATGCAAAGCTTCAAACCGTATTTTCATCCATTTCATGTTAACCAATCTATGTTTTAAAATGTTCCATGATCTGTGGATTGTTTTATTATCGTACAAATTAGGCCGAAGGATCTCAGATTTTCATGAAACTTTTTAACCGACAGAGCTCATGGATGAATGAAAAAAATGAGAAAAATTCAGGGTCACCAATTTTTCCGGAAAACTCAGGTGATTTTTTTTTTTTGCTTTCCCCTGACACTACTTACTTTGAAAAATCATAACGTATAAACGAAGTTGTAGAAAAAGATGAAAGCAAATTTTCTCAGGAATCCTAAAAATATGAACTTGAAAAAGTTTTCCACAAAATTTCCGCCGTTGAGAAAATTCATAAAGAAAAGCCGGAAAAAAACTATGCTCGAACTCGTGGAAAATTTCTAATAAAATATTTTTGAGAATGAAACTTTATAAACTTCAATTCCAGGCATTCATACAGCGATTTTTTTTAGAAAATCAAAAGTTTGGAAATCTATTAGACAATTTTCCAGGAATTTATTCAAAAAATGTTCCAAGTATTCCTACAGAAATAATATAAGTTCTTCCATTAATTTTCAAAGCAATTTCTATAGAGAACCCTCATAAATGGATCCATTGAAGCCGTAGAAAGTCGATAAATAAGGTCACACAAACATTTACAATTTCCAATCCTCGTCCCCCATATGGCACACTTTTTATGGGAGTTCTGAAATTTGTGTATGGGTTGGCAAACTTTGCTAAAGCCCTTTTCTTCTTCAAAGGTGAAGTAATTTATGGAAGTTCCCCCTTGTTGAATAACTTCAGGAGTTCCTTTCTTAAAGTAATCCAAGGATTCTCTCAGGAATTCCTCCATCGATTCTTTCAAAAATTATTTCAGGGATTGCTCTATAAATTTCTTCATGGGTCGTCTTCAAGAGTTCCTCCCGTAGATCTTTCATGATTTTTTTTTATGATTCCAGCATAAATTCATACAGAGATTGCACAGTGGGAAAAATCGACCAAAAAACGGATCTTTTAACGCCGCTGGTTTCGGTACATGAAGATGACCATTTCTGACGTAAAAAAATACGAGAAATCGATTAGTGCTAAATTCATTCACCGCACCGCACGGGAAGTGGTCCATTTTGCCCCATTTTGCCCTTTTTCATACAAAAAGAGAATCAAAATGTACTTTCAAACAACAAGCACGACTGTAGATCGTTGAAAATAGCTTCAGGTGTAATTAGAGGTTCGTAGCAATCATTTAAATACATGAAAGATCCTTTAAATTGCTTATTTTGCCCCATATGCCCCAACAACTGCTGAAAATTCACACTTTTACCTAATTATGAATGGATATTTAATGTTACTAATTTGAAGTTGATTTTTTGGCATAAACAAAATGCACTGAATCTATTATCACCAGAATCATCTTCAGGAGTTGTCCAATTTGCCCCATTTTGCCCTATTTTCATAGAAAAGGAGATTTAAAATGCACTTATAAGAAACAGATACTGCTAAGGAACGTTGAAATTAGTTTTAGGTCCAATTGGAAGCTAACAGCTATCACGCGCACATATGAAAGATGTTTTTCCTATTTTACCCTACATGCCCCTAAAACTGCTGGATGATCACATTTTTTGTATTGTTTTGTAACATCACCCTACATCATGGTTGCAACATGAAGTCATTGATCATTTTTGATACATACAAATACAAACAGATGTCCATTTTACCCCAATTTGTCCTGATTTTTTCTGTCTCATGAATAAATTGATTTCTCGTGTTTGATTATGTCCGAATTAATCGCCTTCTGGAACTGAAACCAATGTTATCAAAAACAGGTAAAATAGTTTACTTTTTTTCTAATCCTTGCTTTTGGTGGGGAATTCAGGGCATAATAAGCATTAATCTTAATATTAATATGTGTCAAACATGCACCAAACTGATTAAATGTAGCATCTTTAATATTTACATATTGGTACTTTAAGGCGGCCTATTTAATCGATTTTGTTCATATTTGACACATTTTATCAAATGCTTATTTTACCCTTAATTCCCCATGAAAAGCTGAAGTTATAGAAAAAGTCATATATGTATATATGACTGTATTTTCGATTACATTGGTTTCAGCATCAATGAAAATAAGGGATAATAATTTAATTAATTATAAATTCATTACATAACAAAAAAAATCAGAGCAAATTGGGGTAAAATGGACAGCTGTTTGTACCATTCACGGAATGATTCTAGTATTGAACGATAAACCGCATTTGTATATATAAAAAAATTATCTCATTCATGTTTTGCAATCGGTGTGACATTACAAAACCATACAAAATATGTTATTATCCAGCAGGTTTTGGGGCATGTAGGGTAAAATAGGGAAAAGATCTTTTATATACGCGCATGATTACTCTTCGCTGCCAATTGTTCCTTAACCTAATTTCAACATTCCCTACAATATCTGTTTTTTATAAATACATTTTAAATATTCTTTTTATATGAAAATAGGGCAAAATGGGGCAAATTGGACAACTCCCAAAGATGATTCTGGTGATAAAATATTTAGCGCTTTTTGTTTATGCCAAAAAAAATCAACTTCAAAACAGTAACATTGAAAATCCATTCATAATTAGGTAAAAGTGTAAATTTCCAGCAGTTGTTGGGGCATATGGGGCAAAATAAGCAATTTGAAGGATCTTCCATGTATTTTTATTATTGCTATGAACCTCTAATTAAACCTGCAGCTATTTTCAATGATCTGCAGTCGTTCATGTTGTTTGAAAATACATTTTGATTCTCTTCATGTATGAAAAAAGGGCAAAATGGACCACTTCCCGTGCCGTGCGGTGAATGAATTTAGCACCAATCGATTTCTCGTATTTTTTTACGTCAGAAATGGTCATCTTCATGTACCGAAACCAGCGGCGTTAAAAGATCCGTTTTTTGGGTCGATTTTTCCCACTGTGGATTGCTTTAAGAGCTTCTCTGGGTATTCTTGCGTGTTTTTCATCAGAAACTTCTCCAGGATCTCTTTGAAGGAATATTTTTGGATTTTTTGCTAGGATTCTTCATTATTATTTCAGAAATTTCTTTATACATAATCCGTCAAAACCTTCACAGATATTTCTTTGTAAATTTCTCATGAGATTTTTATTTGAGGAATTAAGTGTTTCTCTAGAGATTCTTTCAGGGGTTCCTTTTCAAATACGTTCACGAATTCTTCCGGGAATTCTTTCAGAAAATCCAAATTTTCGTAATGGGTTTCTCACGGAATTTTTATAAATAAAGTCTATAAAAAAAATAATTGTTCCTCGAGGAGTGTTTCCAGAAATTCTTTCATGAATTTATTCAGCAACACCAGCTAGATTTTTTTCAGGAATTTCCCTGAGATTCTTTCAGATATTCCTCCAGCTATTTTATCAGAATATCTTCAGGGATTTCTACAGAAATTACATATAAATTTATTCGAAGAATCCTCCAAGGATTCTTTTGGAAATTTCTCAATGGATTCTTTCTGAAACTACTTCGCAAATTCCTTCAGAAATTCTCCCATGGAGTTTATTTGTCAGAATTTCCAGAATATTCAGAAATTTGTCAGCGACTCTTCAAAGGGAATCCTTCAAATATTCCTCCAGAAATACTTTCAGATATTTCTTCACGGATTTTCACAGTTGATCTCATGACACATAAAAATACTAGATTAATTATTCAAGAATTATTTGAAGAAATTTCTAAAACAATCTCTGAAGATACCTCTGGAGACTCCGTGAAGAAATATTTGTGAATTTCTAGCTGAGATTCCTGAACAAAATTCTCTGGAAAAAAAAATCTGAAGTACTCGTGGGATAAGTTCCTGGAGGACTTTCTGGAGGGATTTCCAAAGAACATCGTAGAGGAACTTGTCCAGTTAAACTATAGAGATTTCTTGAAAAAAAATCTGCAGGAATCCGTGTAGACATTGCAGGCAAAGGTACTGGAGGAATTCTTGAAGAAATCTCTGAATAAATTTCTGAAAGGATTCTTGGAGGATGTTTACTTCTGAAGGAATTCATTTAAGAATTTCTTGCTAAATGTTTGAAAGGTACTAGTGGACAAAAACTCTAGAGGAATTTTCAGAGAAAAATTTAGCAGCAAAAATTTAAAACAAATATGAAAAAATCTTCAAGCAAACACCAAATAAAATTTATAAAACCCTAATTAATCCACCTAGCGGTGATGGTGCCTTTCTCGTGCTTTCAAATATCCTTTCAACAAAACTCGAGCGACATGTTGATGACATTGACATAAATACAAAATGAAAACTGCTTGCTAAATCTACTCAATATGGATACATTTTATATTAGCATAACATCCAATATTCAGAAAATATACACACTTAATTCAGATTGCCGGGATATCAGCATTTTTTCAAACTTTTGCCGAGATTCGCACAGCCGAGCAATCAGCAAACAAACATTTTGCCGGGATCTCAGCAATTTTGACAGTGCATTGCTGATAGTCGGTAATCGTTTTGCTGAGAATCAGCTAACAAACGTCACTTTTTGCTGAGATACCAGTTAAAGATTTTGCTGAGCAGACGGCTGTGCGCGCTTTTGCCAAGCACGCGAATCTGTTTTGAGTGTGTAAGACAACGATCCAAAACTCAAACCAAACAAGTGTCATGAAGCCGCAAAATTTTGAAATGTCATTTTAGATTTTCCGGTCATCATTTTATGACTCCGGATATCTACCCCAACTAAACTAACCGCCATCTTGAACATTGAGACACCATCTTGGATGTTCTGGTATTCATTTTTGGACTCGGCACCTAAAATTACATAAAATAGTCGCCGTATTGAATTTTGGCATGTCGTTTATGATTTTCTTATTACCAGTTTTGGACGCAGACCGGCATTCTTCCCCATTGAAACTATAGTCATATTGCAGACCTTGTGAAACAGCGCACAGCTTGGGTTTTCTGATTACAAATTTTGAATTCTGGACATATTTTCATACAAAATATGCCCATAATGCAAGAATTGAAAATCCTATAAAATAGGCACTAACTTGAATACTGGGCCATTATCTTGGACTTTGGACCGCTATTTTGGATACTCTGGTGGACTTCAAACAAATTTCCCATACCAAATACACTTATTTTACATAGTTTTAGAGCTCAAAATTCCTTAAAACAGCCACCATCTTCTGCTGACGCGATCAAATTCTTATTTTTCCATTCAACGTTGACCAATCCTGCTAAAACTTTACACCTTAGGAATCTGAAATGGTACGATTTGATGAGATCGCTTTAGTTTTATCTATATTTTGTTCTCATATATGAGAACTTAGACCTATTCGTCACTGTTCTGCCGTTATAAGCATAGTTGTCCCATGTTACTTTTTGACGATTTTGACTTTTTTGCACCAGGCGCTCTATTTATACGTATATTTTCATATAACATCAAAAAATAACATACTTTGTTCGAAGACTCAATGAAAAGCATGTCAAGTCAAATTGTCCCACTGTTGAATTTCTACGCATGTCTGTCCCACAACTGAAATTCTACGCATAACAGTCCCACTACAAAATTTCTACGTAAAACCGATACATTAAGCATTTTAAGTAACTAACTTCACCAAAAAGCATGGCTATTTCAATACTGCATGGTATAAACTCTTCTATTATGTTGGCATTACGCTCCAGCTGGAACGAAACTTGTTTTCCAATTAAACAAAAACTGTTATTTCTTCGCAACTTGCAATTTCAATCTAAATTCAAATATTGCTGCAATACGCGTTGAGCTCATAAACCAAACATAAACATTTTAACTTAATTAAGAGGCTCAAATGTCGTGAAGCATGGCGAAGCCGATCCAATATAATAACAAAGAGGTTGCTGAATTGAATATGTGAAAATTTTCAGAATTTAAGCAAGCTTGAAATATTGTTCGTAAGTGAGTTGATTTTTATTTCAATATGTTATCCCAATGATTTGATTGAATTAGTGTGTCAGTAAGTGAGTGGCTTAGTTATCGCCTATTTAGAAAATAAAAAGAACACTTTAACACTTTAAACCCAAATCGAAGACGAAATGCTGGAAGTACTGAACAATCAATCAATATATCAATTGATGTAAGTAAGTGAGTGACTTAGTGAGCGAGATTTTGTTAGTGTGTGGGTAGATGAGTAAATGAATAAGATGATAGGCGAGTGATTTGATAAGTGAGTTGGTTTATTAATGGGTTGATGGGTAAGTGAGTGACTGTTTTTAATGAATGTGTTAATGAGATATTGAGTAACTTGATAAACAAGTGACCTAGACGCTCAGAGACTTGATGAGTAAGTGAATTCTGTGTATATGTAAAAGAAATGATAGAGCCCAAAAGCATAATATTCTTATTTTTGTATTTGTATTAAAAGTGACAATAGTACCGTAACTGCTTGTTTTCGAATAGGATGAATATAGAACCGTACCATCAACGGCATTCTGACCCTTTATCTATATATACGACGGTTTCAAAATTGAACAAAATTGTGTGACTTGTTGACTTGTGTATCGAGTGAGTTTGTGTCATGTAAATTTGTATATTAAATGTTAGTTTGTGCCAATTTTAATAAAACGTTTAGGCCCTGAAGATGGTCCAATAGTCGGACCGAAACGTCGGCGATGATCAGTAATAAATCTATATATATAAATGAATTTCTATCTGTATGTCTGTCTGACCGCTATGCATTCGGAAACTACTGAGCCGATCGGTGTGAAATTTTGTACATATGTGGGTATTTTGGGGGCCGGGGAAGGTTCTTAGCTTGGTGTGAGACCTCTCCGGTCGCTGGAACGGGGGGCTCCCATACAAATAACTTCGCCGGGGACGTCCCAATGGAGCTGTATGTCAAAAAACACAGTATGTGCATATTTCTTGTCATTTGAAATTAATACAAAAGCTTAATGCTTATGCTTTGTTGGTCATTAGGCAAAATAGGCCATTAGGCCGAAAAGGTCATTAGGCCAAAAATTCATTAGGCCGAATTGGTAAATTGGTAGACGTTAGGTCATTAGTCATTAAGCCAAATAATTCAGGTATAGAACAAGGTCATTTCACCAAGACCTGGCCAAAATACCATTTCGGCCTGAAGACCTTTTCGGCCTAAAGACCTTTTCGGCCTAAAGACCTTTTCGGCCTAAAGACCTTTTCGGCCTAAAGACCTTTTCGGCCTAAAGACCTTTTCGGCCTAAAGACCTTTTCGGCCTAAAGACCTTTTCGGCCTAAAGACCTTTTCGGCCTAAAGACCTTTTCGGCCTAAAGACCTTTTCGGCCTAAAGACCTTTTCGGCCTAAAGACCTTTTCGGCCTAAAGACCTTTTCGGCCTAAAGACCTTTTCGGCCTAAAGACCTTTTCGGCCTAAAGACCTTTTCGGCCTAAAGACCTTTTCGGCCTAAAGACCTTTTCGGCCTAAAGACCTTTTCGGCCTAAAGACCTTTTCTGCCTAAAGACCTTTTCTGCCTAAAGACCTTTTCGGCCTAAAGACCTTTTCGGCCTAAAGACCTTTTCGGCCTAAAGACCTTTTTGGCCTAAAGACCTAACTCATTTACTTACTATCCCACACACACTCACCATTTTAACAATTCTCTTAACCAACACATTAAAATTAACGGGGCAACTTCCTGTAAGCTGTAACTTTCTTAATTCGTAACTGACTCACTCACCAACTCACTTAATCTTGGAGCACCTCACATTCATCCTCTCGTCAATTCACTAATTAACTTCTTATTCACCAACTCACTCACCTAGTTCCTCTTACCAGACTAATAAGAAAGTGTTAAAATGTGATGCCACTCTTATGTTGTCTTTCGGCTCCGTTTTGCCTCGAGACATTTGAGCCTTATGCATGAGAGACTTATAATGTTATAACTTATAAGAGAAGCTAACATTGTTTGTTATTAAAAAAAAAATATAGCAAAAACGTACAGAACAGACCACATCGAGCGTGAAAAGAGGCGACTAATTATCGTGGGACTGATATGCGTAGAAATTTCGCCAACAGGACCACATTTCTAGGCATAACAGTCCCACTAATCACTTTTTTTGTTAAAAACACTATATTTTTAAAAATATTTGATTGGAAATACTTCAGGCATTGAATTATAAGCGATTTCTAACGATACTATGAAAACTTAAATCCGATTTGTTGCACCATTTGGCCAAGAAACATGGAAAACCTGTTTGAAACTTCAATCGCGATTTTCTCAGTTTCAAGTTTTTCAACATGGGACAACTATGCGTAGAACGGCAGTGTTGTTCATACCTAATGTTTATCAGGCCATCAAACAAAGCCACGATTTAATTTTTCACATGAACGTTGGTTCTGCTACACAACAGCTAGTCTCTAATGCAGGGGTTCCCAACCTTTTTGACTTGGCGACCCCCTTTAGGAATTGTCAAAACATCTGGGGCCCACAGAAAAAAAATGAATCAAATGAACGAATCCAGGTATTTTGGATACAGTGACGTAGCCAGAAATTTTCTGTAGGAGGGATTTTCGACGATTAATTATACGTTTTTTTTATTCGACTCTCACATTTCGTAAACAATGATGTCATTTACGTTCAATTTGAGTCGGTGCTGAAAAATAGCGGCACAGCAGAAAATTTTTTCTTCTAAAGGCGTTTATAATGAAAATTTGTTCCTCAAATTGTGGCTTTTGGAGGGGACGGTATACAATATTATAAAATAAAAATTAAACAATTTTGTTTGGTAACATCGCGGCCCCCCTGGACAGGCTTCACGCCCCCCCAGGGGGCCGTGGACCACCGGTTGGGAACCCGTGCTCTAATGTGATCTAAGGCTATTTTCTTGCTAACCGTTCATTAGATTAACAAAAAATCTGCGATCTGATGTGACGTATGTATGGGTTTGGATCATTTTTATACTTGGTAATTTCCGGTGGGATAGCCGGATCTGATTCCATGAGTCATGGACCATGACATAACCGGTTGTCCCAATTATGGTCTGAGAATATTCTATTGCTATTCACCTAATCACCGCGATTTGATATATCGCATGAATGGGTTTGCTTCACTTTTACTTCTAACCACTTTCGAAGCCACAGCTGAACCCGCAACACTACCGGGAATCTAATGTGGTCTGACCCTATTTTTCCATCAGGTTGTCGATAAGTCGTGATCAGTCTTCGTTCTACTGCTCGTGTTGTGTGTAGGTAAGAGGTAACGATAGCGCACGAATGTAACAAAGCCGACTGACACCCGACTGCGGCAACGAAATGAAGGTAGTAAAAAGTGTCGAATGTTTACAAGACTGGTCGTGATTTGATGTACCGCATCCATGGGTTTGGTTAAATTTTACATTTTACTACCCGGATCTGATTTCTGGTAACTACCGGCTGAACCAAATATGGTCTAACATTATTGTCTTATTAACTGCTCATCGGTTAACCAAAAACGCTGCAAATTGAAGGAGTCACATGCAGGGTTTGACAATTTCAACGGGACTCTCTGAACCAATTCCGGACCACTACCAGTGACGTAAGGCTATTTTCTAGCTAACTGTTCATCAGGTTATCGCAAAAGCCACGATTTGATGTGTCACATGCCTAGATTTGGTTCACTTTTACATTTGGCTTCTTCCGGCTACTCAAAACCGATTCCGAAACACATGCTGACCGTTCATTAGGTAATCTAAAAAGCCGCTATTTGATGTGACGCATGTTTGTTTCTCTTTCAGATTTAACCACTTCGGCGGGAACCCCGGAACTGGTTCCGGAACACTACTGGTTCAGATATGATCTGAGATGATTTTCCGTGGTTTGATGTGCCGCATGCATGGGTTTGGTTCAATTGTATATTTGGCCACTTCCAGCGGGACGCCTAGAACCGGTTTCGGAACACTACCGGTTCAGATGTGATCTGAGACTATTTTTCTGCTTACCGCTCATCAGGTTATCGAAAATGCCGTAGTTTGATGTGTCGCATGCATGGGTTTGGTTCACTTGTATATTTGGCCACTTCCAGCGGGACGACTAGAACCGGTTCCGGAACACTACCGGTTCAGATATGGTCTGGGACGATTTTCCTGCTCATTGTCCATCAAGTCATCTAAAATGCCATGATTTGATGTGTCGCTTGCATGGGTTTGGTACAATTGTATATTTGGCCACTTACATCGGGACGCCCAGAACCGGTTCGGGAACACTACCGGTTCAGATATGGTCTGAGACTATTTTCCTGCTTATCGCTCATCAGGTTTTCGAAAATGCCGTGGTTTGATGTGCCTCATACATGGGTTTGGTTCACTTGTATATTTGGCCACTTCCAGCGGGACACCCGGAACCGGTTCCGGAACACTACCGGTTCAGATATGGTCTTAGACTATTTCTATGCTTACCGCTCATCAGATTATCGAAAATTCCGTGGTTTGATGTGTCGCATGCATAGGTTTGATGCATTTTCATATCTGGTCCCTTCCTGGGGTACAGTTCCGGAACACATAAATGGCCATATCTCCGGAACGGCTGAACCGATCCGAACCATTTTCAATAAAAAACAATGGGACCAGATTCCGCGTCGAATGAACCATCGGTCATTGAAATCGGATGAGGTTTACTGCCAAAAAGTGATGTGAGTTTTTTTGAACACACACATACACACACACACATACACACACAGACATCACCTCAATTCGTCGAGCTGAGTCGATTGGTATATAAGACTTGACCCCTCCGGAGGCTCTATCAAATTTTCGTTTTTGGAGTGAACATATAGCCTTTCGGTACACCTTGGTGTACGAGAAAGGCAAAAAAATGTATCTTTGACTGCCTGGAAAACTGGAGAATGTTTTGCAGTAATTGCAAGTAGCATTTCTTGAGATATTCCGAGAGAAACGTCAAGAAATTCACTCTGAAGTGATTTCTGAAGAAATTCTTGAAATAATTTCTTGATGGATTCCTGAAGGGTCAACGGAAAACAAATCCGAAAGAATCCCTGAAGAAAAATTTTAAAATATCCCAAGAGAAGTTTATCATGCAACCCGTGAAAGAATATTTGAGGATCTTCTGGGAACCCCTCAGAAAAACTTCTAGAGACTCTTGCAAATTTTCTAGAAGAATTTCTGAAATAATGCGTGAGATAATCCACGGAGGAAGTTTTGGAAAAAATAATACTGGAAGAAGATACAGAGAAATTCCTGAAGGAACCTTTCGAGAGATCCCAATAAAACTTTAAGAAAACATTCCTGCAAAAAAATTATTCTCTGAAGGAATCAATTTAAGAATTTCGGGATGAACACCCATAGGAACTTCTTGCAAGAATCTCCTGAAGAATGGTTGCAAAAATCTTTTATGAAACTTGTAAAGGAATTGCTGGAGGAACTTCTATTCAATCTATTTAACGCGTCGCGTCTTGTGAATGTCAGTTTGTGCTTACGTTAGCGCAAAACATGAAAATGAGTGATAGGATCATCTTAAGAAACGCCTGGAGGAGTTTCTTGAGACATGTTTAGATAAATTTCAGGGAAAACAAAAAGAATCCTGAAAGAAATTCATAACGAATTTATTTTAAAACTCATCCAATAATTTCTCAAAGAATACTGTACAAACGGTCCTATAACAGTTCCCCGAATTCCATTACCCCGAAAACCATCTCCCCGAAAACCAATACCCCGAATGGCCCAGTACCCCGAATTCCAACACCCCGAATGACATTACCCCGAATAGCCCATTTCCCCGAATAGATGAACCCCGAAAAAATATTTTCCAACAGTGTTGGCAAAGGAAACTGATGTCTGTGGAAAAAATAAACTTAATTTTTATCAGAAACTAGCTGTCCCGGCAAACTTTGTCTTGCCAAGCTGTGGTTGTTTGACAACTGTTGAGGTCATTGCAGCAACGCACTCTAGATTGATTTAATTTTGATCATGCTGAATTAGTTCCCGGCTCATAAAAAAACAGTACTTTATCATTTTTTTTACTTTTCTAGTGGATTTTCGTATTTTTTTGTAAATATAAACACAGCCACCACGAATACGAATCGAACCATGCAAGAGTCATGCTGATCGGTCCACCCGTTCTTGAGTTTTGTTGCCTCAAAGGAACTTAAAACTCATTTATATATATATAGATTTTGCCTTCTTTTGTGCATCGGCTATTCTTTCTAAACTTAGGCGTAAAAAATGAGATTATGATGTGGAGCAAATGCATTTAATAAAGGTTTTTCCTTCTTTTATCGTAGGTTGTTCTTTCGTCTTATATTATTACAGTGGTTAGTAGTCTAGCTAATCAGTTTTAGGGCAAGTTTTACACAGTCCATGGAACAAAGTGGAAAGCTTTGTCGTAGACAGTTTAAATTGGAGTACTCCATATAACTCGTCTAATCATTTCACAGTACTGCTTTTTCTATTTATACTAAATGAGCTATTTCTGTATACCCATCATTATTCCCAGACTCGAAAGAATAGCAGATGAACAAAAGAAGGAAAAATATCTGATATTAAGTTTCAAACTTTGCATTCAGTATCAGTGCAGTGCAAGTTATATATATTTGGTGAAAACTATTTCTGCACATCAGAAACTATCGGGAAAAAAATATGAATTAAAGACATTATTTTGCAGGGAAATAGCATTCGGGGTAAGTGTCATTCGGGGAAATGGTTTTCGGGGTAATGTATCATTCGGGGAAATGGCTTTCGGGGTAATGTGCCATTCGGGGTAACGGTCTATTCGGGGTAATGGCTTTCGGGGTATTGGTTTTCGGGGAAGTGGTATTCGGGGTAATGGTATTCGGGGAACTGTTATAGGATCGTACAAACAGTTATTTTTATGAAACCCTTTTTCAGTTCAACAAGCATTCCTCTAAAAATATATCCACCTTTACATAAGACTATTTTTTGGATTATAATAAAAACTAAGATCGATTGCACACCATTTTATTAAGAAATGCACATATGCTCATATGTGAGAAATGAAATAAGCTTAAGTGGGCCTTTATTCTAAAAATTATTGATCAGATTAGGAAAAAAAAACATCTAAATAATGTACATAAGATTCAATATTAAAGCAATTTCTCTAGAGCCATACCAGTATATGGGGCACTGGAATTTGGAAACCTTGAGTAATCACTAATCAGCTATGATTTTCCATGACAGTACCTGTCTAAAATGTAAAAATATCCTTAGAAGAGACGTGCGACTTTGTGCGAGTCCTCAAGGAATCTCTCAAAAATCTATAGCAAAATGCTTGTGGGAATAGTTTTTATTGAATCCCCTGATTTCTTTACGTTCAAATCTTTCGCATAAGGTAGGCGAAAATTGTAGTTTTGATACAGAAAAAAAAATCACTTTGATTACGCCGTCGTTGCCGCTGCCTTAAATTACTTTACACGCCGCCGCCGGTGAAATGTGCTGCGGCGCACACGTCGACTAGGAATTCCTCCAGGAAGTCCTTCTGGAGGCATCCTGGGAGGAATTCCTAGGAAGGAGCCCAGGAGAAACTTTTGGATGATTCCCGGGATGAATGCCTTGACGAAACCTGTGAGGAATTTCTGGAATGATCCTGGAAGAAATTCATGGAATTCCGGAGGCAACACCTTAAAGAATCTCGGAAGGCAGTGTTGGAAAAATCTTTGAAAAAAATCTGGAGTTTTAGGAGTAATTCCTGGAGGAATTTCTGAAGGAATACCGGGAAGAATTCCTAGAGAAATCCAGGGAGGTAACCAGAGTAATTCAGAGAGGTATTCCTGGAGGAATCTCAGGAAAAAAAATCCTAGAGAAATGCCAAAAGGAACTTGTGGAGCAATCCCGGGAGAAAATCCTGAAGGAGTACCGAAATGAATTCCTTGACGAATCTCGGTATGAAATCTTGGAATAATCCTGGGAAAAAATCATGAAACCAGGGGAGAATTCCTAGAGGAATCCTGAAAGGAATCCCGGACGAAACTCCTGGAGGAACCCCGTGATGTCTTGGAAGAATCCCTGGACAAATTCGGAGCTTTAGGAGATATCCACAAATGAACTCATGGAGAAATTTTTGAAGAAATTCCTAGAAAAATCCCGGAAAAATCTGCATGAGAAATCCAGGTAGAAACGCATTAGATACTCGACTTGAACTACTGGAAAAATACCGCAAGGAAATCCATGAGGAATCCCGTGAAAAACTCTTTGATAAATCCAGGAAGGATTTTCTGGAAACCCGGAAGGATGTTTTTGTTTTTCACCGGAAAAAAACGGAATTTCTGAAGAATCCCCGGAAGGAATTCAGAATGGAACTGTTGTAGAAATTATTTAAATATTTTCTGACAAATACTTTAGAACTATGATTTATTAAATACGACAAAAAAAAACAATGATTAAATACGGCAAAAAGAAGAAGCCAATGTTTTGGTTCGCCTCTGCCGTTCTGCATTTTCCAGATTTTTGGAAAAAGTGCGTTTTAGTACAATGCCAATGTCACCGTTGTGCACTCATTGTGAGCAGTTACACGGAGCTCCATACATTAGAAATTTGCCGTTTTGCCGTTGTCATTGTGTTTGGGGCTGTATAACCGTGAAATACAGAAGCGCTACTATGAAATACAGAAGGTCTACTATGGGCTCCACAAGAACCAGCGGTTGAAAACAATTATCCTCGAACCAAATGCATCATGTACAAAACGCTGATAAGACCGGGGGTTCACTACACAGTAGCGTAGCAAGGGGGGTGCGGAGGGTGCGGTCCGCACCGGGCCCCCGAATTTAGGGGGCCTCCAAATCAGGGCAGGTCTAGTGTTATAAACCTTCCCTGATTTGGTAGCCCCCTGAATTCGGGGCCCAGTTTGAATAAAGTTCTGTGATTAGCGAAAGATTCCTATAAGTATAAGTTCAAATCATACCGAACTGCTGATATGTAGGGGCCTCTGTTCGAAATCAAAATTTTACGATATTCAGTACCGATTGGGGCTGTCCATAAACCACGTGGTCATAAGGGGGGGGGGGGGGGGGGGTTCGGCCAATGACCATTTTGTATGGACAAATAAAAATTTTTGTATGGACTAATGACCACGCGGGGGGGGGGGGGGGGGGTTGAAAAGTCCCAAAAAAATGACCACGTGGTTTATGGACAGCCCCTTATGGAAGTAAAATTCATGAGCATTATGAAAACGTCCCTGATATCCTAAGCACAGAACCAAACATAGCTGTTGATTTAGCATAAGATAGCAGCTGAAATTCAGGGGCCCCATTTTTTCAAAATTAAGAACTGAACGCATGTTACGTCCTTGAAGGGTTTCTGCGGGAATTCCTTAGGGCAAGAATATCTTTTTCGATTTATCAGGCAGCTACTTTAAAGGCTTCTACAAAAAATCCTTTCTGATTTACATTCTGATTTACATTCTGATGAACATTTTTCAGGGATTGCTTAAGACAATTTTACGATTTGGTTTACGAATACTTACAATGATTCCTTCAGGAACTCCTCCTGAACAATTATCAAGAAATCCTTCAGGAATTCCTTTGAGATTTTTTTGTAGGAATTTCTTCAAGCAGTTGTTCAGAAATACCATTTCGAAATCGTTCATAAAGCCATTCGAGGATTATATCATGAAACACTTCAAGCAATTCTTCAGATGGGCCTTAAGGAATTTCTCCAAGAATGATTTTAGAGATTTCTTCAAGAAGGAATCTTGCAGGAGTTCCTCATGGAAAATATATTTGATGATTTTTTGAGATCATGCTTGGAGCCATACCCGAATGGATCCTTGGGAGATTTTCCAAAGAAATTTGAATGTATTCCCGAAGGAACTCTTGTAGAAATGTCTATAGGATTTTTTTTGTAGAAATTTCTAAAAAAAATCTTTAAGAATCGCCTGGATGAATTCTAAGATGTATTAGGAAAGAATCTTCGGGTTGATTTTGGAGGTATGTTTGATGATGTTCTGGAAGGATTACTACAGTACTATGAAGTGGTACTAGAAGTACTAGGATTGCTATGAGTAATTACTTAAAGGATTCGTGAAAATCTGCAAGCAAAGGGATTTTCGGAAGAACCAACTAAGAAATGCCTAGATAATTTGTCAAGAAATCAATGGTGGAAACCCCAACGAATTCCAAATTCTTTGGTGCAAATGAAAAACAACAATCTTCAAAAGAATTCCTATATATTTACTTAGAGGAATTTCTGAAAGACCCCCTGAGGAAATTTGTGCAGGAATTCTTTGGAGATGAATGTGTCCATCCTTGTGGGGTTATCTGAAGAAAAACTTTGAGAAATCCATGAAACAATCTTTATATGTAACTTAAAAAAAATCTTGTAGAAAAGATTAAATTTTTACTGGAATTTCTTAAAAGATTCTTGAACGAATTGTGAAAAAGGACTTGAAAACATTGCCTAAGGAATCTTTGGATGATTTCCTACAGCAATTATTAGAGGAATTTCTGAGGAAATCCCTGCAGGTATGACTACTAAAGAAATGCTTGAACAAATTCTTAAGAAATCCTTGAAAGGGCTTCAAGAAAAATCGTATGAGGCAGTGCAAAAAGAACCCTTGAAGAAGTTTCTAAAAAAATCTTGAAGGAATTCCTAAAGTATTCCTCTGAAAAAATGCTGAAGAGAACAAGTGGGGTAGCTCCAAAGGAGTCGTTTATGAATATCTTTAAGAAATTCTTTATAGAGTTCTTGGGATTACATAATACTGAAGAAGTTTCCTAAGGAATTCCTGTAGCCACTTTCGCAGAAAATGAAAAAATTCTTGATGAAATCGTTAGAAACATTTCTTAGAAGTTCCTTGAAAGAAATTCGGACGAAACTGGTGTTATTGCTGAAGAAACCGTTAAAGGAATCATTAGAAAAAAATCTGATAAAAACCTTGGAAGAACTCCTTAAAGATTCATTGAGGAATTCCAGTAGAATCCATGGAGCAATTCCTGTGAGAATTTTCACATCATTTATTACAATTTTTGAGGTATTTCTTCGGATTTTGTTTATCTTTTTCAGTAATTAATTCGGAAACCCGTGTACAAATTCGTTAAGGAATATCTTTAAACATTAAATTGGGAATCCATTTGGCTATTGCTCTGAAAATTTCCTTTGGCAATATATGTGATTAATTGTTAGGCAATTCTTTTGGAAACTTCTTCAACTAATTCTCAGAAATGCTACAGAAATGGCTTCTGATTTTTGTTTCTACGAACTTCTTTGGATTTTTATTTCTACGAAAATTTCGTTGGGAATTCCGTCTGCAACTTTTCACTGATTTATTTTTTTTTTGACAATTCGTTTGAGAAAACCTCTGGTAATAACTTTCGGAATAACTTCAACACTTTTCTAGAAACTTCTTTGCCAATCCCTACGGGAATTGATTGGGTAATTCATTTAGCATTTTTTTTTTGGAAATTTATTCGGCGAGTTTCCTGTGAGTTACCTGAAAAAAACTTTCAAACATCTTTTGGCGATTTTTTTTTGGCAAATTCTTGGGAAGTGCTTTGATTGGATTTGATCCGAAAGTTCCTAAAAAAGTATTCTTGGGGTTTTCTTTGCAAATGTTTTTGAAAACTATTTCGGCACTTCCTTCGAAATCTTGTTCGATAACTCTTTTGGGATTTCTCGGCAATAATATTCGAAGTTGAATTCGGTTATTATTTTTGAAAATATCTTTGACAGGACTTTTTGAATTTTTTTAATTGGAAATTTATCACGGGATTCAGCAATTTCTCTGAAAGTTCTACCAGCAGTCCCTTTGCTAATATTCCTGACAATTACAGATTATAGGAATTTCTCGGCTCTGGCAGTCTGAGTGGGTAGCAAAAGGCTGTTTTGCTCCTACATCCGATAGCTGGGGAGAACCAAACAGATGTCATCTACAACATCCCATGTAGCAATTGTTCTGCATGCTACATCGGAATGACCACCAACAGATTAAAAACACGTATGAGTGGCCACAAAACGCACTACAATACACTGGATCGGCTACTGGACAACGGCGTCAATCCCAATGATCCACAAATTGCTTCCCTGAAGGAAAAAACAGCTCTTCTGGACCACAGCATCACTAAAAATCATCGTTTCGACCTGGAAAAAACAAAAATATTAGACAGAACCAACAAAACACACACATTACCATTTTTAGAAATGTGTCATATCACTAGTAACACGAATTGTATTAATCACAGAACAGACACAGCAAACCTTAGCTCAGTATATGCAGGCATATTCCATGTATTGAACAGAATGCAAAACAAAAACACAAACATTGTAAACATACACAATAACACATCAAATACGGATAACACCACCACATGAAGAAAACGCAATAGCAATAATTCCCCCCCACACACAATCACACTCTTACCAGTATAAGTTCCCGATCCAAGATCGAGGGTGTCGATAAAACACAGGTAGCGCGATTAGCTTCAAAAGCAACTAAAACGAGCTTTGAAAAAAGTGCTGCTATAAAAGCACCAGCAAACTACAGTGCCGCTCAAGCTATTTGACACCTATGCAGTAAGATTTTTTGCACAATATTTTATAATTCATAAATGTTAATCCCTTGTTCGTACCCTCATAGCCATAGCAAAAGTGGCCGCCATGATATTTACAGGACAAACAAATGTAGAGCTTCACACAACTTAACAAAAAAGCTAACTCCTGTAAGTAGCACTATGGGAAAAATGTTCGAAAATAGGGTTGTAAATTAGGAAATTGTTTTTGCAAATATTTTAGATTCCCTGAAGAAGGTTAAATAAATATAACCGAAACGTCGGATGTAGGAGCAAAAAAAAAAAAAAAAAAAAAAGGATGTAGGAGCAACACAGCCTTTTGCTACCCACTCAGACTGCCAGAGCCGAGAAATTCCTATAATCTGTAGAATCCACAGTCGTAAAATCACACCCTGACAATTACTTTTGTAATTATTTCAATAGTTCAATGTCAAAATTCATTCGCCAGGTACTTTGAAAGTTATTAAGTCGATTCATTTGTAAATTTAAGTGGCAACCTTTAAAAGCTTCTTTGCTAATTACTCAGAAAGTTCCTTTAGTAATTCCTCTGTAAATTTCATTTGAAAATTCTTTATGGAATTCCGTCTGTTGATCTTCTATGAGATACACTTTTGCAAATTAAAAATAAATCCACGAATTTACAACGGAACGACCGAGAAAAACCTCAAGGGCATATAGTAGCGAACAACTTGGGCAGCGACCGGTATTTTAGGCACTCTTCGCTATAACTCAGTCAATTCTAAACCAATTAACTTGAAATTTTGCACACGGCTAGATACTATACGTATCTCATCGCGTTCCAAAAATTGTGTCAATTGGCTAAGTTATAGCAGAAAAGTGCCCAAAATAGGACCCCTGCCGAGATGGTTCCACTTCCCTACCAAAAGAATTTCCAAAAAATTAAGATCATTACCAGAAGAGATCACAGACAATTTCCTAAAAATGTATGAAGAAATTTCGATAGAATTTCTTGGGGGAATTTCTGTGGGAATTGAAAGAATTTTTATATATTTCTTAATTTGAGTTTCTAAAGTATTCATTGGAGGAATTTATGTATCCTTGAATATGCTTATTAGAGGAATTTCTAAAAAAAAAAAAATAGCAAAAACACTCAGTGCATTCTCTGGAGGAGTTCCTATGGAATTTCTTGCAGGGATTTGTGTTAGAATCTCCGGAAAACTCTTGCAGTAGTAATTAAATACATGAAGAAATTCTTGCATAAAAAGATCCCAAAAGATTTCTTGTACAAATCAATTTGTAAAATACCTGGGAAAATCAGTTTAGGAATGAATGAATGAAACCAATTGAAGAAACTTGAATAAAATCTGAACGAATCTTCGGGCCAATCGCAAGAGAATTTATTGGATGAACTACAAAGAAATCTCCGGAAAAAATCCTGAAGGAATTTTGGGAGCAATTTCTAAAGGCTTCTTTGAAGGAAATCCTTTAGAATTTTTAATAACCTTAGAACAATTTCTAAATCCTTGGAGAGACTTCTGGAGAAGTTATTTGTTTTGATAAGATAGGGTATCTGTTCTTTGAATATTTAACTATTTATGCTCCCATTTTCATACCACTCAAAACAAACGAATGATGCGCTTTTCGTTCTGTTTCTTATTTTTGTATATTTGTTAGAAGTGAGCACGGATTATATTAAAAGTAACGTAATAATTCTGGAGGAATCAATCATAAATTCTGGAGAAACTCTTGATTGAGATGCGTGATGGAAACTTAGAATTATTTTTCAAAAGGTTTCATGGAAGAATTTTGAAGGTACCGTAAACCGGGGTCAAATTGATCAACGGGGTGAAATTGATCATTCGGGTACTACATTGTAATTCCATACTAGGAACTCTTAAGCGTCGTAATGATCTTAAACTATTTACGTCATCTGATTCGTATATGTCTAGAGATGAGTATAGACTTTTATTTTTTTAGAAAAAAGTTAGTTTTGCCTTATTTTTTGTACGAATTTGCAATATATTTCTCATTTAGCTGAAATCATTGCCACTAAACAATCGATTGCTAATAGGACCTCCCGTAAATTCTCTGTTTTAACAGTTTTGTGGAGCCTTGGTTGGGAAGTTATGTAGCTATTCTAAACTTGAAATAGTTAAAAAAAAAAGTTCAATTTATGATGAAATAGTCATTTATTGTTAAAGAAATCACTTATTTCAAACGAAATCGCCTACCTTTAGGCGTTTAAAGGGAAATTATAAAATTTCATTTCACTAGTTATAAGATTTTAAACGCTTTATTCGGTTTCAGAAGAGCAAAATTAAGCGGAGAAGGAAATTCTCCTTTCCAACCGATGCTTGATTGTATACTGATCAATTTCGCCCCAAAGTGGCATTTTCAATTTTTTGATTTTTGGAGTTATTAAACTTAAAGTTTAAATTTGTTGAAAAAAATTCTAATACATGGTTCCATGGAGATCCACAGGGTATTGGCTTTACAGAAATACTTTTGGCAATATTTGAATTGCCATTGATGTTATGCGCAAAAGTTGTTTTAAAGTGATCAATTTGACCCCGGATTACGGTAGTCTTAGAAAAATCGGAATATAATTTATTTGAAAAGTGCCCAGAGGAATACTAGCAAAAAATCTGAAGGAACCTTTGAGAAAACTAGTTGATGGATATTGAAAAATTCGTTAGAGGAAGTCCAGAAGGATTTTTCGAAAGAATTCCTACAGAACTCATACAGAAGTCCATCCAAAAATTTAATTTAATTAATTTAATTTAAATAATTCAATTTCTTCTGTAGGAATCTTTGGAGATTTTGTTTAATTAATGGAGAAATCCTAGGATGAATCTCTCAGTAAAACCTTAGATAAACTTCTTGAAGAATCCTTGAAGATTTTTTGTTTTAAAATGAATCTTTGGTGAGATTTCTGAAGTAAGCTTAGGAAATAATTCTTAAGAAATCTTTAAAAGGACACTAAGATAAGTTAGGAATACTTGAGGAAATTCGAAGTTTAATTATTGGAGAAATATCTAAGAGAGTTATTTGAGGGAAGAATTTGAAGAAGCTATGGAGCAATACTTGGCTTTCGTGGAAAATCACCAAAGGAATATTTTGAGGATTCCCTGAAAGAAATGGAAGAATGTTTAAAGAAACCCTAGAAGGGCTTCTCTTCCTCTGAGTGAATCCCGATGTAATTTCTTGGAAGAAAATCTGGTTCTAAATGAATCATTGGTGAATTTTTTTGTAGTGTTTTTTTTTTCTGGAATTTTTCATGAATTCTTTAGATGATCTTCTAAATGAATCCTCAGAGATATAATTGATAGGTTCTTGAACTAATATCGAGAAAAACTCGATGAAGCCTTTGCAAGAATCTTTTGAATTACTCTGTAGTACTTTTAAAAACATTCCTGCATGTCTGAGGTGAACCAGCCAAGGGACTGGAAGCCTCATTAATAAGGCTTATTATAATAATATCATTCCTGAAGGATTGCTTTTAGAGGAATACTGAATGATATCCTTGAATTTACAACTTAAAAGTTTTTTGAAGACAAATTATTATTCAAGAAAGATTTTTTAAAGAAAAAAGTAAAACAATCTTTGAAAGCGTTTATAAATGATTATTTGGTGCAATTTCTAAATAAATTGGTAAAATATTTTCGGCATAATTCTTTTAAAAAAATCTCGCGCTAACGAAAAAAAAAAGGAAAACAGAAAATAAGATAAGATAGATAATTTTCACCCTTCCGTTGTCCATCACTGCCAGCAACACTAGAATACTGAGTATAAAAAGCGAGATTTTTCCAACGTTTTGTACAAAATACAACAGTGCGATCATTTGACAGTTGAATGTATAGATTTATCATTGTAAAATATGTACATATTATGTAATTTTCATGGGCGCCTACCAATTTGCTTCCGCACCGGGCCCCCAAATTCCTAGCTACGCCACTGTCACTACAGGCACGAAACCTGGACTATCAGTATCAGTAAGTCGGCTCCAGAGGCACGTTCTCCTCCATATTGGGAAATTTGTGCCACTGGACCTGGACTATGCTCGAGAAGGGCATGGAAGCCTTCCAAGTGTTCGGGCGACGGGTGCTTAGGACCACCTTTGGCGGTGTGCAGGTGAACGGTGTGTGGCGGCGACGAAGGATGAACAAGGAAGATCACAGAAGCTGGAAGGATATGATGATCAGGGCATGTTATGAGAATGCCGGACAACAACCCTGCTAAGCAGGTGTTCGCAAGAGATCTGAATTCCAGATGGTACAAGAAAACCTGGAGTTCAGTGTGAAAAATTGGCGGACCAGGGGCAGAATGATCTGGCAAATGTGGGACGCGGCCGAGGGTGGGGGACTCCAGCCACGAACTGAGTTATGGTGAGGAATTATTGATTTAGTTTTATTGTTATAACGATATATTACTAAATAAATTAAAAAAGGAAATCAACTATTTACAATCTCATTATATTTTCATATGAGACAATAAGAATAAATTTATTCAAGAATATGTTTTTGGAGATAGCTACGAGGGTCTCTTAAAAATGCTCTCAAGTTTAAATGATGAAGAATAAGTGCGCTTGGCTGGATTAATGACAAAACCAATAAGAATAAGCTATGCTTTGGCAAAACTAAGGATGTACTGAATCGTAATCGTTTAATAAATTTGTCCATAACTCACTTCCGACAATTTCCACCAAGGACGCCATATCCTAACAATCATATACGACATGAGATTGTTAGTACTAAACGTTACTCATACTAAACGATCGAAAAATGCGATCGTATGGTAGCAGTAGGAGGTACTAACACTTTCACGCCGTTAATATGAGTGTAAGAACATGGTGTCCTTGGAGAAAATTGACAAAAACTGTCATAAAGCATACAAAAAACAGATAGAATATGATTTGTTACTTCGGTATACATGAAGTTTTTAAGATTTTTTTTTTGTTTCAGTGAATACTGCAAGGGAAATATGTCTCTCAACCAAAACGATGAAAACATGTACCGTCTACCCCCGTTGGTTTGACTGTTTCTAATCTAAACACTTTTTAATATGACCCCCGCTAATATGCACATCGTTTGAACTAAAAATGGTCCAAACGTCATTCTGTTCATAGAATGGAGTGTAACGGAACGCGGAATCAAAACAAAACAGCAACTAAGGTTGCCAGCAGTATACTTTTCGATACCCACAGGGTTACTAGACGTTCAAATTGAATATGTACCCCGTTGGTTTGTATGAGGTAACGTTCAAACCAATGGGAGTAGACGGTACTCAGTAATATCACTCCAATTTTTACTAAATTTAATGTTTCCATTTTACTGCGATTCACACATCTTCTTCAAACCATTCCCTGAACTTCACCGCATCATTGAGCGGACGTCCGTTTACGATTGAGCCATCTTCAAATATTGAATTGTATAAATTTCGTTACCTTCTTCCGCTTCGTCTGCTACGGTTTGTTATTGTTATTGATCAGACCAAAAAAAGTAAAGCACAGGTGGGTACCACACGGTTCGTTCTACAGCTGGTTGGTCCATAGTTCGGTTCATTAGAAACGTCATCGTCTAGGATTCATCACGCACGACATTGGCTCCGGTATTGCTCTGAAACAGTATGGTCATGGGTGTGACTAGGGGTCGGTGGGTGACCGCCAGACTGTAATAGAAACGACCACATCGGAGCTCGTACATGTCCCTGACTGCTGTCTCGTATTTCTGAACCCAAACGGTCGAACGAAACTTTCGGGATACAAAACGCGGCCATCAGGCGGCGCAGAGCGCAGAGTGGTGGCGAAGGATAAAGCCTTTAAATCAATTATCATTCCTATCTCGCACAGTTATGCTGCTGCCGCCAGTGCCGCCGGCCTAGGCGATGATGTTGACGATGTTGGCTGGCTGGTAATGGCGAAGAGCATAAATGAGGATAAAAATACGACAGGACGAAACATCACCCGGCCAGCAACTCAGGGATAAGCGACGCACGATGAATATGCATTGTATTACCTCGAGGGCTTATAGCAAGACGATATGAGCCGTTTTTCCAACCACAAAGTTTAAAACAGTAGGCGGTTGAATTGGAAAGGACAACATTGATGACAAGGCCTACTAATATTTTGATATTGATACAAGAGAATGTGTGATTGCTCTATCTAGATAGACGATTTGAGAACTCAACTTATCCAATGACAATGAAAAAATCGAACTAAAATATTTATTTATTTCTTCTTTTACTTTTCCTATTTTTGAAAAAGAAGAAAAGGGAAATTTACATTAAGATTTTAACCCAAAAAGGCACACGACCTCTTGATGTTTTCAAAAACACATTTTAGTTGGGTGTTGGGAGATAAATGTACTTGTCTGCTACAAGTTCTCCCAAAAATGTTGATTTTTTTATATTTGTTTCTAAGCACCCCAATATATTAAAGTTTTAATTTGGATTGTTGAAAATTGTTTGCAAATAGCTACAACGAACCATTTTTGACGAAAAATAAACGATTTTTCGAAAAAAATTGAAAAAAGTTTGAAGTTCATAGGCACAATATGTGTTGAAAAATTGACAAATTGAGTGGAAAAATTGCGAAAAAATCCACGTAGTTCTGGTAGGATTTGAACCCACGTCTCCCCAAGTTTGCTAGACAGGGCGCGTTAACCAACTCCGCCACAGAACAAGTAACAATTCTGTGGCGGAGTTGGATAACGCGCCCTGTCTAGCGAACTTGGGGAGACGTGGGTTCAAATCCCACCAGAACTGTGTGGATTTTTTCGCATTTTTTCCACTCAATTTATCCATTTTTCAACACATATTGTGCCTATGAACTTCAGGCATTACGTATGTCTAACATACCATTTCAGTTGGTAATCCGAAAAACAACAACATTCGTGTTGAAAAAAGTTATTAATATGTACTAAAATTTTGGAATTACACTTTGAAAAGGTAAATCAATCAAGACATAATTACAGTCACCGGAAGCATCAAATCAAGTAAGCATAAAATCTTGTTATTTTTAGTACAGGTATGTTCCGTTTTTATCAACACGGTCCGCGATTTTCAGTTGACAAAAACGGAATAGTGATAAAAACGGAATAATTTTCTTTGACAAAATATTTTGCAACATTTTAATATGAATAGGAAGTTTTACTGTAGAACACATTCCAAAAGTAAAAATATGCAGTTTACTATGACATTTAGTTGTTTTTGAGCAGTTCAAATTACATTTTTTTGACGCCGACAAAAGGTTTACATTACATTTGTGACCACATTTTTGTAAATTTAATTTCGTTGAACACAAGAATGACACATATTACAGTTCCAGTACCCGGATCGACGTTTCAAAATATGACATACTTCCAGGAATGATAATTCTCCAGGAACGTAATTTAGATATCCTAACAAAAAGGATATGTTTACTTCCTTCCAGAAGGCATTTCACCATGAGTATCATCTTCACAGATTCCTATAAATGCTTCGTGTAGGATACTTTTAGGAAAGCAGCAGGAATTTTTCTAAGCAATCACTTGTAACATCTCCAGAATATTCAATTCCCCAAGAAGTTCCTCCAGAGTACTTCTAGGTAACCTTGTACCATGCCGACTGTTTATCTTTTGGAATTCGATAAGAATTTTTAGAGAAAAGAGGTTCTGCCCCTCTTCAAAAATTTCTCCTAGGATCAACCTAGTTGCCTTTTTTTTTTTTAATTCCTCCTGGAGTTTCTTTGGGGATCTCTTCAAATATTTTACCAGGAATTAGAATTAATTAACCTTCCTTATGCATTATGTTGAGAACAGCTGGCTGACGTAGTGTGCGGTTTGGGTCTAGAATGGCCCTAATGCACAAGGTGGGCTAAGAAAATCATTCGGGGATTTAACCTAGACATTTTGTTGAAATTCATCCAAAAGTTGCTCTGGAGACTCACCAGGATTTTACTTTTGAAATACAGGTCGGCTTCGATTATCCGGAGTCGTGTTTTGGCGCTTCTCAAAAATATATCTCGCAAACGGTATGCTGAAAGAAGCTGAAATGTTGACTGATTACTTATCGATGTAGGCTTGACAAAAGTCCATGTTTTAGCTTTTTGGAGCCTTCCGTTCCCCAGTTATGTGTTTGAAAAGCATTAAATCCCGACTCCGGGTAATCGAGTCCGACCTGTATAGAAGTTTCTCAATTTCTTCAGAATTTCCTACGGGAATTCTTTCAAGATTACTTTCTGAAATCCCTCCAGAATTTTTTTCTGGTATTTCTCCAGGGATTCTTTCTGGGGTTCCTCCAGAATTTCTTTCTGGGATTCCTTCAACAGTTTTTTAAGATTTTCAACAGAAGTTCTTCCCTGGATTCTTTAAAGAGCTTCTTATGATATTTTTCCCTGGAATGTGCTCCATCCAAACATTTCTTTGAAGGATTCCTACAGGACTTTGTTTTGGTATTTATGCGCAATAGAAACACCTATACCTACTGGAACTTTTATTAGGAATACTTCCAAGAGATTTTCCAAGTAGATTCCATCTTTTATTTTTGTTATTTTTCATGACTGCTAGATGCATCAGTCTTGGTCTGAAAATCTCGTTAATAAAGATGATATAATAATAATTCTCCCCGATTTCTTACTGCGTTTACTGGGAATCTCCCAGAAATTTAGTCTAGTAATCTTCCAGGAATTCTTTCCTCAAATCCTCCAGAAGTTTCTTCAGGGAGCCCTGCTGATGTTCTGTATAGAAATTTCCAGGGAGTTATTCCTGAGAATCCTCGAGAAGTTACTTGTGGGTATCCTTGAGAAATTCCACCTAGGAATCCTACATAAATTCTTTCCAGAAACTAGCCAATTGTTTCTCGAAGGATGCTTTCAGAACTGATGGGATTTCTTTAGGATTTTTTGGGAATCCTTAGTTTCTTCTGGGAACCCTTCAGGAGATGCTGGAGAAATCTCCTGATTGCTTTCCAAGATCCTAGATTCCTCTTTCCTAGAGAAACTTATTTCTGAAAGACTAATTCACCTAAAGGAACTTCTAAATTATTTCCTAGCGATTTCTCAGAAGAAATCCATTAAGGAATCTGGAGGAATACAAGGTAGAATCGCTAGTAGGAATTACTGAAGAAAACCAAGTAGGTAGAAATTTAAGCCCCGTCGGGAAGAAATAGCGACCAGGGGAAAAGAATTCAGCACATTGCGTAATTTCAAGTAAACCGTGTAAAAAATCGCGTGAAATATTCACTTAAAACAGTCTTATAACAAAGATTATTGTTAGGGACAATGGAAATTCGCGGCAAAATTTCACAAATTTCGCGGGCTGCTATTGTGAATTTCGCGGCAATTTCGCGGACTCATATTTTTGACCGTTTTGTTGAGGAAAGCTTCAATTTTGAAGACCAAATGAAAAGTTAATTTAAATTTTGTGAAGAGCAATCATAAATTCATCGAAAAAGTATTAAGTTTGATGAAAATCAGATAGGTAAGAAAAGTTTTTATAATGCAGATAAGGAATCGTAAATTACTCTTTACTGTCAAAAGCTAACAGATAATTTTTGCTGTACAATTTGTAGGGTGTTTTCTCAAATCTGCCAGATTTCGCAGCATTTCGCAATCAAGGCCCAATTTCGCGGATTTCGCGGCTTCCGCGAAATCGCGAATTTCCATTGTCCCTAATTGTATAAAAATTCAGGCAATGACAGGCAAAGAAAGTCTTAAACTGGTAAATCTCTCGAATAACACTTGAAGAGGCAGACCAAGTTCCGGTTGGTACGTAGATCCGTAAAGATGAAGAGGAGAAGAAGGAACTTCAGAAGGAAGTTCTTGGAGGAATACCCAGATGGACATCCGAGAGCAACCCCGGAAGGAACACCATTTAAGGTGTCCTAATACAATAAAGCTAATGAAATAAAAAAAAATTGTTTGATTATCCTAGGTGATTTTTGCCGGATAATCGAGTCCGTCCTTTGATGGTTCTATAAGCACATCCCATCTATTATTGATCTATGATGATTGGCTACTTATGTTACACTTGGAAAATGATTGATATTCACCTGTTACCTCCTGTCAGATTTTCATTAATAAAATTGGCTCGGTTTAATTTTTCTATTGGACTATTGGTTTATTTTTTCTCATAAGAAGAAAAATTATGCGTGAGAGAAAGCGTGAATTAACATTATTTACAGCTGAATTTAGAATGTGTTGAAAGCTACTGTGGCGTATACGTCTTCTTTGTCATCATTGGTGATTGCTTCAAATTCATTCATTGATGCATTGCCCCGAGATTGATGTTAAACTATAAAAAACTCGTGTTCGAGGAAACAAATTTGACAAAAATTTTAGTGTTGACAAAAACGGAATGAAATGTTGACGAATTCGGATAGTGACAAAAACGGATAGTGATAAAAACGAATAGTGACAAAAACGGAACATACCTGTAATCGAATTGAATTTGTGAAGTTCAAACGGCTGTATAATTACATACAATACGACTTTTTCTAAATCCAAATTAACACGATGCAATTATGCTTTTTGTCCATAATTTAGGATGGTTCAAAAGCGTTCTCTCCAATAATTAACGAAGACATGATATCAAACTATTTGGTCTATGACTTCAGCAGGTTTCAAGAGAAAACATTACATAAAATCCACTATCCACAGTTCAACCATTCCCAGTAGCTGCTCGAGATCGAAACATATTGGCGCGAGATGACTGACTGGTACCTGTCTGATGCCATTCAACAACAAAACTCCTCACCCCTCAGCAGCAACACACCAACCATCCGCTCGTTTTTTCAATCTATATTTTCATCTTGACTCGTCTCCAGAGAGACAATCTACGCGTAGACAGCGGGCAATATCGGGATAACAAAACAAATATATTATTTTGCAAATTAGACTACAGCTATACAGCCGACAGCGCCTCGGGCAAGAATAAACCACCATTTTGTTACGGTTAGCTCTACTGCTCATCGTTTCATTGTTTTCCCCCAAAACGACTGATAGTCAGGTCTTGCGCCCACACACGTCCACAACTCCGAACCAACACTCACTAGTAGGCTAGTATCCTTGAATCGCATGTGTTACCCTGGCAACCCAGTTTATACATTAGCTTGAAATGATTGGTCAATTTTTTACGCCAGGACATTTCTCCTCATGGGAATTCGATCTTCTCTTTCTACTCCGCACACATTCAAACTCTACGAAGCGCATGCTCTGAACGACCCTCCATAAAGCCATCTCTCTATCATCAGCTTGTGCAACAAGGATAACAGTAGGCCGCGCCAGCAAATTCACGCACACAACAAACACAGCGCGGAACGTATCAGCCTACTGTGATCCCTTTCGCTCTTATCCCAACAAACTCGCTTCCGCAGCCCTCCATAATCGGCCATCGGTTTCGGAACGAACGGAAAGCGAAGGATAAACATATCCTGCCAACCTGCCCCGCTCATTCCTTCGGGCCCACAACCGTCGTGAATCCCTGGACCCTCGGCGTGTCGTCAGCCACATCAGATGATATTAATTTTGTTACTTTCCAGCATTTCATTTTCAGTCCGATCGACTCTTGCATCGTGCTACGACGCCGCCGAGACAACGACGACCGGTCGCGGAATTCAGCTCGAGAAAATTGTCCAACTTTAGACTCTCGACTCCGAGGATTTTCACAAGTAGTGGCCCCCCTTCGGTATAGTAGTTGCTCTTCTCCACACTCCACTCGAAGCCGTTACACATACACAGCACTCACAGTCTCAGAGAGAAACAGACTGCGGCGAGCTGCCGCAAAACGAAGGTCCTGATAAAAATATACGTAACTAAATTGAAGTGATACTATTATCTACTTGAGATTTCCATAAATTAATTCGATATGTCTCAGATGATTACGATCAGTCCGGGTACCACCAATGGCGAACCCCGATAACCTTGACGTTGAAAGGGAAAATTTTTAAGCGTCTGATGAAACGTGACTCAAGCGGTGGGACGAAGTTGCGGTAATCGAATTTGGGGTGTTTAGTGTAGATCTACGTGGATTATAGCAAACCCTGTGACGCCTTGTGAAAGAAAGCCGAGTATTGCGGCAAGTGAACCAAATTAGTTTAACTATTGCTTGTGGTACGAAACAATATGGATTAACAGCGGTGCAAAAGTAAGTGAACCCAAGTCGTGAATACCAAGGATACCTTGCCGTAACTTTTACCGTCGCGTGTACACCATCCGGATTCAAACTGTATCTACCGTCGGATTGTTGCTCTCCGGTGTTGAATAGGGAGTATTCCTCGACGGCCGGGCACTACAATCCCCTCGGCACCAAGTTGGATTTCAAAAACGGCTGTGCCGATTCCGGCCCGGCTGGTATTGGTAGCGGCGGCAGTGGTGCACCCCCGTCTGGATTAAGTCCGGCCAGTCCCGATTCGCAGCAGTTCAACATCTTCCCCGCGATCTTTAGCCGGCAGCTGAATTTCACCGGAACAGGTGCCACGTGTGCAACCGGCGGCCAAACGGGTAAACTGATGGACGACCTCCGGCCGAACCTCGTGGGCGGTCTGCTAGGTCTCCAGCAAGGCCTACTAGATGATCACAGTCTTTCGCACGGAAACCTTCAGCACAATGCCCAAGACTCGAAGTTCATGTCACTGCAGGACAACCGACTGATGGGGATAGGATCGCACGAAAACCGCCTGCTAGGATTATCACAGGAAAACCGAGCGCCGGGTGGAGGACCCGCGGGAGGTCAAGCAACTGCCGCCGATAAATCCCTTCAACGGAAGTGCAGCAGCACGCCGGAGGATTTCAGTGCCCTGTACGGTGGATTAACGGGAACTACCATCAGTGACCATCACCATCATCACACGCCTGCCCATACGCCCCCGAACCGGCTGAGTGACAATGCATCTGTGACAGGTGAGTCGTTTGCTGCTTTGTTAAGAATCGAACACGTTGCCGGCGGTGGTGGTGCCTATTGGTGCTAATTGTTTTGACGCCTCCCGTCGGGTTGTGATAAGTGCTCGCACGCGTCCGGGATTAACGGCGGGTGACAGGATCCTTTTCCATTTGTATGTCGATTGTCGAGGGAAAGGATATGACGAGGACGACAGACAAGCATACCTACTACGCTTGATGTTCTTTCGATGTTTCGGGTTGTGCCGGATTATCCAGGGATCATGAAATGGGATTAGGTCAACGCATTATTAATAGCATCAATACGATGGTCATTTAGTGTAGGAAAGTGATAAAACAGCTGTGATTTAAGCCCTAACCCTAGACGGTTGCACTGTCTAGTCTAGTCTAGTCTAGTCTACACATACACAGCCATTCATTGAAAGAATCCTGGAAAATTATAGAATCGACTAATTCTATCATTTTTCTTGTCATTATTAATGCTTGCAGTACATCGGAGATGCATTACAAGCATTAAAGCGGCCAGGCCTACTGTGCAGCGTTATTGGTTTTACAATGAAGCCATTGAGTGGGGACATCTCGTACCAACCGCTCAGCTTTTTTAAAAGTAAAATACGTGAAAATCGATGGGGGTGACGATGCTAAGAAAGTTAATGTCACCCCTTGGTCCTACGCTTCCTGGGATGGAACACAGGTATTTGGTCCGTGTCCTGGCCCTTATGCCTAGGCTTAAGCGCCATTACTCGCTCTCTGAAATGAAACAAAAAAATACAACCTATCCCCCGCAAATGCATTCTAAATTTAGTCTTAAAATATAATAAAAAGAAAGATATAATATATATTGAAAATCAGACTGATCTCACCAAATTTCAACCGGAAGTCGATCCCAACATCCTGTCACGATCATCCATGACCATCAACACCATAGCTTCAACCACCTTTTACTCCAATGTTTCTTGAATTTAGTAATTTGGAACATGCCCCAAACGAAATTCATCCAAGACGGCACTGCCTTTTTTATGTTACCGTTCATCTGTCAACTGATTCGATTGCACTTGCATTTTCTTGCATTTCACCTCGATACGCTCAATCATCGTTGAATCACGCGTTAGATGTATGTAAACTGTTTACTATTTTTGTCTAAATTGCAACTTTGCGGACAGTAACCAAACCCCAACCGAAAAATCTATAACATAAAACACTCGGACGAAAAACAATCCTTTGCATGTTGTAAACAAATTTTGTCTATTCCGCTAGGAAAGATTTTTTTTTCTTGGCGACACCATTTTCTTCCTTTTTTTAAACATAATAAGCCACTTCCGCCTGTTGTCTGTCTCACAGGTACTTTACCAATCCAACGAAATACGAAATACGAAATACGAAATACGTAACATAAATAGTGCATTTTTGTTTCAGCAGGACAAATCCATAATTTAATAATTGATATGATTTTTTGCACTAGCACTTTTTGTTTTAAACATTCATTGAGTACATACGGAAATTTTAGAATGACAATGAAAAAAAAAAAAAAAAAAAAAAAAAACGCGACAGGCTTGTCTTTTCATTTGACACACATTTAACGAAACCTACGCACGAATGCCACATTCTTCCAGATTCCAATCCTTCTTTATTTTTACTGGTCAACTAATGTATCACTTCAATCTTCTCATGCCATTTCGCCACATGCATGGAAACAAATTATTCCATATCACTTGATTAGCACTGAATTTCTTGGCTTACCGTTCCGCGAGTCTCGCTTCTTTTACGGGAAGTGCTACTATCCTGTCAGCTCAATCAGTGGCTAATTTTCACTACTGCCAGCTTTTGTACTAATTGAATCCTGTACTGTAATCCAATGCCGCATCTAACACCGTAAATCGCACGCGTATTGCTTCCGGATGGCGTAGCACCAGCCAAATTTTCACTATAATCACACCAAACGGGAACGCGAAAAAACGTGACAAGCAAAGCGTAAACGCGTCCGTTCGCGGCGAAGCCTACTTCGATCTCCCGCCCTAACCCTAGACGGTTGCACTGTGCTCATTTACTTGAACTTTTGTACACTGAAACATACCGTTTTGAAGTCATACAACTACCATACAAATTTTTAAGAATAAAAAAATAAGTTACAGTTAGGTGAAAATATTCATATAACACTATAGTGTTAGTTATATTTAGTATAGTTAGTGTTATAGTGTTGCGCCTTATAAGGTGCGGAGTATGCTTTGTCCCAGACAACAACACACAGAACACTCAGTGACCCAGATATATCTTCACGTTCTATTCAATTTTAATCTAACTAGTGTTTTCAGCATCCTGGAAATATCAAAATTTCTTCTGATATTTTTTTGTCAGTATTAATATCAGAGATAGAGTAAGTGTGCCCATCGTTGTGGTGAAAATGTAGGGTGCCTGTACCAACTATGGCACTACCTAAGGAAAACTATTTGTACAAAAATAACGAGCAGACCAACGATGTTAAAAGACCAATATGTTAAAAGATAGCTTAGTTACCATACTTAATAGGAAAAATATAGAAACAGAGCCAAAACTACTTTCAGTATTTATTACAACGTGTGCCAATGATAGGAACTCTGTACAAGTTATGGATGCATTTTTTAACCTCGGTTCTTTTCACACTATTTGCATGCATTACTTATGGGATTGACCATAACTGGTTCACTATGGCAAAAAAGGGTGCAAGGAAGTCGAAACTTTAAGGAAAATGATTTATTTATATCATAATTTGAGCAAATTGAGAAGTTTGAATGAGTGCAACCATCTTTTGTGAACGTGATCTGTTGTTTCTTGTTGATTTACATCGATAAAGGATGAAAATCAACTATGGCGAATAATTGGTACTACAGTCATATTTAGAACACATATATCATATTAATTTAAGAAAAATGATCGTACCACCTAATGAAGGGTTTTCTAAACGTTAGTCGGTAGTTTTCTACCCAAATTGGCTTGGAAAAATATGAAAACTATTCTAAATTGTTGGGAGTAATGCAGCTAAGAAAGTTAACTCACAGTCTGTTATAGTTGGCGTCTTTTCTCCTTGGACGGGATACAGGCATTCATTCCTCGTATCCTGGCTTTAGTTTAGCGCCATTGGCATTGGCGTAGCTAGGGGGGTTCCAGGGGTGCCTGGCACCCCCTAGAACAAATTTGGCACCCCCTAGAATTTTTTCCTTGACAGTCACCAAAAATTTAAAATTTTACACAATAATTCCAATATTTATTAATGGCACATTTGAATAAAACTAAAGCACACCCGGAATTACTTATATAACTGTTGTACGTTTTGATGTTTTGGATATTGGTAAGAACAATCAACGGACTTCTCCATAGATTCCTCCTGAAATACCTCTATTCTTACAGTGATTTCTCTAGCCTTTCTTTATGGATTCCTCTCGATATTTCTTTAATAAACTTCCCTTGGGATACTCCAGGCACTCCTGATGGGGTTATACATACAAGAAATTTCTGCAGAGATTGATCCAGTAAATTCTGCTAGGATTTCTTTGGAAATTCTTACTATGATTCTTGTCGGAATTCTTCTAAGGCTTCCTCTAAAAATTTCTATTAGGATTTCTTCAGGAATTTCTGGTAGAATTATTCAAGCAATCTTCCTGGGATCCTTTCAGAAGCTCCTCCGGTGATTCTTCCAGGAATTCCATCAGTGATTTCATTCAGAGATTTTATTCTGAGATTCTTCCAGAAATTTCTCATGGAATTCCTCCAGGCGCCTTCATCCGGGAATTGTGGCTAGGATTTCTCAAATAACTCCTGCTGCGTTTCTTCCAGCGATTTCTCTTCTTCTCTAAAAATTCTCACTGTGATGTCTTCTGGAATTCTACTAGGAAAGTTCTTCCGGAAGATCTCCCTGAGATTTTTATATAACATCCCTTCATTGATTCTTCCATACATTTTTTCAAGGACATATCCAGGACTTTCTGCAGAGGTTCTTCCAGAAATTCCACAGGGGATTTCCCCAAGAACTTCTATTGTCCTTCTTTCATAAATTTAAGCTGGAATTCTTCATGCAATTCCCATTAGGACTCCTTCATAAATACTTCTAGGGATTTCTCCTGGCATAATTACTTGCTGCAATACTTTCGGAAAATCTTCCTGAGATTCCTCCAGAAATTCCTCCTGCGATTCCCTGATCCTCCCCGAGCAGAAGGGAATAACAACAGCATAATAAAATGTGTTATTTTGGAAAAATAACTGAGTAGCGGAAAGAGTTATTTTCATGTTATTTACATAACATATCCTGTTATAAACTTGTCTGTCATAAGCGGCAAAATAACAAATATTATAATAAAAAAATGTTCCTGGAAGACCTGTTTAAGGACAAACGTCATGAAATCCCGGTTCCACAGTGCATCAACACTTCAGACGCACAAATCTCAAGAAGCAAGCTTCAATCAACAATGCATTTTATTATTCTGTTCCTGCTCACTTGTAATAAGTTTAAAATAAGAAGCTCAGGTGCGCTGGTTTTGTTTACGAAGAGATTTGTGCTCTCAAAATCGTGAGTAGGTGCCATAGTCGGCCATTGTGGTGGCCATATTGGGATTCCAACAAGTCTGTCCTTAATAACATGTTTTGTTAGTTTCAAAAACAACTAAATAACAGCGAATTTTGAAAATATTTCAATAACAAATTTTGATTTGAATACGATATTATTATTATCTTTATTAAGACCAAGCCCACGCGTGGGCTCCATACTACACACGAAACAGCACGTCGTTAACGATTTTTAATTCCGTTACCCACCCATTTTCGCACCGGTCGTTCGTTTCCATGTGAGTAAAATAATTATCGGTCGCCTTTGCGCACCGGTCGTGTCTATTCCATCCATAGGGTAATTGTTCCCTTCGTTGTGGTAGTACCTAATGTTGCGGTATTGGCGTTTGAACACTTTTTCGACTGAAATGTTACCAAAAGGCATTTTTAATAGATGTATTATGCTTAAATTATGAGATTGCACTTTTTGTGTGCTTAAGATTTGCCCAAAAATCTATTAAAAAAATATTTTCCTTAATATTTCTGCTGCCGTGTTCCTATTGTTGCGGTAGTGTTCCTAATGTTGCGGTATCCCATATGATTTCAATGGGATACCGCAACATTAGGAACCGAAATTAAATTTTACCTCCATAATAGGAACAGTGTGCCTATTGTTGTGGTATGCGATTTTTGATCGAAAACAGAGAGAAACGATAGTTTTCATATTTTTCCGGGCAAATTTGGATAGAAAACTACCTACTAACGTTTTGAAACCCTTCATTAGATAAAAAGATCATATTTTTTTAATTAATTTACCTTATTACCACAACGATCGGCACACTTACCCAATCATCGGTTTTTGCATTGTTAATCATCTGTGGTGTCATTGCAAATTTTATTCTGGTAAATAATCTGAGCAGTATTTTTTTTCAAGGAGAGGGTGTTGGATAAAAGTAAGAACTGTTCTTTGCTATGTTTAAAGATAACATTTTCTCAGGAGTGTGTTATTGGATTTAATCCCGCAATCCTTTTTTTTAGTTAATAATATAATTGACTTACTGTACGGCTTGTAGGTTAACTTTTGTCTAAAATAATGTTTATCTCTTCGATATCCATGTTGCCTTTCTCGCAAAAAAAATATCAGCCCGCAAATAATATATCTGAATTTGAGCTTTTGAGCATTTTTTTATATTAAGGTTTATTGAGTAATAACATCCCTTGCATTTTTTTTTTGCAATTTTCTGGACGTGTGTGTAAAATACATTCATAATGTAGTTGTCTCCTTTACAACTTCGCGTAGGTAAATATTTTTGGTCATAGTAAATACTGTCTAGATTTATATCGGTATGGTTTAATTTTTTTACAAAAAATATCTGCACTTTTTCTGTAATTTCTGGACTGAGTTACATAGGATTCATTCAATTACGCAAAGGTATTGTGAGAGGGGGAGTTGGTTTAGCGCTGTGTTACGCTTCATATAAAATTTCGATATTTCCCATACAAAAGTTGCTACGTTTGGAAGGGAGGCGATCGAAAACTACAAAATCTTGCGTTACGTAATATTTAATATTCAAATTTTGAATGAATCCATATCCACAAGAATCTCTAAACAATCGTAACTACTTTTATCTAATCTAATACAGTACGAGGAAGCACCCTGGAAAGTAATCGTGCACGGATAACTAAAACTACCTATTTTTTTAGTTTATTTTACTCAAAAGTAAGTATATCGTTTAAATTTTCTACCAAAAGTTAGGTAGTTTTCTCTTTTTCTCCAACCAATGTTGTCAAAAACAAAGCAAGCTACATCGACCCACTTGGGGTACTTTGGCCCAATATGCCAATTTTGGATGCCGTTTTTGTCGAAATTGGGTTGAAAAAACTCACGTTTGGGCTGAATTTACCTACTCTTGAGTATATTTTTTTGCTGAAGTTAAAGGCAAACTACCTCTCACACTAGGTAGTTAATTAATCTTATTACTCAATCTTACTTAATCTATTTACTCAAATTTGAGTTATTGGGCCAAACTATGGGGTTGCGTCAAAAGAACTCAAATTTGGGTAGTTTGGCGGTTCCGTGTGTAAGATCACGCCCAATTACTGTCCTTGTCAATATTGATGATTGCACCGTATCAGAGATATGACACATGTATCAAAGTAACCGAACTGAATCACTATTCAATATAAGTTCTTCAAATATAAGTTTGAAAACGATCGGCCGAATAAAAAATTGAAGGTGCAATTTAGAACAATCGCAGCTACTTTTAAGTGAAAATTAAGGCTTTTTACGGCGTCATCAGCATCGGCAGTCATGCTGGATATGATGCTCGAATTTTCAAAGTGATACATAATTCTCAGCCATGAAAGCGAATATTTGTATGAAAATGTATCATCCTATATGCTCACTCGCAGTGATTGCGATGATACTTTTTCAATGGCGTTGCTGCAGAATTGTCAATTTTTTATCACTTCAAAAACACGAGGCAAATAATCATTGAAAAGCAAAAACTCGATGATTCCCATGAAAGCTCAGTGATGCATTATGACACATTAATACATTTTCGATATGTATGGTATGATCGGCGAAGAAAGGAAAACTTTATTCAAAACATACTTAATCAAAACTTGTCTGTTTCAATCTATTATTTTTCTGCATTTATATTGTCACTCTATCACTATTGTATATCAGATAAATTGTTATGTTTTTGATGTAATGATCTATGATATTATTTCGTTGGAAATTTCAAAGCAAGAATAAATATCAATATTTATACAAACTAAAATATGTAAATTACCTACACAAAACTGGAAAATCATTCTCTACAAACTACATATATGAACGGAATAGAACGAATGTTCTTTCGTCTTCTCTTTACGCTACCCAGAGAGTTAAACGCGAGAGAGCGCACGAGCCTACGGATAGAGACCGTAGTTTGCTTGTCTCTAAATTCTAAGCCCCGTTACGAACCGTACGTAAACTTTTCGTTTTCGAGCCCTTCTTAGCAGCGACCGGTGCGGTTCGCGTCTTTGTTCGCGGCTCTACTTAACGTTAAAACGCTTGATGGAGCCCATGCGTGGGCTTGGTCTAACGAGATTTTCAGCCCAAGGCTGGTTCATCTCGGCGTATGAATACGTTATTGATAACAATCTGAAAACAAAAATTTGCTTTATTTCTGTTGCGGATAGGAACTTCTCCAAAGTCCCATATGCATTCAATGGGATACGCAACAATAGGATCTATTGTTCAATGTTTCATTCATAGATGGGACGCTATTGTTGTCGCAAGCGATTTCTTATCGAAAACAGAGAGAAACAATAGTTCTCGTTTATTTTCCAAACAACTTATGAAGAAAAACTACCGTCGTTTTGAAACCCTTTATTAGGTGGTTCATTGTTTATAAGAATAATTTACATTATTACCTCATTGATTGACACATTTATCCTAGTTAATCAAAGTGGGCTCGATGCAGTGAAATCAATAAAAATAAAATGTCTAAAAATAATCAATGGAGTTCTTGATGACTTATTTTTTTTACATTTTTGTCGAAAATGTGTTGTTCGTCGTTGAATTCCACCAGTTGATCCAAAATGTTTCATAAAATGGCTAACACTCTATTACAATCTCTATTTTCGTATTCATAATTAACTGAAACTGGGACAAAAAAACAGGTATACTTTTCAAAGTGATTATAAAAAAAAAGACTGATAAGTTGGCACTGTAACGTAATGTCAGTAAGAAGAGGAACTGATGACAAAATAATATTTTCTCTTACAGTTCCTCACGGAATGCTGTGAACAACGAAAATCTCGAATGGTGTAGTTTTGATTGCAGAGCTAGTTATGTTGTAATATTAACGATCAAATATTTGTACTAGTCTCAATGACACAATAATAACTGAACTTGTGCTACAATAAAACATGTTATTGAAATGTAATTTAAAGAAAATATACCAAGAGCACGATCATAATAAAATAAGATTGCCCAACAGAACATGTTATGGAACGGTGATGACTTAATAAGTTAATAATAACAAACCGATATATAAAAACAGGTTTTGTGATTCCGTTGTTATTATTTTGATATTTTCCTCTGCTCGGGTCCAGTATACTTCTACCGATTCTTTCAAGGAGAACTGTAGGTATTCCTCCAGGAATTTGTTAGAGTAACTTCTCTTAAGATATCCCAGGCATTGATGATTCTAGGATTTCTCTAAATATTTCTCCTATGATAGCTCCCAGAGTTCTAGGAATTCCTCCAGATATTCCAGCTGTGACTGCTCAAGCAATTCATGCGGTTCTTCCAGCTATTCTTCCTCCAGAAATTCTAACTGTGGTACTTTAGAAATTATGCTACGGATTCTTCTAAGGCTTTCTTCTGGCTTTTTTGCTGAGATCTTTCCAGGCAATCTTCCTGGATTTTTTTTTTTGAGAAATTCTTTGGTTGCTCCACCAGGGATTTCTCCAAGGATTCACCCAGGAATTCATCCAGAGATTTTATCCAAATGTTCCGCCAGAAAATCCTCATGGAATTCCTGTAGAAACACTTTTTGGCCTTTCTCCAAGAAAACCTCAAACAACTCCTGCTGTGATTCTTCCAGCAATTCCTCCAGAAATTCTTACTATGATACGTCCAGAAATTCTTCCTAGTGATTCCTATACGAATTTGTCCTAGCATTATGGCTGGAATTCTTCCTGAGATTCTTTCAGAAAATCTTCCTGAAATTCCTTCAGGGCATTCTCTATAGATTCTTCCAGAATACCTCTACCGGTTCTTGCAGTTACTTCTCTAGGTATTCCAAGGATTTTTTTCTTTGGATTCCCCCGGCATTTCTAATGGGGTTTCTTTAGAAATTCCTGTACAGTTTTCTCCAGCAATTCCTTCTAGGATTTCTGCTGAGCTTTCTTCAGTGTTACATCCCAGAATCCTTCTAAGAATACCTCCTGTGATTTTTCCTGCGATTTCTTCAGAAACTCTCCGGTGATTCCTCTAGGAATTTTTATCCAAGATATTTTGTCCACGGATTCTTTCATAAATTCCTACAGGAATTCCTCTTGGCCTTCATCCAGGAATTTCAACTGGATTTCTCAAGCTATTCCTGCTGTGGTTCTTCCAGCAATTCCTCCTAGGACTCCTCCAGTCATTCTTACTGTAATACCTCCCAGAATTCTTCTAGGTATTCTTGTAAGAATTCTCCAGGGATTCCATCAAAAACTTGCTGGGATCTCCTAGGAGTCTTGCAGAAGTTTTTTTTTTATTCGTGAATTTTAACTTAGGCTAATTCTTCACACTCTTGCAGAAGTACCTCAGGTATGTCCTCCTGAAAATCCTAAAAAAAATCTGGGATTTCTCCAAATATTTCTTGTAGGGCTTCTCCAGGAACTCCTCTTGACTTTCGTCCAGGAACTTTTCCTAGGATTCCATAAGCGATTCCTGCTGCTTCTAATGTTTCAGGAATGCCTCCTAGGTCTCCTCAAGAAATTTTTACTGTGATACCTGCAGGAATCCCTCTGGAGATTTCTCCTGGAATTCTTGCCGGGATTCTTCTTGGCAGTTTTCATAGGATATTTCCATAAATGCCTTTGATTCTTCCAGGGATTTTTCTAAAGACTCATCCAGGAATTCATGGATTACTCTGGAAATTAATCATGGTACCTGGAACTCCTCTTGGCCTTCTCCAAGGAATTCTAGCTGAAGGAATCCCAATAGAAATCTCTAGAGAAATCCCTAAACGAATTTCGAGAAAAGTTGGAATGTCCAGAAAAACCCTAGGAGGTATTACTAGAGGAATCTCTAGTGAAATTTCATAGGAATGTACGGGAAAAACTTGTAAATAATTAGAAGACACAGACTGTTGCTAATTGACTAAATGAGAGATGAATTTGTGGAATAAAATCGCGTTCTGGTGGGATTCGAGAACACACGGCTCCGTATTTGCTAAACCGCTGTAGGGCCATTTCTTTGAAGGTTCCTTAGGCATTGTTTTTTTTAAGCTAAAAGCACATTTAAGCATTTTAGGAGAGGAACAAACCACTCTTAAGCAAACTATAGTTTAAGAAACTGATAATCAGCTAGTTACGTTTCTTGGGAATGCCCAATACCATTTTTTTTTTTTTGATTTTTTTTTCATATTTCAATGGCTATTCCTCCGTAATTATTTTAACAATTTCTTTTTCAGTTATTTTGAAAATTTCTCAGGCAATTTTATTGTGATTACTTTTGTAATCGTTTATGATTTTATTGTATATAAATTTATTGGTTCCAAATATTGCTGAACTGGAAATTCAAAAATCCTCAAATGAACTTGCTTAACCTTCGAGGACGCGCGCCATCAAGCAACCGAAACTGCACCGCGCTCGTGCCGCATACGACGAGCGAGGTTTTTCGGTAGTGTTGTACTTTTTACAACAGCGCGCGTGCTGAATGGTTAAATAAAATCCAATGAAATTCATGGAAAATTTTCTGAAAATTTCTAAAAGAAATTGCCGAAAAAAAAATCATCAAAATTACCTTTGAGCTTTCAAAGTAGTTGCCAAGAGAATTCATAAACTACCAGAGGAATTCCTGATGAAAAAAGTAATTCTTTTTGAATAAATTGGCCGAATTCAATCTCACAGTAAATTGCCAAAATATGTTCTATAACAATTTCCACAAACATTCACAAAAAATTTCGAAGAATTTCTCAAAGAATTTTCGAAGGCATTTCTGAAGAAAATTTAGAAAGAATTCCAAAAGTAATTGCAGTAACAGATTTTTTAAAGAACCACCAGAGTTTTTTTTTTCAAAGAAATTCCCGAAGGTAAGCTCTAGAAGTATTGCCGAATTAATTTCCAAAGGAATTACCGAAGAAGTTCTTAAAGTAATAATAGAAGTTTCCAATTCCCAAATAAATGTTCAATGCAAGTAACACCGGTGTTCTGAAATAATCTGCTGCAGGAATTCCTTACATAATTATTGAAGAAATCTAGAAGGTGAATACATACCTAATAGCATAGATAATGGAAGTCCAAAAAATCGATGAACATCGAGAAAAAAAGTAGGATGATTTGCCGAAGGCATTTCCAAAAAAATTGAGATAAAGTTCGCAGAGTCAATATCGAATGAATTACCAAAGGCTTCACTACAAGAATTCCCGAAGGAATTGCCGGAAGAGTAATAGGAGAATTTTAAAAAGCAAATATCAATAGAATTGCTGACATTATCAAAACATCGCTTGAAAGACTACTAAAAAATTGGCGAAGGAACTCCCGAGAAAAAAATTCAAAAGGTTTGCCAATGGAATAAAAAAAGCCAAATAAACTCCTAGTGAAATTTCCGAAGAAATTTCCAAAGTAATTTGCGATGAAATTTTCAAAAGATGCGTAAAAAATGTTTAGTTTCAAATTCCAGACATATTACCAAATAAGTTCTTAACGAAATTGTCGAAGAAATTTGCCAAATTTAAAGGAATTACTGAGATTTTTAAAAGAAGTCCTAATTAAAATAAATTGCATAGTAATTTCCAAATAAATTGCCCGGGAATATTCCCTGAGGAATTACCGAAACAATGTTTTGCCGAAAATACAAATTGCTCTGAAAATGTATTCTTAATCAATGTATTCAATCCACAAAACAAAGGGGTTGTGATGGTTGTAAAGTTCAAACTGAAAATACAAATTCCATGTATGATTACGTATAATGTTATCAAGTTCTCAAACCTCACATGGCGGGGAGAGTGTTAAGTCAGTACAACGGTTTGGATTAAAAAAAAAACTGTTCTTTAAAATATAGCGCGTATAAATTTTCGTGCTAATTTGTCCCGCGGCGCAGTACATCATTGTACTAAGAAGTTGAAGGTGGATCGGTATTTTTTTTTTTTTTTCAATAAATAGCAAAGCAACCTGGATGCCACTAAAACTGGCACCCCCAGGCACCCCCTAGGAAAAAATCCTAGATACGTCAATGGCCATTGGCCTTTTCATTTGACGTCAGCTGATATTTCGGATCTATGGCAGTTCTATGGATATAGCAGGTCCGTGTTAGAAGTTGTTGTTCAACCTTTGTAAACAAATGCAACCACGGACCTTTCACAATAAAAGGCCTATAACTCGCTGTCTAAAATGAGATCAACAGGCTGGCTGCTGGGCCCTTTTTGTCTTTATAAATAGAAGGCCTTGAAAGTGGAAAAGTGAGTGGACATACCGTACCAAAAGCTTCGAGTTATATATGTAAACATATTGTAAGCCATTAAAATATGAAATGAAATATGAGGCATGAAGAACAAATAAACTTGAAACGACTCTGCAAGTAAAACAAAAAAACGATCTTATTAATTTATCGTGAAAATGCAATTCCTCAATTATTACTGAAAAAATCTCCTGCAGTTTATTCACGATAAGCTTTCCAGAAGAAGAAACCTCTTTGATACCACTGCCACTTTCATTCAGGCGCTTTGTTTTTTGTTTAATACAAAGCACATATACTTATCACTAATAATCTTCATTGTACATTATACTATCTAAACTTTACTGGATATTTGTGTAAAATAATTATCGAAATTCACAGCATTCACCTACCTTTCTAACTCGGAAACAGTCGAGAGGCAGTGATAGAATTGCTCTCATCATGAAGCAATTCACGAGTGAAAAGTCAACACATCGCTTACTCACGATTCCGAGAGTAAACAGTGTGTAAGTTTATTCGCACCCGCCTGCTTCGTGAGACGAAACAAAAACACTCATGAGTTTTATTTTTTGCGGGAAGTGCATTTCAGTGTGATTATATGTAACAGCAAATCCAGTGATTATCCATGAAAAACTAATGCTTTATGCTTCATTGTTCCTGAAAAGCAGTACTTCCAGTCGTAAAAATGCGTTTTTCGCCAAATGCAAAAAAACTCAGCGAAGCCTCGCGAATCAAATGTGAGTGTTTGCCAGCTTCGTTTACGCTTCGTGACGAATAAAGAAGTGCGAGTATTCTCGGGCCTCTGTTGTTCACGAGTAGGTTTGTTTTGGTTTGTATCTGTTCAGCTGTAATCTTCATCTCTTTCCATCTCTGTCGAGTGGTAAGGGGCATGCCTCACAATCAACGGATCAGTGTACGAATCCATGACAATATTTTACTTATATATGATTCATCTATAGACCTGGTTCTAGCGATTTCTAACCCCACTTTCAAGCTACGGCGGCTAAATTGCTGCGTGGATAGGATGTAATTTGTACATCACTTTTAAAGCGCGACCGATGTGCAGCGGAAATGATGTGATATCACAAGAATCTTTTTGCTGTGAGGCCTGTCATATCATGATGAGATTGCAGTTTAGTCTACGGTAGAAGGTGTTATGCTGGAACGCAAATTCCGGGAAAAATCTGGTTGAATTCCGAAAAATAAACAAACTGTTGAATGACCTTTTTATTACTTTGAGCAAAGTTTGGACTTAAATGACAATTCAAGTGAGGGTTCATGCCAATAGAAATGGAAAGTGATATTCTGGGAGAGATCTGATGCAAATCGTATCAGTATTTAACGAGATTTTTGGTAAGTTAGAACGTGCTTCTGACTATTATAATGGTTAGAAATTTTTTGTGATTATATAAGACTCTGAAATGGTTGTGGGGTTGGGGTGGAATTCAAATTAATTTTGGAGGGATATTACGTTGAGAATCAGGTTGTTATAATGGTAGTAGACATAGTATTGGAAATTTCATTTTTCCAAATACTCTGGAGACCTATTAAAATCGTTTTGGTAGATACCAGAACCTATAATTTTGAATGATTCCAAATCAACTGAAGTTTTTTTTTAGGGATATTTAAGATTCCTTCAGGAGTTCTCTGTCCTATAAGATTTTTTCAGGAATTTCTTCGAAAATTCTTCAGAAAATTCGATGTGGGATTCCTCCAAGAACTCCTTAAGAGATTCATTTAGAGAGATTCCTTTGAGGTGTCTCCAAGACAGTGCTTGAAAAAATAGGCGTTTTTCCAAACGAAGCAAAATCAGCTTTTCTTTGACTGGCGCATTTCAACCCAGAGTGGTAAAGGATTCATTCAAATATTTCGCAACGCAATTTTATACTATTTTTGACTACAATCCACACCAACCAACCCCCCTCCCCATCCCCAACTAATACTTACGCTTACGCCACTTTGCAGAATTACGGTAGTAATATATATATGCAACTACCATCTCCCCACGTAACACATGGTCAACCAAAATTGGAAAAATGTATGTTATTCCCCACTGAGGCTTGGCCTACCTAGCTTCAACTTAGTGTTCTTAGAGCATTTCCACAGTAATTAATTTCTTTGCCTGCCATTGCATGAATTTGTATATTGTGAGGCAAGTACAATGATACACAATTCCCAGGGAGTCGAAAAATTTTTCCCGACCGAAACGGGAATCGAACCCGCCGTCTCCGGATTGGCAATCCATAGCCTTAATCACTAGGCTAACTGGAGACCCCCAAATAGTTTGGACCTAAACATTCCTTCAAAAACCCCTTCAAATGAAAGAAATATTTCAAGGATTCTTTTAGAAATTGGTCTCGAGATTTCTACAGAAAATTATTTAAAGATATCCCCAGGAATTCCCTCAGAAATTCCTCCATGGGCTCTTGTAAAAATCTATTTAAGATTCATTCGAATCTATAAATTCCTGTAAAAAAAATCTTCGAGTATTTCTTCAGGAATTCCTCTGGCGATTTCTTCAAAACATCTTAAAAAAGACACGGACACCGTCTTCAGCCAGAGGCTGTACAGACTGAACGAAACTTAACATTAGACAACGGACACACGGATCATGCACCAGTGGATACGGAGAAGAAACTATTCTCACGAAAAGTTTCATCGCCCGGAGCGGGAATCGAATCCTCACTCCACAGCATGGTGCGATTAGAAGCTTGGAGACCCTAACCGCACGGCTACGAGGCTCCACAATCTTCGAGAAAATTTTAAATAAATTCTGGCAAGCATACCTTCGGCGATTCTTCTGAGGAATCCTCTCTTGGATTTCTTTCGAAATGGCTGAATTGATTTTTTTAGAAAATCTTACAGAAATATTCCAGAACGTATTCAACGGATTCCTTTGGAAAGTTTTTAAGAATATCTTCCAAGGGCTGCTTCATAAGTTTCTCTAGAGATTCGTTTAGAAATGTCCCTGGACTCCAGGGCATGGAAATTCCTTCAGAAATGCATTGAGATTCCTCAATAAATTTGTCCAAGGATTTCTTTACGTAATTTTCATGGATCCATAATTGCTCTATGGATTCAGAAATAACTCCATTAATTCAATCTGAAAATCTTCCAAGGGTTCTCTTAACAACTTTTCCAGCGGTTTCCACAGAAAAATCTTCCAGGGATTCTTTAATAAATGTCTCCACAGCTTTGTTTAGATCAGAGTTGCACTGTGGCATTGTCAATGGTAAGCAAATCGCTGATTATGATAGGCCGACTGAGATCCAAGTCAGCGTGCGCTCTGTTGAGTCACCGTCGCTTTCCTTGTTCCATCAGAACTGGACTGACTGTGATGCTGTGTGGATAGCACTGATAGGCCATCTTCAAAATTCGTTTAAAAATCCAAATGGAGATTTACCAAGATAATATTTTAATATGTGGTATAAAATAAAAAGTTTTGCATGTTGGTCACCAAAAAGTTTAAGTTTACGCGAAAATCACTAAAATATCTCATCAGTTGCAATGATTGTGATCTAGAGTGCGGGTCAATATGAGGTTTTTGTCTGTTATTGTCGTTTTGATATTGAACGGCCAGGAGTGACAGTGACGATGGATCAGTAGTCACCTGACAAGACTGATATTGCGCAACTTTGATTTAGATATTTCCTCAAGAATTTTCCGAAGAATTCTGTTACGAAAATTTACCATGGGTTCTCCGCCGGAGATTTATTTAGAAATTCTTTTAGGGATTCGTTGAAAAATCAGAATTTCTGTCAGATATTCTTCCATAAATTCTTTCAGTAGATTCTTCAGAAAATTCTGTAGGAATAACTCCATCTTGCTTTGTTACTTCCACCAGTGACTCAGTTCTCAGGGAATTCCAATTCCTCCAGCGATTCCTGCAGAAGTTCCTCCAGATATTTCTCCATGTATTTCTTTCAAAAAAGCAGCATTTACTTCAAGGGCAATTTTTTTTATCTCCGCGGATTTTTTAGGAACTCATTCAGTAATTTATCCTATTAATTTCTACAGGAGTACATTTATAAGATCATTTTTCTGAAGATCATTACAGAAGCTTATATAAGCGTTTTCCCAGATATTGTTAAAGGAATTCCTTCAGAAATACGTCCACAAATGGCTCCAAAACACTTTAAGAAAAGCCTTGGATATTATGAAAGGATTACTCCTGTAATTTTTTGTAATAATTCCTCAATATGCTTTTCTAGCAATTCCATCGCAGCTTTCCTGTCGAGTTTCTCCAGTAATTTCTTCAGAAAGTGCTCCAGGACTCTCTGTTTCAAGAATTTTTCTGGGATTTTACATAGACATTGATTCTAGAGCACATCCTACTGGTATTCTACGAAAGATTAAATACGGTATTCTACGAAAGGAAATTACTTCAGAAATTCTTGTTCAGGTTCCTTTTGTTATCCTTTTAAAAATGTCTTCAAAGACTTCTTCAGAATTTACCAGGAACTGCAGCAACGTACAGGTGGTGGCCAAAATGTTTGGGATAGGCAACTTTTTTTCTCGCTCAAAAAAGTTCAACAAGCTGTTACTTTTCATACAATGCATCAAAAATTCTCAAACTTTGACAATTGGTCAACCTATTATATGTACCTACATTATTGGTACAAATTTGAGCTCGATTGGCTAATCTTTCGCGAAGCTAGAACCATTCTCGTAAAACACTATTTTTTAGACAACAAATTTTTGAACTGTCATATCTCGGAAACCAGTGCACCGAATTGAATGAAATTTTGAACGTTTATTAACAATATATTGATACTTGATGCGACATTCATTTTTCATTTATTTAGTTAACATCAAATTCATGATAATACTGAATCAACAATTTGCCGCCATAATACTCGATTTGCAGCTGCAGCTCTCCAACGTCGGTCACGCCCAACACGCGCCAGATCACGCTCCACCTGGTCCGCCCATCGTGCTCTCTGCGCTCCACGCCTTCTTGTACCAACCGGATTGTTAGCAAACACCAACTTTGCAGGGTTGTTGTCCGACATTCTTGCAACATGCCCTGCCCACCGTATCCTTCCGGCTTTGGCTACCTTCTGGATGCTGGGTTCGCCATAAAGTGCAGCGAGCTCGTGGTTCATCCTTCTCCGCCACACACCGTTCTCCTGCACGCCGCCGAAGATCGTCCTTAGCACCCGTCGCTCGAAAACTCCGAGTGCTTGCATGTCCTCCTCGAGCATCGTCCACGTCTCGTGCCCGTAGAGAACCACCGGTCTTATTAACGTCTTGTACATGGTACATTTGGTGCGAGGGTGAATCTTTTTTGACCGCAGTTTCTTCTGGAGCCCATAATAGGCACGACTTCCACTGATGATGCGCCTTCGTATTTCACGGCTCACGTTATTGTCAGCCGTTAGCAAGGAACCGAGGTAGACGAATTCTTCTACCACCTCGAAAGTATCCCCGTCTATCGTAACATTGCTGCCAAGGCTTGTCCTGTCTCGCTCAGTCCCACCTACCAGCATGTACTTTGTCTTAGCCGCATTCACCACCAGTCCGACCTTTGCTGCTTCACGTTTCAGGCGGGTGTACTGTTCTGCCACCGTTCCAAATGTCCTAGCAAAAATATCCATGTCATCCGCAAAACATACAAATTGGCTGGATTTCGTGAAGATCGTACCCCGGCTGTTGAGCCCGGCTCGTCGCATAACACTTTCCAGGGCGATGTTGAATAGTAGGCAGGAAAGTCCATCACCTTGTCGTAGTCCCCGTCGAGATTCAAATGAACTGGATAGTTCACCCGAAATCCTTACGCTGTTCTGCACACCGTCCATCGTTGCTCTTATCAGTCTAGTCAGCTTCCCGGGAAAGCTGTTCTCGTCCATAATTTTCCATAGCTCTGTGCGGTCGATACTGTCGTATGCCGCTTTGAAGTCGATGAACAGGTGATGCGTTGGGACCTGGTATTCACGGCATTTCTGGAGGATTTGCCGTACGGTGAAGATCTGGTCCGTTGTCGACCGGCCGTCGATGAAACCGGCTTGGTAACTTCCCACGAACTCATTTACTTTAGGTGAAAGACGACGGAAGATGATCTGGGATAGCACTTTGTAGGCGGCATTCAAAATGGTGATCGCTCGAAAGTTCTCACACATTAACTTGTCGCCTTTCTTGTGGATGGGACAGATTATCCCTTTCTTCCACTCCTCTGGTAGCTGTTCGGTTTCCCAGATCTTGACTACTAACTGGTGCAGACAGGTGGCCAACTTTTCCGGGCCCATCTTGATGAGTTCCGCTGCGATACCGTCCTTACCAGCCGCTTTGTTGTTTTTGAGCTGGTGGATGGCATCCTTAACTTCCCTCAGCGTGGGAGTTGGTTCGTTCCCGTCCTCTGCTGCACCAACATAGTCATTTCCTCCGCTGCCTTGGTCCTCCGTGCCTACATTCTCTTCGCCATTCAGGTGCTCGTCGAAGTGCTGCTTCCACCTTTCGATCACCTCACGTTTGTCCGTCAGGAGGCTCCCGTTCTTATCCCTGCAGATTTCGGCTTGCGGCACGTAGCCTTTGCGGGATGCGTTGAGCTTCTGGTAGAACTTGCGTGTTTCCTGTGAACGGCACAGCAGTTCCATTTCCTCGCACTCCGCTTCTTCCAGGCGGCGCTTTTTCTCCCGGAAGAGACGGGTCTGCTGCTTCCGCCTCTGTCTGTATCGCTCCACATTCTGTCGGGTTTCATGCTGCAGCATTACCGCCCGCGCTGCATCCTTCTCCTCCAGAACCGCTCTGCACTCCTCGTCGAACCAATCGTTTCGTCGATTCCGTTCTACGTACCCGATAGTGCTCTCGGCTGCTTTGACCGTACTCCAGCAGTCCTCTAGGGGGGCCACATCGAGCACACCCTCGTCCGGCAACGCTGCCTCGAGATTCTGCGCGTATGCGGTGGCGACATCCGGTTGCTTCAGTCGCTCTAGATCGTACCGGGGCGGCCGCCGGTAATGTACGTTGTTAATAACGGAAAGTTTTGGGCGCAGTTTAACCATCACCAGGTAGTGATCAGAGTAGATATTAGCGCCACAATAGGTCCTGACGTCGATAATGTCGGAGAAGTGCCGTCCATCAATCAGAACGTGGTCGATTTGCGATTCCGTTTGTTGTGGTGATCTCCAGGTGTAACGATACGGGAGGCTGTGCTGGAAGAAGGTGCTACGAATGGCCATGTTCTTGGAGGCGGCGAAATCGATGAGGCGTAGGCCATTTTCGTTCGTCAGCTGGTGGGCGCTGAACTTTCCAATCGTCGGTCTGAATTCCTCCTCCTGGCCTACCTGAGCGTTTAGATCCCCTATGATGATCTTGACGTCGTGGTTTGGGCAGCGGTCGTACTCGCGTTCGAGCTGCGCGTAAAATGCGTCTTTGTCATCATCAGTGCTTCCGGAGTGAGGGCTGTGCACGTTTATTATGCTAATGTTGAAGAATCGGCCCTTGATCCTCAACCTGCACATTCTTTCATCGATCGGCCACCAACCGATCACGCGCCTCTGCATGTCGCCCATCACTATAAAAGCTGTTCCCAGCTCACGTGTGTTGCCGCAACTCTGGTAGATGGTATGATTACCTCTAAACGTTCGCACCATAGATCCTGTCCAACACACCTCCTGCAGCGCTACGATTCCGAACCCGCGGTCCTTCAGTATATCGGCGAGTATGCGGGTGCTCCCGATGAAGTTGAGAGATCTGCAGTTCCACGTACCGAGCTTCCAATCGCAAGTCCCTTTTCGTCGCTGTGGTCGTCGCCATTGGTATCGGTTCGCATTCTTCTCTTGTTGATTTTCCGGTGCTAGTCTTTTTTACGGCTGGCTCGCAGGGCCTGACACCAACCCACTAACCCAGGGAGCTGGGCTTACCTTCCCGGAAGCTACGGGTTCTGCATTGGCATTTCCTCCAACTACAGTGCTAAATAGCTAAGCTCGAGCGCCAGTCTTCGCCGGGGGTGGTGTTTTTAATGGGCGCCCAGGAGATAATATTTTACCTGAGCTTCCACCCGATGCGACATTAAATACAAAATGTAATATTTTCTCACGACCAATAAAGTTATACCAGTTTGACTTTTTCATCCATACAGAGGAAAATAAGTCCAATTTACAATACCACACAAAAATTACTAAATGTGTTTTTTCTTTAACCCTTTGGAGCCGGAGGGGTAAATATGACCCCGAAGATGAAACAGAGCATAAGAAACGTGTTCGAGGCCAGCGAGGTTGCGGCAGCGAGGGCAACACAATTCGGCTTCAAAGGGTTTCATGTATGTAAAAAAAAATACATTTTTCCAAGAAAAACCCAAAAAGTATCAATCCAACATTTAAAAAGTACCAATGTTTTTAAGACTTTTCAAGCATTAATATATTGTTGATAAACGTTCAAAATTTCATTCAATTCGGTTCACTGGTTTCCGATATATGACCGTTCTAAAATTAGTTGTCTAAAAAATAGTGTTTTACAAGAAACGTTCCTACTTCGTGAAAGATTCGCCAACCGAGCTCAAATTTGTACCAATGTTGCACATATAATAGGATAACAAACTGTCAAAATTTGAGAATTTTTGATGCACTCTTTGAAAAGTTAAAGAATGTTGAACTTCTTCGTGAGAGAAAAAAAAAGTTGCCTATCCCAAACATTATGGCCACCCCCTTTAAAACAAAGTCTAGACTATATAAAACTTCGATTAAACAGATACAAATAGTGTTGGCCGCAATTTTTTTTTACCATTGTACGATATTGAAATAATATTAGCTTGTTTTTGGCAATATTAAAAATAAACTAATCAATATATATTTTCTTTGTTGTTACCAATTTTAAGTTCAGTCAAACGTTATCCAAAGCTTATTATAATAGTCACCAATGTTCAAAATTTCCGTTCATTCGAAATTTGGACCATTAATGGTCAACTGATTCCTCAACTAACTATGAAAATATGAGAATTGTTGATGCATTTTACGAAAAGTTACAGCTAGTAAAACGTTATTTGAAAAGTGATTTTTTTTATTGTCTCGATTATTTTGCCATAAAACCAACTTATTTGCTGGGTGTTTCGGTTAGACCGACAAATCTTCAAAACAACATTATGTTAAAATCGACTATTTGCAGCACACTTAGAAATGTCAAGTTATTATTCAAATGTGATAATTGAATTCTAAAAGTCACATAAAATGTTAGAAAAGTGGTATCGTGAGGTTATCAACGCTTCCCAATATGCTTATCTATCAAGGCCAGTAGTTAATTTACATAAAAATTGTTCCAAATGATGCGCTTTACTATGTAGGTACTATCCAAATACTCTAGACTAGTCTCTAGATTATTAGCCCTTGCTATAACAGCATCATAAAAAATAGAAAATAATTCATTCAGAACACTAATCATGTTCAGAATCTGGCTTCTTGAATGAACCTAAAAATTTTGCAAAAAAATATCAAGGGCATTGATCAATATGTGCATTATGAACTTCAAAAACACTACACAGAGAAAGCCATAAAGAAGAAGCAAAATGATAAATAAACCAAGAAACTCGTGTTCTCCACAACATACTCATGAAACTTTAAACACCCATGCCACGACACACTGTAAATCTGCTTGACTTGACAAGCCTCTATTACTCGAAAGAGCCATCTCCTCTTCCTGTCCGACGGCACACTTGAACCTGTCCCCGTTACATTGTTTGCTAATGAACACATAAACCACTCATCTGACAATCCGATTTACATCGCAAATACCTCGCACCAGCCGTAGCCCTCAAATAGGGGACACGTGAAAGAAGGGCAGAAAAAACTACACGCCTCTCATGTTGATTACAGTGTAATTGTTTTTAAAGTGTAGTATTACCATCAGATGTGACAAATCTACCATCTGTTGGCTTTATGCAGGCGAACATGCTCTGCTCACCCTTCGCAGGATTTTCCCCGCGTTTTACGCTATCCCTGATGCTCAATGATCCAGTTTCCTCCGCAAGGGGATTGACAGACAGACAGACAGATTCCGATCGGGCGGCGACCGGAAAAGTCAGTGCGCGCCGGTGAACAAATCGATCCCGAAGCTGAGTTTTAAACGACGTGCTGTCGAATATTTCAAGTTGTGTCGAAATTTTTGTTATTTTGTGGCAGGCAGGAACATCTCTTGGTGAAGCTTGGTTGCCCGGTTGGTTGGCCAGCATCCTAATGAGGCTGCCTAAAACCAGGTCCAGCTCGGGTACCTTTTCTGCATGCAAATGGTATAATTTCATGATGGAAATGAATAAATTATATTGCAATGTCTGTTACGTGTACATCACGACGATTGCGAACTTTGTGCTTCGACACTGTGCCTTGGCCTACTACGTTGCCGGTGCAGTAGGCTGGGAAATGCTGTCATCAGAGTCATATTTTTCGTCGCCTCCTGTGCTTCGTCAGTCCACGCGCAGCAGCTAGTGCTCTAAACATGGCTCCCATCATGGCCTGCTATGCTCGGGATAATCACCTGGCACACCTGTCGGTGTGTCTAGCTTTACTCTCTGATGCTGGCCTGGCTTGTGATGATATCCGGAATGGCTGCTTGCGAAAGTACTTCCGCCGCACGTCCACATCCGCTTTCGGGAGAAGATGGGTACCCAGGTGATGGCCCGTCAGTCACAACACGGAGCACATAATGATGATAGATATGCACATAATTGTGCGTCAGAATGGGCAAAGAGTGCTGCCTACTACTATCGTCTGCGCATTATTTATGTAAAACATGCCAGTAATTTTATGCTGAGCACATGAATAATTTAGTAGCCTCACCTATTTAAATTAGCTCAAATGTCACACTTTAAATCGTCATCTCCCGATTCGTTTTTCCGGGAGGCCAGGTATAGCTAGAGTGACCGAACGGACCTACTCCTTTTCATAAGTTTGCACCAATGGATAATTATATGCAAAGTGTGGCGGAGAAAGTGCTTGCTATGGAGAAGCTTTCATAAAATGGGCGGTTGATTTTCAAGCACTGGTTTCCAATCTAGATTTTGCTGCTCACCTGATAGAATGATACTGTTATTATCCTTTGACAGATACACGTATTTCGAATACCACTTGTAATCTTCCTCAGTGTCAGTTATCCAATCTGCGTGACCTAATTTTTACCATAACTTCAACATTGACGAAGCAAAGGAGTTTGCTAGTACAAAAAAGAGCTGGTCTTCTAAGAACTTTTCATGACAAAAAGGTGATATAGAAAATTATGTGTAAATTTTTGGATATCTACATACTCCTGATCAAACAATATCTATAAATCTGCATTCAGAGTCATTCAATAAATTGTTTTTTTAATCGTTTTTAAATCTATGTATTTAGTTTACAAATATCATCTCAAGCGTTGTACCAAAAACGCATGAATAATGTTAAGCTCGTTATCTAAACTATATAGCGTAATTAGAAGAATAAAATATGATGCAGATATCAACTTCTCCAGGAATACTTCTACGATTTTCTCCAGAAATTATTTCTGTAGCTATCACAGAAATTCTTCCAAGAACTTCTTCTGGATTTCTTTTTGAGATTTCTTCAGGTATTATTTCAAGAAGTCTTCTAAGGAATTATCCCAAAAATAATTTGGCATAATTCCAAGGATTTCTTTTTGGGGTTAGACTAGTAATTTCTCAAAAAAGTCTTCCAACAATCATGACAGCAGCTTTTAAAGTAAAATTTGTTGGATTGCTTTCAAAAAACCTTCAGCCATTTTTCTAGGAATTATTCCACAAATCCCTTGGTAAAAATCCGTCAAGATTATGTCCGAGAAATTCACGGAAAATTCTCTCAAGAATCCCTCCGAGAATTCTTTCAAGGATTGTTCCAGGAATTCAGGGTTCCTGATTTCCACTTTTCATCTTCTTCCACATTCGAAGGCAGTCAGTAGCGAACGGTTGTCGTTTCAGTTTGTGTGTTTGCTTGTCAGCGACGACAGCAAACTCCGGCGAACGGTGGGAAGCCACACTTGGAAATTACTCATTCGTCCACATTCGCATCGCAAGCGATCGAGCTCACCAGCATTCTTCACCATTCGCCATTCATTCATTCGCGTGCGATCCAAACTGCGACGAACGGCAACGAATATCCATGTCAAACAATTTGCGCATCGCTTCCCACTGGTGATGGGGTTGTATGTTTGATCATGACTATCCGTTTGCTGCATCTTTCTCGATTCGCTTAAGCAAAGAGGAGTGAATTTGAATGGAGTGAAGCGAATATACCGATCCTTGCAGGAATTCTCCAAACAATCTTTAGAATTTGTTTGGAAATGCTACCACGGCACATTGGTCGGGTTCCATACAAAGGAGAATGGAATATATGTTTTAAGTTATCCAGCATATGAAAGCTTGTTATTGGACTGTTTGAATGCACATATGGTGCAAAATTAATATGTCATAAAATTTATCACTTTTTCATATATTGTACCTTAGAAATTTTGGTAATTTTTAAGTTAAAAAAACGGTTCGTGTCGTCACGTATCGCCGCAATTTCGAATAGTACATCTTAAACATCATGTTTAGAGCTGCCTAAAAACGTTTAAATATTTTGCAGAAATTTGCAGTTTTTCAAATTAGAGCTATTTAAAAAAGTCATGTTTTTTCATATATATGACGTTATTTTTCCATTTTTTACTGATATAAAATTTATCTTTCCACATTTTTCACACGTTTTGAACAAACTTGATTGGATTAGATCGAGAGATGATCATTTAATAAAATTCAAATTGATTTTCTAACAAAAAACACAAAAAATATGGGGTTTACTGATTTTTACCGTTTTTGAAATTATTGAAATAACGTAATTTTTGAATACCCCTTTTTAAACACTAAAAATACTATATAACATATCTAGGCAACCTATAACTTCGATTAAACACATAAAAAGAGTTTTGGCCGAACTTTATCTTTTTCCGACCATTGTGCACGGATTGCTCCAAAAACTATTGTGAGTGCTCCCCCAGGAATTCTTCCAAATACTCTTTCAATAACTTAACTTAAGATTTCTCCAGCATTATTCAATGTACTTTTTTAGATTTTATTCGCTTGCTGAATACAGTATCAACGTGATACTGACGGTGCTAGCCACCGCGTGATGGTCAATCCAATGGTCTATTCAAGCATTTTTTTTAATATACCAGAATTCTTCGTGGGATCTTTCCATGAATTTTTTCACGTGTGGATTCCTTCGATAATTCCTGGAAGGCCTAGCCCGGAATTCCAAGATTTCTCAAGCAATCCTCTCCATATATCTTCAGCAATTCTTCCAAGAACTACTCTATATAATATTATGAATTCTTAAAAAGGACTCCTCCAGGAATTCTTCGAAGAATGTCTTCAGATTTTCTTGTAGGGATTCCTTCTGTATTTTTTTTATATTTATTATCGAGGCTTTCAGCTCCAGGCTGGTTCGTCCCAGTATCCTTCATAATTATTTAACCTGCTGAACCTTAATAATTTTGCCGATGCTAGTGCAAACACCCATTTCTTTCAAGATTAAAAATCCGAGGATTTATCCAATACTTCTTCCAAGGATTTCCCTAGGAACGCTTCTAAGCATTTATCTAGGATACTTCAAAAAATTATTTGCAAAAAAAAAAAAACCTGCAGTTATTCCAGTAATGTTTTTTAGCAATTTTTTTCAATTTTCTTTAAAGACTTTATCCATAAATACTACCTGGTACTCATTCAAAAATTTCCAGGCTTTTTTTTCAAGATTTTTTTGCAATTCTTCTAACAATTCTTTTATGAATTTCTACAGAAATTCCTCTAGGGGTTTCTCAAGAAATTTTGTTGATGGAATGTTCAATAGTTCTTTCATGAATTTTCTCAGAATTCCATTGAAAGGTTAATTTGTAAATTCTTCCATGAATTTCTTCGATAATCCTCCCAGTGTCTTCTCCAGGATATCTTTTAAGCCTTCGACCTCGATTTTTTTAAAGAACTTCAAAGAAAACGATTCCTCTCAAATTATTTCCTCTGATTCATCATGTAATGATCCAAGGTTTTCTTTGAAAACTATTTTACAAATTTCTGCCAGAAAAAAAAAATTCAAAAAATTCTTTTAAGGTATACAGTTTCTTACCGATTTTGGCAACACGAGGTGAATTTTATGTTGCCAAATTGGGGTGTTGCCATAATCGGTAAAAAAAATTGTGGATTATTTTCAATTTTTATGTGTCAATTTGGCTTATATCACAAATATGGACTATTCACAAGCTATAAAACGATCCCTGTAGGTGACGTTAAATAATTACGTCGTGATTTGTAAAATTATCGATTTTGAAAAATTTAATGAATTTTGGTTTTTTTAAAGAAAAGTAAGGCTAAAATAACACTAGATTTACAAATACAAACGATTTTTCGGTAATTTTTTTTTGCCAAAATCGGGAGTAGACAAAAACGGGTGTCGCCAAAATCGGTAAGAAACTGTATTACTGTTGGCCGTGCCAACTGGAGGGAATTTTGGAAACGTTAAACCTCCTCAAAAATTTTTGATTGGTTCAAATTTCCTTTGAAAAGAATATGATTAATACTTTGTCGCATGATATATAGCAACACTCTTACGTGCCTCCTTACTAGGCTGCGGCTTATTTTTCAAAAGTTGTTGAAACTTGGAATTCGTGAGCTCTTTTGAATTCAAATGACACAAAAAGAGAAACCTCTGAGTTTAAGCCATAAATATTGAGATTTAGAGGTCGCGCAATCGCTTCAAAGTTGAATTTTCGAGTAATAAAAACGTGTTTTTACTTCAAGTGCCATTACTTTCTCAATTGTCAACCGATTTTCAATCTTTTTTTTATAAATTTCTCACAAATTCAATTTCAAATAAACTCGTAAAACATCATTTTTTTCCAGAGTCACGCAAAATATGAGTTTTTGAAGATTTAATTTATCTTTCTCTTCTTTTTACAATTTTTTAACTTTAGAGTCCTATAACTTTTTAACCGTTTGACCAATTTTAAGTTTTTTAGCTTGCTTTTATAGATATTTTTGTTGCCCAAGAATGCTGTGAATGAACTGTACCTTTAAAAAATCGTTTCAGAATACAGTATTGTTCCGATTTTATCACACCCATTTTTCATTTTTCAAAAATGCTTTTAAATATTCTACAAAATCTATACGCAATTTCAATATTTTTAACGTTGCAAAACACGCCTTCAACATTCATTTTGAAGAAGAGAGGAAACACTTGCTCTTAAATGTAACAGCAAATATATGAAAAATGGAGGACTGACGCGCGGAGGGCGTGATAAAATCGGAACATTACTGTAGATAAATATCAAAACCGTTCAAAAACACGTATTTTATTGGAAAAATCAGATTTTTGGTAAAATTTTCATTGTTTTCATGCTTAGTTTCGGGCTCAAAGTGAAAATGTATTCTCAATAATCATATGGAAGCCTTAAACTTCTGTTTTTGGAGTGTTCTGAATCAAAAAATATTTTCATGTTCGAAATGCGAGGATTTTTTTTTTTTTTTGAAAATCGGTTGAAAATTGTGAAAGTTATTGCACTTGAAGTGAAAACACCTTTTTATTACTCGAGAATTCAACTTTGAAGTGATTGCGCGACCTCTAAATCTCAATATTTTTGACTCAGAGGTTTCTCTTTTTGTGTCATTTGAATCCAAAAGAGTTTACAAATTCCAGGTTTCAACAAGTTTTGAAAAATAAGCCGCAGCCTACTCCTTACCGTCTACCACAATTCCTCCGCATAGACTTTCCTCTTAGTAGTCAATATTGCATGTGCTTACTTACCTTACTTACCGATCAGGCTAAGGCCGGGGTGGCCTCTGCTGTACATAGTAGCCGTCTCCATTCCACTCGGTCCATGGCTGTTTGTCTCCCGTTCCGCACTCTGCGTAGGGTCCGCAGATCGTCCTCTACTTGGTCGACCCACCAAGCTCACTGCGCTCCACGTCTTCTTGTACCGGTCGGATGACTCTCGAGAACCATTTTAGTCGGGTTGCTATCCGACATCCTGATGACGTGACCCGCCCACCGTAGCCTCCCGATTTTCGCGGTATGGACGATGGTTGGTTCTCTCAGCAGCTGATGCAGCTCGTGGTTCATTCGCCTTCTCCAAGTCCCGTCTTCCATTTGCACTCCGCCGTAGATGGTACGCAACACCTTCCGTTCGAAAACTCCAAGGGCGCGTTGGTCCTCTGCACGTAGGGTCCATATTTCGTGCCCATAGAGGACGACCGGTCTAATCAGCGTTTTGTAGATAGTTTACTTCGTGTTACGGCGAACTTTATTCGATCGTAGAGTTCTGCGGAGTCCAAAGTAAGCACGATTTCCTGCCACAATGCGCCTCTAAATTTCTCTGCTGGTGTCGTTGTCGGCGGTCACCAAGTACACGAATTCTTCAACCGCCTCGATTTCATCACCGTCGATATAAATTCAGGGTGGCGGGCGCGGTGATTCCTCCCTGGAGCCCTTTGCCATCATGTAATTTGTCTTCGACACATTAATGACTAATCCGATTCGCCTGGCTTCACTCTTTAGTCGGATGTACGTTTCCGCCATCGTCTCCAATTTACGAGCAATAATATCAATATCATCGTTCCACTCGTGTTTATCCCCACTCTCCTAACTACACCCTTTAAAGCAATGTTGAACAATAATCACGAAAGACCATCACCTTGCCGTAACCCTCTGCGAGATTCGAAGGGACTCGATAAAGACACTATATGCTAAAGACACGAAATCTGATGATTGTTGTTGTTGATGATGATTTCCGCATCATGACGATGATGCTGCCGAGCAATGCCTTTAAAGTGCGTTTGACAGGTCTCCTGCTCGATTGGAATGACATTGACAGGAAATTTGGAATTCCAATTGGAACATTTCGTGTCTTTGCATATAGTGTCTTTAGGACTCGAGAGTGTCCCTGATACTCAAACTACGCACATCACTCAATCCATCGTCGCCTTGATCAACCGTGTCAGTTTATCCGGGAATCCGTATTCGTGCATAATCTGCCATAGCTGTTCTCGATCGATTGTATCATACGCCGATTTGAAATCGATGAACAAGTGATGTGTGTGCACGTTGTATTCGCGGCATTTCTGCAACACCTGGCGGATGGCGAACATCTGGTCCGTTGTAGCGCGTTCACCCATAAATCCAGCCTGATATTGCCCCACGAACTCTCTTGCAATCGGTGATAGACGGCGGTATAAAATTTGAGAGAGTATCTTGTAGGCAGCGCTCAGTAGTGTGATCGCGCGGTAGTTCCCGCAATCCAACTTGTCGCCCTTTTTGTAGATGGGACACACGATACCTTCCATCCATTCCTCCGGTAATAGTTCCTCCTCCCAAATCTTGGTAATGACCCAGTGTAGTGCTCTCACCAGTGCTTCTCCACCGTATTTTAGAAGCTTGCTTGGTAGTTGATCTGCTCCAGCGGCTTTGTTGTTTTTCAACCGGCCAACCTCCTCCTCAATCTCTTGGAGGTCAGGGGCCGGAAGTCTTTCGTCCTGTGCATATACTCCTAGATCTGTTACCACGCCACCTTCGGTACTTGCAACGTCGCCATTGAGGTGCTCATCGTAATGCTGCCGCCACCTCTCGACCACCTCACGCTCGCTCGTGAGAATATTCCCGTGATTATCTGGGCACATGTCGGCTTGTGGCACAAAGCCTCTGCGCGAGCGGTTCAGCTTCTCGTAGAACTTTCGCGTGTCCTTAGCGCGGTATAGCTCTTCCATCGCTTCGCGATCTCGTTCTTCCTGCTGGCGCTTCTTCATCAGGAAGACTGAGTTCTGCCTGTTCCGCGCCTTTTTGTAACGTGCCTCATTCGCTCTCGTACGGTGTTGCAGCATTCTCGCCCATGCTGCATTCTTCTCGTTTTTCAATTGTTCACATTCGCCGTCGTACCAGTCGTTTCTGTGATTCGGAGTCGGGAAGCCTAGTGCTGTAGCCGAGGTACTACCTATGGCGGATCGGATGTCCCTCCAGCCATCTTCAAGTGTAGCTGCTCTTCCGTTGGTAGGGCCACTGCTAACTGCTGCGCGTAGTCTTGAGCCACTTCAACGTTACGCAGCTGCTCGATGTTGAGCCGCGGCGTTCGACTTCGACGCGTGGTGATAACTATCGAAAGTTTTGTGCGCATGCATACAGCGACTAAGTAGTGATCCGAATCTATATTCGCACTGCGGTATGTGCGGACATTGGTTATATCCGAGAAGAATTTACCGTCGATTAGAACGTGGTCGATTTGATTTTCTGTTTGTTGGTCGGGTTATCTCCAGGTGGCTTTGTGGATATCTTTGCGGGGGAAGAAGTTGCTTCGGACTACCATACCATGGGAGGCTGCAAAGTTTACGCATCGCTGGCCGTTATCATACGATACGGCGTGCAGGCTGTTTCGCCCGATTACCGGTCTGTACATTTCCTCCCTTCCTACCTGCGCGTTCATGTCGCCGACAACGATTTTCACGTCACGCGACGAGCAACCATCGTTTGTTTGCTCTAGCTGCGCTTAGAACGCTTCTTTCTCGTCATCGGGTCTCCCTTCGTGTGGGCAGTGGACGTTGATGATGCTGTAGTTGAAGAAACGGCCCTTAACTCTCAACATGCACATCCTTGCGTTGATCGGCTGCCACCCGATCACACATTGTCGCATCTTACCCAACACTATAAATCCTGTTCCCAGTTCATTGGTGGTGCCACAGCTTTGTTAGAAGGTAGCCACTCGATGCCCGCTTTTCCACACCTTCTGTCCTGTCCAACAAAGTTCCTGCAACGCCACGATGTCGAAGTTGCGGGGATGTAGTTCGTCGTAGATTATCCTGTCACATCCGGCGAAACCTAGTAACTTGCAATTCCATGTTCCAAGTTTCCAATCGTAGTCCTTATTTCGTCGCGTGGGTCTTTGCCGATTGTATCTAGCCGTATTTTCTCCTATGCTATTCGCAATAGGGATTTTTACGGGTGGCTTGTTGGGCCTACGCCAACACTCCTGTCTCGCCGGAGGGCCATCGTGCTAGTTCTGTTTAACGTCCCAACCAACACTATGAACTATTGCATGTGCACCTATAGTTTTAACAAATTTAGGATAGGATTTATACTAATTAACTGCATGCTCAAGTTTAAGTTCACACCTTTAGTTTAAGTAAACAATTATATAGCAATTTGTAGAATAATTATCTATCCAATACACGAAGTTAGACCGGTGATCTGCGATAAATGAAGTTATTACTTTCACGCTTCCAACTTGACCGATTCACCTTATTATGTCTCCAGTTCAAAACCGAATTAGCGACATTTTTTCTTTTACTTCCGCTGCTTCTATGTACACTAGCGCCACGTGGTGGGTAAATTTGGAACTATGCTTTTCATGACCTGGAAGTCCTGAACAACTTTGCCGAAGATCGTACCTTCCTATCTGGCTTCAATCTCGTGCTATATCCCGCCAAAGTCGTACTGGAAGTCCCTATGTACACTAGCGCCACGTGGTGGAGAAATGTGGAACTACGCTCTTCATGACCTGGAAGTACTCGTCGTCCTGAATAACTTTGCCGAAGATCGTACCTTCCTATGTGGTTTCAATCTCGTGCTATATCTCAAAAAAAGTCGTACCGGAAGTAGCTATGTACACTAGCGCCACGTGGTGGTGCAATTCGGAACAATTCTCTTCATGGTCTAGAAGTACTCGTAGTCCTGAACAAATTTGCCGAAGATCGTACCTTCCTATCTGGCCTCAATCCCGTGCTATATCTCACCAAAGTCGTACCGAAAGTAGCTATGTACACTAGCGCCACGTGGTGGAATTCGGAACAATTCTCTTCAAGGTCTAGAAGTACTCGTAGTCCTGAGCAAATTTGCCGAAGATCGTACCTTCCTATCTGGCCTCAATCTCGTGCTGAATCCCACCATGTAGCTATGTCCACTAGTGCCACGTGGTTGTGAAATTAGGAACTATGCTCTTCATGACCTGGAAGTGCTCGTACTCTTGAACAACTTTACTGAAGATCGTGCCTTTACTATCTGGCTTCAAACTCGTGCTATATCCCACCAAAGTCGAACCGGAAGGCACTATGTACACTAGCGCCACGTGGTTAGGAAATTCGGAACTATGAAATCTATCACCAGAAAGTGGTTGTTGTGAGGATGATCATTTCTCCATAGTGATGAGTCTTTTCAGTACGGCAAAAATAAAGAGGATGACACCACAATAGATCAAAGTAATGGTCGCAGTGGTACTATGTCCCCAACAGGAGAAAAAAAAAGTGGTTGTTGTACTGAACAACTTTGCCGAAAACAGAATGTTGCTATCTTGTCGAGGTTCCGAAAGACTTCCGAAAGACGCTACCAAGACATGGTGCTCATATGGTTATGTCTAGGAACAAAACGGTACCGGAAGAAGTTGAAAATGTGAAACTAATGTTTTTGCCTGGTTCTCACCGGAAGCTGCATGAAATTCCAATTGGCTTTCACTTCACCTCTCTAGGATAGTGTAGGATACCGTAAACGCAAAAAGATTTAAATTTTGGTTCACTAACTGCTGATGGATGTGCAAAAAAAATAGTACCACGTTTTTTTTGCCTGTCGGTACTTTACGTTACAAAAACCCTGTTGGCATAAGCAAAGTTAAAGAAAGCAATGCCCGTTCGCATAGTCGACGTAACCACCATTGACAACGTCAACATATACAAGCTAATACCTGACGCATCAGATGGTCACATTAGCAACTAGAATGTCGGAATGCTCCTCTGAATCATTTTGAACATAATTCGGCCAAATAGCCGGACACTTTATCAAACCATACACGCTGAATCTCGGCAATTCTTCTTGCTTTTTACCGAGATTGGCACCACCGAACGCTCAGCATACTCGTTTTTCAACGGAGGAGGCGGCGTTTGCCAAGCCCATTTGAGTGTGTAAAATAAATTGAAAACCACTGCAATAGTGACTGTATCCCACCGTAGTAAGGTATCCGAATGACTTTCACTCTTTTCCACCTCCACGTGATCAACCGGGATTAAACCGGCAGCCTCAATTGGAAGTGTCACAACCAACCAAGCCAGCCAAATGATTAACATAATTGGGAAAAATAAATAATTTATTAATAAGCGCAGTTTGGCTTTCCAGGCCGTGTCCGGTATCCATCAGGAGGACAACTCGGCGACTCGACAGACAACGATGATGGACCAAAAAGAGCGGCGCGCAAGGACCAAGAAGTAATTAATTAGGTTAATGACGCCCACGTTTATCTTTAATTATCCTATTTACATAATTAATAGTTCGCATTACTGTTGCTGCTGCCTGAGCGGTGAACGAGAGGTAGCACAATTTTGTAAATGCGGCTTTTCGCGATTTGTATTCAGCGAAGTACATTGACATTTGCGGAAACTGCAAAAAAACTGCATTGCAACGTTTTGCCTATTCCATAAACTGCATTTTCCTACCGTTCGATGAAAAGTGTTGGGATTAAACACTGTATTAAACCACATAATTAGCATCTCATTACGAAAATCCACTTCATAGTCTCGATCAAAAGCTCCACTAGCTGGCACGCGCCATCATTCTACTGACAAATAAGTTGAAATCTGTCATCCATGTCAGTATTCATCCCGTCTATCCTCATCATCTCGCGTCCCATTTGTCTTCTAATTCTCACTCACTGAAAACATCCCCCTCGTGAGCATCACCCCTCGCCCACGCGCTACTGATTACAATGCAATTGAACCGCACTCTGTAACAAAAATATCAATAAAGCTCTCAATGAGACACCTTCTGTCCCGTCGTCGTCCTTGCTTCGCATCACCCACCCCTTCTATCAAAGTAGGCAAACTTGCCCGTGTACCTACGACGACCCTCGCTTCCTGTTCTGTCCATAGGGCCTACTGAGTCAAAGCCCTTCCTAATAGAGCTGGGATTATAGACCAATCGAAAGGTGTTGACATTTATGTGCCCACAGTATGCTGGCTGGTGCGTCGGACACAGGAATCAAAGTATGAATGGATGAATGACCCCTGTGTCTGCATGGATGTACAAATGAATAGCAAAGTAAGTACTTGGCTTGTCGTTCCCCTCCCCCGTGTGCACAATAATGAGCTCCGTGAGGGGTCTTCCTTGAGAGCTCGTGTTGCTCTCTGCGGTACAATTTGCCGTTTGCTGTATGGGCCATATGGTTGGTGTAGAATTATCGTCCTTTTTGCGAATATGTACTGCAATGGAAAAGGGAAGGTGTTCGAATATCTTTATCTTTCAATTGAGATTATTGTTCTAATGGCCGGGTCAATGCATGCGTTCACTCAATTGACGTTTGAGCGATGCCGAGTTTAGTAAACCATGGCTAACTTAATAAGACGGCAAGCCTTCACACTCCCTCACCACTCTCACTCTTCAATTTAATGTATATAAGCCGGAATTCCCATAACACGGTGCCACCCATTTAACGCAAATCGCAATTTTTCGACGGTCTTACATCCAAATGAGTTATGATGTAATTAAGACATACAATAAGCTAACTACATTCCGAAAATCAGCCTAATTGGTTGAAAGACACTTGAGAAAACAATTCAGGGTCAACATTAGCATAAACATACACTACCCGCCATAAGAACCCTTTGAAGCCGGACCCCGCCATAACCCTTTGAAGCCGGATTTTTTCCAAGCGTTGTCATGGAGCTTTTACTACGTTTTTTTGTTGTTTTGGTGCGCAGTAGCATAACAAGGGTAGAATATCATGCGGAATATTTTTTTCTGGATATTCTAGGTCATCCAAACTGTTCTTGAGTTTAGATTTTAAAGTCTACGGGTGTAACGGTGACTTCTTTCCTTATACAAAGCTACGATTTGTAATCTATCATGTCTAGTAAGTCTTCTGCAAATTCAATAGGCAGTATCAAATCAGTCGGGATATTCTAGGTCATCCAAACTGTTCCTGAGCTTAGATCCTAAAGTCTACGGTGTAACGGTGACTTCTTTCAGTATACAAAGCTATGATATGTAATAGCGTGGTTCAAAAAATCGTTTTTGCTCCACACCGCTTATTCGATTCGTAACCAGATTTTAAGCCTTCTCCCAAAAAATGAGCTGATTTAGTTGAAAATTGAGAGTGCTCAAGCTCTTCAAAGTTTGTATGGGAATTACTATGAGAAAAGGACGTTTTTCATTCAATTGACCATAGCATTTCCCCAAGCGCCCTACAGTGCCCTTGGTTCTGCTAGGTTCCTCTATCAGCTACAACTTTGCCGAAGACCACATTCAAATCGGACGCCTCATTAATTAGTTATTGATTTTTATCCAACTGCAGAAACTTTAACAGTGATCGTTCAGCTTCCCAGCAGGCAACATTGCTGCACATGGCGCCAAAGATAGCACACATAAATCATGGCTACTATGTTTCAAGCAGTGGGGTGACACAGCTGTCAAACTCGGTACATCGCCGCTTCACCCATCATCGTTTTTGGTACGGCGCGTTTTGGTACCCACTTTCTGGCCGGTTTACCCTAACTTGTTCCTGATTTTCGGGTGTGTGGCTCGTGTGTTGCTAGTGCTTGTTTCGGAAATTACACATTTCGAACGAACTCGTTGTTTTTGATGATTGTTTCTCTTTCTTTATCACTTTGCACGATATTATATGTGGCAGCGAAGCAGTGTTGATGTTTCCAGCGCATTTTTTCCATGAATTAAGCAATCAAAACAAAAACATTGGACGCCATGTTCAATCTTATGCTGGGTAGATGATTTTAGCCCTTCGTCATCCCCCTGGTTTCAAGGCAAATTGCAGTGATGCCTATCGAATAGTGCAATCATCATGATCAAAGATTTTCATTCTGGATAAAAATCGATAACTAATTAATGAGCCGTCCGATTCAAATGTGGTCTTCGGCAAAGTTGTAGCTGATAATGTAGCCTAGAAGTACCAAGGGTCAACTAACACCCTAGGGCACATGGGGAAATGCTACGGTCAATTGAATGAAAAACGTCCTTTTCTCATAGTAATTCCCATACAAACTTTGAAGAGCTTGTGCACTCTCAATTTTCAACCAAATCAGCTCATTTTTTGGGAGAAGGCTTAGAATCTGGTTACGAATCGAATAAGCGTTGTGGAGCAAAAACGATTTTTTGAACCACGCTACTGAAGATGACCTTACAGTTGGGGTCGAAATACGTATCTGTCAAAGGAACAGTACTTAACCTTCCGTTAATCGCGCTGTTGTACTTTGTACAACACATGAGAATGATCGACTATTACGTTGAAACCATCTTTTCTATCGATGTCAACCCCAAATGTATTCTACAGGAATCTTATTTGGAATATTATAAGACCTTTTTTGAAAACAGTATAACTCCTTATAATGCGGAAAATTGAAAATCGCAATATGAAGAACGTACTATATTCAAGACAAGATAGGCAGTTGAATGTGAATTAGTGTATTTCAAAATCTTAATGATCTAGAAATATGGTGTCTTCGGCAAAGTTACTTGGGATATCAAGGGCCTTCGCGAGGTGATCTGAGAAATTCAGATTTCAACCGATAGGCGGCGCTAGTGAGCATGTAATTTTTATATCCCACTAGCTGTCCCGGCAAACTTTGTCTTGCCAAGCTGTGGTAGTTTGACAACTGTTGGGGTCATTTTGCACAGCACTCTAGATTGGTTTTATTTCGATCGTGTTGATTTTCTTCCCAGCTCATAAAAAATCACTACTTCGTCAATTTTCTTACTTTTTCAGTTGATTTTCGTAACTTTTATTGCTTATAAACACAGCCACCTTGAATACGAATCGAACCGTTCCAGAGTCTACTGATCGGTTCATCCGCTCGTGAGTTTTGTTGCCTCAAAGGGACTTCACACTCATTTTTATATATATAGATATAACTCAGGATCCTGAGTACTTAGAAAGATGGTGTCTTCGGCAAAGTTGTTTGGTTGGATAAACACTAACTGATGGACAGCCGTTTGGTTTAAAACTCCACATCTAGGTGGCGCTAGTGGGCATTGAAATTTTATAATTCATACATCTCAGGACCCTGATAACTTAGAAAGATGGTGTCTTCTGCAAAGTTGTTTAGTAGATCAAACACTAACTGATGAAGACAAGTATGATGTGGAATTCCACATCCAGATGGCGCAAGTAAGTACTCAAATATTATAACTCATATATCTCGAGATCCTGATTACTTAGAAAGATGATGTCTTCAGCAAAGTTGTTTAGTAGATCGAACACTAACTGATGGAGAGCCGTATGATTTGAAACTCCACATCTAGGTGGCGCTAGTGGGTATTCAAATTTTATAACTCATATGTCTCAGGACCCTGATTACTTAGAAAGATGGTGTCTTCTGAAAAGTTGTTTAGTAGATCAAACACTAACTGATGACGACAAATATGACGTGCAATTTCACATCCAGGTGGCACTAGTGAGCATTCCCATTTTATACCTCATATATCTCAAGATCCTGATTACTTAGAAAGATGATGTCTTCGACATTGTTGTTTGATGGATAAAGGATGGATGTACTTATCTCGTGACATTGACAACCTTAAGATAGAGTATATTGAAATACGACGGTCAGATATTGAATATTTTACTAAGCGCTTCAACGTCATGTAAAATTAATCAATGAAGTGCAAATTTAAACAAATTATAATCAACTAGTTGTGTAATTTTCAAATTTTGAAAACTTTCGGAAGTATAAAAATTTACAGCTCGTTGATTTTTTTTCTAGATGAATAATAACACGTTCATGCTTTTGCAAATTTACAGCTAGCGTCTTCTGGTGGCAGAAGCACGAATCAAATGGTCAATCAACTGAAAGCCATTGATCTACCAACCAACCTTGCCAAAGATATCAACTTCCCAGGTAATCAGACTCGGAGATATATAAGATATAAAATTTGCATACTCATTAGCACCACTTACTGGCGAAATATTGATTCCAACGACCCATCAATCAAATGCACTTAACCTATTTGACAACTTTGCCGAACTCACCATCTCTCTTCTAGTAACCAGGATCCTGAGAACTATTGCATATACATGTTTTATGTTCACTAGCGTCATCTAGTTGTGAAATTACGATTCAAACGGACAACTATCTGTAAGTTTTCGATCTTTTAGAAGGTCGGCACGAGAGGTAACTTTTCCTCCATTTGGTCTTTGATCTACCGAACAACTTTGCCGAAGACACCATCTTTCTGAGTAAAGTGGAGCTTCGTGGCCGTTCGGTTAGCGTTATCAAGCGTGTAACCGCACCATGCTATCCACTGGTGCATGTAATGTATGTCGTGCCCATGGTCTACCCAAGCAACACACATGTTATACAAAAGTTACGACAGCGCAAGTTTTGGTTGTATCCAGCTTTTTACGCTCGCCCGCCATAAAATTTGAATCACCCCTATTTGACAATTCTTGCCGACACTATAAAATATTTATGGTTGGATCGAAGCAAGCACTGACATGCCGAAAATTTTCAATGTTTACCATGGAACGTCATTCTGCTTTTCCAACGAGTGAAAATCGGTGGATTATTTTACTCATATTTAAAAATAAATAATAACTTTTGACTATTTTAGGTTAATAAAGAGCATTACACGAAAATGGATAGTTTGGGACGACGACTGCAGCCCACATTCTGATTCCAAATAATCTAGGAACAAGTAACATCGCCTGTGAGTGCGATTTATTTCCGAAGTTGGGCAGGAAGTTGGGGATCATTATTACTAAAACTCCGTGCTGATATGTGAAGCCCGTGGCCACAACTCAATGAACCGTGTCTTTAGAAAATAAGTTGGTTAAAGATCCTATATCCTTTCACCTGCAACGTCAAGCATTTTTTTTTTCTTCACCAAGAAATTGCGACCTTGTTTTGAACGAAGGAGAAATAAAAAAAAGATCATTTCCTCTGAATAAATAAAACCCACAGCGTGATTGGTTTGTCATGTACACCTCAAAACCATGAAGTTCCAAGAAGACACATTTTTGCCACTCAAAAAGGTCATTTGTCTGTAGAACTACGAATATGTAAAGCTTAGTCTTAGGCACGTCCTCTTTGATTTCATGAGATTTATTATGCCCTATTATGCCTAAAAATTTCCACAATATGTTGGAAAATTGAACTCAATCAGGACCTTAGCCTAAACTCGTCAGCAAACCTTTGTATAGCGTACACCCGTACACCGCACTATTGAGGGGGAACAATATTGAACCTCGATTTATTTTATTTGAATTTGTCAGTCATCTTTATAAGTTTCCAGTTGTAATCCTCCACCTAGAAACGTTCCACGAATCCTAAAATTGTATAAAATAATTGAATTATTAAAATGAAAAATGTAAAAAATAGAACTCTAAGAAACCGTAGCTTCAAAACAATGGCTGTGAAAATTCTTGACAGCTCAATCAACAATCCTAAATCAATGCCTACTAAGAACAAGCTATAAAATCTGTCGGCAAGAATTGTCAAAATCAAATCACCCGTCGTCGTTTTATGGCCAGCGTAAAAAGCTGGATAGAAGTTCATTTTACGTTATTTCAACACAATGTTAGAATTACGTAAAATAAACTTAAATAAGATATAACATGAAATTGCTCACTAGCGCCGCCTAGTGGACGTATAGGGCACTGCATTGTTTTGATTTTGTATGGGATTTTGACGTTTCTTGGCCTTGTTGTTTACAAAACTTCTGTAAGAGTGAAAGAGAAGGAGAGAATTTCATGCAGTGCCCTATTACGAATCAACTTTGTCAGCATCAAGTAGCTCATGAAATTTACAACAACTTTGCCAAAGACAGTCTTCCTCTAAACAATCAGGATCCTTAGATATTTCAGAATGTATGGGTGTTGTACAAAGTACAACGCGTGACTGCTCGCGTTACAAAAATTGGCGCGAGTACTGAAAGGTTAACACGATTTTCTTTTTACTTATGTCCAGTAAATCCTCCGCAAATTCAATAGGCAGTATCAGATCAGTCGGACTTCCTAGGCCATCCAAACTGTTCTTGAGTATAGATCCTAAAGTCTACGGGTGTAACGGTAACTTCTTTTACTATGCAAAGCTACTATTTGTAATAGATTATGTCCAGTGAGTCTTCTGAAAATTCAAAAGGCAGTATCAGATCTGCTGAGATATCCTAGGTCATCCAAACTGTTCTTGAGTTTAGATTTAAAAGTCTACGAGTGTAACGGTAACTTATTTCATTATACAAAGCTACGATTTGTAATCTATCATGTCCAGTAAGTATACTGCAAATTCAATAGACAGTATCAGATCAGTCGGGACATTCTAGGTCATCCAAACTGTTCTTGAGTTTAGATCCTAAAGTCTACGGGTGTTACGGTAACTTCTTTCACTATACAAAAATGATTTGTAATCTATCATGTCCAATACATCTACTGAATGTTCAATGGACATCATAAGATCAGTCGGGGCCATCCAAACTATTATGATGTTTAATATCTAGCATCTACAGCAATTGAAGTTTCTGTTTGGCTATATAGAGTTAGTTTGCATAATCTATTATACTTATTGAACCTCACAGAATGAAACCAAAGACTACGACATAACCAAATTACCAAAAAAAAATATTGTGTAACATTAGTATCTGAAACGAAATCGCCTCATGTCACAGTGGTTATATTTATCAATTAAGCTTCATAACAGTAAGGAAGCCCATAATATCCCAAAAATATACAACAATGCTTATTGTTACTCCAACTACTTGGTAAGTACAGTGGATTATGTAACACTACTTAACGTAGTGGCTAAAGCTATTATCACATGTGTAGACCTGATGCTATGGTCTCCGGAGTAGTGTTGTTGATTTGGAATATCTCAAAACTATCTTGAAATGACCCATGATATGCAGGGCGATTACAGATTACAGTTTAAAGCTTATTGTGAGAATGACTACTGTTACTATCAAGAACTGAACTTCAGAACTTTTTTAAGACTCTCAATGGCTTAAAGGTTTATAATAATATATAGTTGATCAGGTTGGTCAGTCACCGCGATTAATTATGAAACGTTACTCAATATGTCGGATATAGTTGATGTTACGAGTGTAGACCTAAAGTTCTGAACTCCAAAATAGTGTGGCTGACCTGGAACATTCCCATAGTGTCTCTAAATGGCATTTGAGATTTCAATAGCTTCACGGATCTCAGCTGATTAGCTATACTATTATTTATGGTGAAAACACATAAAGATTCTCTTATAGATTTGAAGGACTTCATTATAGAACAGTTTGGACGAACCTGAATTTCAGAAAGGTTTACAAAAAAAAACAAGTAGACTTCAGATTGGTCCAGCAACCACGGATAAATATGCAACGTTACTCAGTATAGCAGATACGGCTGTTGTTACGAGTGTAGACCTGAAGTCCTGAACTCCAAGATAGTTTGGCTAACCTGGAATATCCCTGTAGTATCTCTAAATGATATTTGAGATTTCAAAAGCTTCACGGATCCTAGCAGATTATGCAATATTATTATTTATGGCGAAAACACAGAGTTATTCTTGTAGATTTGTAGATTTGAAGAACTTCATTACAGAACAGTTTGGACGATTCTGAATGTCTCAAAGATTTGTAATAAGCTAGTAGACTTCAGATTGCTCCAGTAACTGCGGTTGATTATGCAACGTTACTCAGTATAATAGATATGACTCTTGTTACGAGTGTAGACCTGAAGTTTTGAACTCCAAGGTAGTTTGGCTGACCTAGAATATCCCTATAGTGTCTAAAAATTACATTGTATAGGGTAACCAATATAATTTGGACCCCCATATATTTTGGACCCCCTGTGTCCTTTTATCACAACTTACACAGGTTTAATGATGAGATGACGGAAATTTTTAGAATCATTCGCTAAATAAGATCGCTCTCCACGGGCAGCAATCATTTCCTCACTGGAAATATCCTTATTTGCCTTGAAATTATGTTTTGTTAATTTCGTCATCCGTGCGAGTGTCGCATCATGTTTACTAAAAGAGATTGCGGTGCTGAGGAAACTTGCAGATGTAAACAAAAACGTTCATCATTCTTGCGCATTAAATTCGCAAAGTTCGTCTAATCAGCCTTTGTCAATCAAGTAATTAGGATGTGATCCAGCATATCCAAGCGGCAAATTCTTGCAAAATAGTTTCAAACGAGTTTAAACAGCGGGTGTCCAAAATATATACTGAAGAGGGTCCAAAATATATTGGGGTGTCCAAAACAGTGAAAACTGATGCTTCAAAAATCAGTTATTTTCATCAAATTTTCAGCCAGAAATGACCTTGTGGGTATTTTTAACGGACAGTGGAGGCTTTTACGAACATACTAACATCATCATTATGTGTAAACACCCTCTGAATCTGTTTGATTTTGAATTAAATTCAAACCAATGTCCTCTAGGGGTCCAAAATTCAACCGTTACCCTATGTCAAGAGCTTCACGGATCCCAGTAGGTTATGCAATGCTATTATTTGTAGCGAAAATACATACAAATATGTTTGTAGATTTATAGGACAGAAACATTCTTGTAGACTATAGGACAGTTTGGAACATCTAGAACATCCCAGAATATAATACACCTTTGAATATTCTTGGCAAAGGTAAAATGAATACATATAAACGTAACCTACATCCAAGTTCATCTTTTAGATCGTTTTTTCCAAATTTCATGGTGTTCAGGGTGTTTATTTGTTCCGCAAGGTGCCCCCAACTGCCAAGCTACACCACTAATGGAGATACTCACTTTTTAGTGCTCCTAAATGGCAAAGTTGTTAACATCGATCAATGTAGGCGTTGGTTTTGTAGTGTCCATCTCTGACACTCATTACCTACGCTAGAAAAAGCTCGTTACAAATCATTCAGATCGTGAGGGAAGACGTCGTGATTGTATCTGTAGTTCTCTACATATCTTGGACAAGTCAGAGTGAGATGTTTGTTTCTTTTGATGTTGTTTTTCTAATGCACACCACTAAATTCATTCCAAAAACAATTGTACCAAATAATACTAACAACAAATAACTGACTTTCAGATCAGGCTTACAATCAAACATGAACAAATCCAAAAATCTCAGAAGAAATAACAATGCTTCGAGAAACATTTCAAGTCTCCAAGATGACGATTGTGTGATAATAGAGGAACCAATTCCAGTAATCGATTTGTGCAGCGATGAGGATAACGAGGTCACCAACTCTTCTGGAACTCAACGAGCTAAAAGAAAACGCAGATCTAAATCTACGTCGGTAAAAGCAATCAACTCAAATGAGTCAGCCATTAGCCCTGCTAGGAGTTCTAGAGACCTCAGGTCTTCAAGTTCTACGTCGATGCGCAGGGCGAAATCGCCCTTAACCGTAAACTGTCCGATATGCTTCGAATCGGTTCACCACCGGCAGGCCGCTTCTACCATTTGTGGACACTTGTTTTGCAGCTTGTGCATCACCGAGGAAATCCGGATTCGAAACAGATGTCCACTTTGCATGCGTCGACTCTATAGTTATCATGTACATCCTATTTATTTTACCTGATGTGCAGGAAGTGTCATTGTAATTTGGATCTATTTTGTAATAAATTATTGTTTGCCTCACCGTATAGCGTATATAAATATTTAGTTAGGCGTAGACTTCGGGTCACGTCGAGTACTTGTTGTGCGACCTATGGTATGTTCTGAGAAATACATGGTTAACCCTTTGGAGCCGGAGGGGTCATATATGTATGACCCCAACATAGAAACGGCTGTATAAATTCAAGAAACTCGATAAAACAGAATACTGTCTTCGGTAAACTTGTTGCAAATTGAGGAAAAATGGGCATATTTGTATTTGGAGCTCCTAGAACAACCTGAACACAATGGAATTTGAAAAAAAAAAAACGAAATAATTGACATACCACTTGATCTAGAAGCTGAACTTGTATGTGGGTAGCGTTTATATGTATTCATTTAACCTTTGCCAACAAAAACCCGAAGGTGTTATATTCTGGGATGTTCTAGGTGTTCCAAACTGTCCTATAAAGAAGTCCTTCAAATCTACAAGAGAAACTATATGTGGTTTCACCATAAATAATATCATAGCATATTCAGCTGAGATCCGTGAAGCTATTGACATCTACAATGTAATTTTTAGACACTATGGGGTTATTACAGGTCAGCCAAACTACCATGGTGTTCAGGACTTCATGTCTGTACTCGTAACAAGAGTCATATCCGTTATATTGCGTAACGTTACATAATCAACCGCAGTTACTGGACCAATCTGAAGTCTACTAGCTTATCACAAATCTTTGGGACATTCAGGATCGTCCAAACTGTTCTATACAGAAGTTCTTCAAATCTACAAGAGAAACTTTATGTGTTTCGCCATAAATAATAATATTGCATAATCTGCTGGGATCCGCGAACTTCTTGAAACCTCAAATGTCAGTTAGAAACACAGCAGAGATATTCCAGATCAGCCAAACTACCTTGGAGTTCAGGACTTCAGGTCTGCACTTGTAACAAGAGCCATATCTGTTATAGTGAGTAATGTTGCATCAAGAACTCAAGCGTAGTTTGGCTGACCAGGATTATCCCTGTAGTGTCTCTAAATGTCATTTGAGATTTCAAAAGCTTCGCGGATGCTAGCAGATTATGCAATATTATTATTTATGGCGAAAACACAGAGTTATTCTTGTAGATTTGAAAGACTTCATTATAGAAGAGTTTGGACGATCCTGAATGTCCCAAAGATTTGTAATAAGCTAGTAGATTTCAGATTGGTCCAGTAACCACGGATAAATATGCAACGTTACTTAGCATAACAGTTACGGCTGTTGTTACGAGTGTAGACCTGAAGTCCTGAACTCCAAGGTAGTTTGACTGACCTGGAATATCCTTGTAGTGTCTCTTAATGACATTTGAGATTTCAAGAGCTTCGCGGATCCTAACAGATTATGCAATATTATTATTTATGGCGAAATCACAGAGCTATCCTTGTAGATTTGAAGGACTTCATTATAGAACAGTTCGGACGATCCTGAATGTCCTAAAGATTTGTAATAAGCTAACTTCAGATTGCTCCAGTAACTGCGGTTGTTGTCAGATCTGCCCTCGTAACAACAGCCGTATCTGCTATACTGAGTAACGTTGCATATTTATCCGTGGTTACTGGACCAATCTGAAGTCTACTTATTAATTATATACCTTTGAGACATTCAGGTTCGTCCAAATTGTTCTATAATGAAGTCCTTCAAATCTACAAGAGAAGCTTTGTGTATTTTCACCATAAATAATAGCATTGCCTAATCAGCTGAGATCCGTGAAGCTATTGAAATATCAAATGTCATTCAGAGACACTATGGGAATGTTACAGGTCAGCCAAACTATCTAGGAGTTCAGAACTTCAGGTCTACACTCGTAACATCAGGTATATCTGACAAACTGAGTAACGTTTCATAATCAATCGCGGTAACTGGACCAACCTGAAGTCTACTATATATTATTATGAACCTTTGGGGCGTTGAGAGTCGTCCAAACTATCTTGAAATTTAGCTCTTGATAGTAACAGTAGTTATTCTCACAATGAACTTTAAACTGTAATCTGTAATCCCCCTGGTATATCATGAGTCATTTCAAGACAGTTTTGAGATATTTCAGATCAACAACAGTACTCCAGAGACCATAGCTTCAGGTCTACACATGTGATGATAGCTTTTGCCACTACGTTAAGTAGTGTTACATAATCCACTGTACTTATCAAAGTATTTAGAGGATCAATAAGTATTGTTATATATTGTTGGGATATTACGTGCCTCCTTACTTTTATAAAGCTTGATTGCTTAAAACAATCACTGTAACTTTCGGAAGACATACTGGACATTATAGATTACAAATTGTAGATTTTAATGAATGAAGTTACCATTACACCCATGGACATTAGGATCTTAACTTAAGAACAGTTTAGATTACCTAGGATACCCCGACTGATTTGATACTGTCTATTAACCTTTCAGGAGACTTACTGGACATGATAGGTTACAAATCGTAGCTTTGTATAATGAAAGAAGTTTTTTTTTAATCTGTATTAACGAGATTTTTAGCCCTAGGCTAGTTCATCTCGGGACCCACGCTTTACTTCCCTTCCGAAGGAAGAACTCACATTTTGCGGATTTGTCGGGAGTGGGATTCAATCCCAGGTCCTCGGCGTGATGGTCAAGAGTTCTAACCATCTCACCAGGTCCGCTCCCCTCTGAAAGAAGTTACCGTTACACCCGTAGACTTAAGGATCTAAACTCAAGAACAGTTTGGATGACCTAGGATATTCCGACTGATCTGATACTGTCTATTGAATTTGCATAAAATTTACTGAATATGATAAATAACAAATCGTAGCTTTCCCAAGTAACACAGAAAACATCGTTGAAAATAAAATTCGAAAAAGATGTTGTAATGCAGTACTATAATCGTATTTATACACATCTTGTGTTGAAATCATGTTTTATCTATGTTTGGCAATAACAATCCACTGAAAATTATAATCGACCTCAGAACAAGTTAGAGTAACGTAAATTTAACGTTGATTACACAAAAATATTGTATCCTCATCATCTTTCAATTGAAGATGTTATGTAGAAAATCAGCAGCACATAGTTATAACATTTGGACTCACATATGTTACAAATACGTTATTTTTACGTATCAAATACGTTCTGCCAGTTCGCACTTGAAAATTATTTATGAAAACTCTTTTGCCTTAAAATATTAGGCAATTCAATTACGATAGCAACTATGACAGCATCCAATACTATTTTTTTTTTCGCTCTTGATGTTGCCGCTATGAACTAGCTTAACACATTGGTATATGGATATTATCTAAAAAAAAAAGTTGGTGGCTGTACAAGTCACTTCAGGACTGAATGGATGGGAAGAAGCAAGCCACTCTTTGCACTTCACATATACGCCAGGCATCCTATCACCTAATAATCACTTTAGGTACTTACCTAGCGGCTAAATCACACTCAAAATCACTATATTGACCCCGAAAAATGTTAGGAAATAAATTTCTAATATTGGCTCCATGAACTGCACTCTAGCTTTGTTATTATTATAACTATGTTTAAAACTAGTATCTGAAAACAAAAATTACACCGTTGTGTTTTTTGTTCAGAATACGTTACTATGATGTTTTATTTACGTATTTGAAACGATTCAAATGGTTTTCATCAAATATGTTATTGAGATGTACAATTGAAGTAATATAAACGTATTTCAAATGTTTTCAATTTCTCCCTACCAGTCCAGATAAATAACAGTGCCTGCCAAAAAGTATCACACAAACATTTTTATTAATAGTCGTTTGCTATTCTATATGTTTTTCGCCCGATAAATATTTATCTGAGATAGTTCAAACATTTGATAAAATTATAAAATTTTGTTGTCCATAACGACTAAAAATTCTGCAGTCATAAGCACATCAGATTTCATTATTAAAAATAACTTACCAAAATTTCGTACCGGCACTATGTCAAGTAGCCACCATGTTGCATGTCTGGAAATTTGGTTGAAAAACCTACAAAAATCAGAGATATGCCAAAAACTTTTCTTCGTATTTCCAATCCGATGGAAAGCGAATGAATTCATGAAGAGTGAACATGCTTGTTTCACCATAAATTTTGAATGGCACATGGAATTTAGTCATGGTGACCAAACATCGAGGATAGATTGCAAATAAAATGTGAGGCATCTATTTTTTTAAGCCATCACTAAATACATTTATTTGTATAGTGTGCGTTTGATAAATTAGGATTTTGCTAATAGCAACAAGTCTTTACGATGTTGCTGAGAACGTATTCAATACTTTAATTTATGTTATAAGAATGTATTGAAAAACATCTTTAGAAACATCAAAGATGTTTTATAAGCCGCCATTTTTTGCGCTTTTTCGGTGTTATAAGTGTATGAAAATAAGTTTTTCTTATTCGGAACAAAACTTTGACGTTTGTATGAAACATGTAATACATATATACATTATCATAACAACTTGTGTTACCGTCAAGGCGCCATTCACCGTGGGGGCTCCATTCACCGTGTGCCTTCGAATATTTTTTCATTATTTCCATATTATGTTTGAATGATATGACAATTTCCCTTCAATTTCACCAATACACCACTAATCTATTGTTACCATGTCAAAACGCTCATTAGAAACATTTAAAAGTATCATTTTGACACTAAAGTGTGTTTACATGAAGCGGGTTTCTGCTCATTCACTGTATTCATAGTGAAAAAACAAAAACTGCGCTAAGGTAATTTAAGCGATAAACTAAATGTAGTAACGTTTTTATTCCACCAAGAAGCAATTAAATTCACATATCAGGTATGTATTTTGCATTACCGAAGTAAGTTTAACAAGAAAGTACGATTACTCGTACTTTTTAATTGAAACAAAAAAGCACGGTAAATGGGTACCCTAAAAATCAATGGTCTCCATTCACCGTGCCCCATATTGTACCATATATTTAGAAAAAATCGAAAATTTGAACATTCGTTTTTCTAATAAAATCTTGCAAGTTATTACTTGAAATGAATTTAAACGAAGAGCATTCCCTTGGCTGGGTTGTTTTGATCATTTTTAAACAAAGTAGAATAAAATTTCTCATACACGGTGAATGGGTCCCTACTACCACGGTGAATGGTGACCTACCACGGAATTTTCTACTTCTGTGGATATTGCTTTAATTTTAACCTATAATGAAGGCAATTAAAAGCGGCACCAACAATATTTATAAGACTGGTGTCAAATGACAGCCCTTTTTTGCACCGAATCCTCTTAGATCCACGGTGAATGGTTCCTTGACGGTACTTGGGATTGCATATCGAAAGACGTTACCGTTTCACCCGTAGACTTTAAAATCTATACTCAAGAACAGTTTGGATGACCTAGGAATTCCGACTGATCTGATAATGTCTATTAACCTTTCAGATAACTTGCTGGACATGATAGATAACAAATCATAGCTTTGTATACTGAAAGAAGTCGCCATTACACCCGTAAACTTTAGGATCAAAACTCAAGAACAGTTTGGATGACCTAGGATATCCCAACAGATCTTAAGATCTTAAACTGTCCTTTGAATTTTTAGAAGACTCACTGGACATGATATATTACAAACAGTAGCTTTGTATAGCGGAAGAAGTTACCGTTACAACCGTAGACTTTGGGATCTATACTTAAGAACAGTTTGGATGACCTAGGATATCCCGACTGATCTGATACTGTCTATTGAACTTTCAGATGACTTACTGGACATGATAGACTACAAATCGTAGCTTTGTATAATGAGAGAAGTTACCGTTACACCCGTAGACTTTAGCATTTAAACTCCAGAACAGTTTGGATGACCGAAAAATATTCTGCATGATATTCTACCCTTGTTATGCTATTGAGCACCAAAACAATAGAAGAACGTAGAAAAAGTTTCATAATAACGCTTGGAAAAATTCTGGCTTCAAAGGGTTAAGTAGATTTCTATCTTTCCTGTCTTATTCCTAGATTTTGCAAGGTTATGGTCAAGACAGCGGAGTAAATTTTGTCCTGGAGTCTGCGAATTTGTGCGACTTGCTCAATGCCAATACAGGTATGTTCCGTTTTTATCAACACGGTCCGCGATTTTCAGTTGACAAAAACGGAATAGTGATAAAAACGGAATAATTTTCTTTGACAAAATATTTTACAACATTTTAATATGAATTAGAAGTTTTACTGTAGAACACATTCCAAAAGTAAAAATATGCAGTTTACTATGAAATTTAATTGTGTTTTAATGTCTTTTAGCACATCTTGGTTGCACAGTTCAAATATTTTTTTTTTATCTGTATTAACGAGATTTTTAGCCCTAGGCTAGTTCATCTCGGGACCCGCGCTGTACTTCCCTTCCGAAGGAAGAACTCACAATTTGCGAGTTTGTCGGGAGTGAGATTCGATCCCAGGTCCTCGGCGTGATAGTCAAGTGTTCTAACCATCGCACCAGGTCCGCTCCATGAATTTTTTTTTTTGGCTGTGACGCCGACAAGAGGTTTTCACCACATTTCTGGAAATCCATTTTCGTTTAACGCAACAATGACACATATTACAGTTCCATGACCCGGATCGACGTTTTAAAATATGATATACTTCCAGGAATGAATAATCTCCAGGAACGTAATTTCGATATCCTAACAAAAAAGGATATGTTCCCTTCCTTCCGGAAGGTATTTCTCCACGAGTAATATATTCACAGATTCCTATAAATATTTCGTCTAGAATACTTTAAGGAAATCTCCAGGAATTTTTCTAAGCAATCACTTTTAACTTCACCAGAATATTGGATTCCCCAAGAAGTTCCTCCATAATTCTTCTTGATTATCTTGTACCATGCCGATTGTTTATCTTTTGGAATTCGATAAGAATTTTTAGAGAAAAGAGGTTCCGCCCCTTATGATTTCTTCAGAAATTTCTCCTCAGACCAACCTAGATGTTTCTTTTTAAATTTCTCCTGTAGTTTCTTTGGGGATGCCTTCAAATATTTTACCAGGAATTGAAATTTATTAACCTTCCTTATGCATTATGTTGGGAACAGCTCACTGACGTTGTGTACGGTTTGGGTCTATAATGGCCAATCAAGAAAACCATACTGGGATTAAACCTAGACATCCTGCTGAAATTAATACAAGAGTGGCTCTGGAGATTCACCAGAATTTTTCTTTTGAAACACAGGTTGGACTCGAATAACTGGAGTCGTGTTTTGGCGCTCCCCAAAAATATATCTTGCAAACGGTATGCTGAAAGAAGCTAAAATATTGACTGATTACTTATCAATGTTGTCTTGACAAAATGTCCATTTTTCAGCTTTTTAGAATATTCCGTTTGCCAGATATGTGTTCCAAAGCATCAGATTCCGGCTTCGGATAATCGAGTCCGAACTGTATAGGAGTTTCTCCATTTCTTTAAAATTTCCTACGGGAATTGTTTCAAGATTACTTTCTGAAATCCCTCCAGAAAATATTTCTGGTATTTCTCCAAAGGTTCTTTCTGGAGTTCCTCCAGAATTTCTTTCTGGGACTCGTTCAACAGTTTTTCTAGAATTTTATCAGGAGTTCTTTCTTAGATTTTTTGAAGAATTTCTAATACTATTTTTCCCTGGAATGTCCTCCTTCCATAAATTTCTTGAAAGGATTCCTATATGACTTTGTTTTGGTATTTATGCATAGTAGAAACACCTGCACCTAATGGAACTTTTATTAGGAATACTTCCCAGAGATTTTAAAAGAGAATTCCATCTTTCATCTTTGTTATTTACCCATGACTGCTAGAATCAGCCTTGGGCTGAAAATCTCGTAAATAAAGATAATATAATAATAATAATTCTCCCCGATTTCTTACTGCGTTTACTTGGAATCTCCCAGAAGTTTAATCTAGTAATCTTCCAGGAATTCTTTCCTCAAACCCTCCAGAAGTTTCCAGGGAGTCCTGCTGATGTTCTGTATAGAAATTTCAGGGGAATTTATTGCTGAAAACCCTCCAGAAGTTCCTTGTTGGAATCTTTGAGAAATTTCTTCTAGGAATCCTGTATAAGTTCTCTCAAGAAATCATCCAATTTTTCCTCGAAGGATACTTTCAGAACTGATGGGATTCCTTTAAGATTTTATTGGGAATCCTTAGTTTCTTCTGGGAACCCTTCAGGAGTTTCTGAAGAAATTCCCAGATTGTTTTCCAAGATTCTAGACTCCTCTTTCTTAGAGAAACTTATTTCTGAAAGACTAATTCACCTAAAGGAGCTTCTGAATTATTTCCTGGCGATTTCTCAGAAGAAATCCATTGAGAAATCAGGAGGAATACAAGGGAATCCCTAGTAGGAATTACTAAAGAAAACTAAGGATAACAGGAGAGATCTCCGGTAGAAATTTAAGTCGGAAATAAATAGCGACCAGGAGAGAAGCATTCAGCATATCGCGTTATTTCAATAAAATCGTGTAAAAATCGCGTGGAATTTATTTCACTTGAAAAAGTCTTGCAAAGAAGATTGTATTGTAAAAATTCAGGCAATGACAGGCAAAAAACCTTAAACTATTAAATTTCTCGAATAACACTTGAAGAGGCAGGCCAAGTTGCGGTTGGTACGTAGCGCCGTAAAGATGAAGAAGAAGAAAGGAGAAGAAGGATCTTAAGAAATACCCAGAGGGACATCCTGGAGCAATCCCCGGAAGGGACACCAATTAACGTGCCTTAACACAATAAGCTAATGAAAAACAAAATGCTCGATTTATTAAGGGTGATTTTTTCCTATTGCCGGATAGTCGAGTTCGTCCTTTGATGGTTTTATACTCACATCCCATCTATTTTTGACCTATAATGATTAGCTACTTATGTTACACTTGGTAAATGATTGAGCCATTTTACCAAACGACAAAATTGTTGATGATGATATTGATATTCACGTGTTACCTCTGCCACCTCCTGTCAGATTTTCATTTATTAAATTGGCTCGGTTTAATTTTTCTATTGAACTATTGGTTTAATTTTTCTCATGTTCAAATAAGAAGTAAAATTATACGTGAGAGAAAGCATGAATTAACATTATTTACACTTGAATTTGAATAGTGTTGAAAGCTACTGTGGCGTATACGTCTTCTATGTCATCATTGGTGGTAGCTTCAAATTCATTCATGGATGCATTGCCTCAAGATTAATGTTAAACTATAAATAACTCGTATTCGAGGAAACAAATTTGACACAGACTTTAGTGTTGACGAAAACGGAATGAATTGGCTTCTTTAACGGTGTTGAGATAATTCCATATTCTAAATCTGCATGCAAAATTGAGCCGAAATCCAAATTTTCATGAATTTTGGTGCCCGGGAACCTATTTAAAAATCAATTTGAAGTTTGTATGGGAGCGATTTGTCGAATCACCCCTCGTCGCACTTTGTACTGGGCGGAGCTGTCAAGCAGTTGCCCAGCTGTCAAAAGGTGATTTCGATAAATCTCTTCGAAATCGATTTTAGGTACCAAACTCAAGTTCTAAAAATCTGAAAAAAATCATAGTGGTTCAGAAAAAGGTGCTCTTTCGTATAAAATCAAAAAATCAAGACATTTTTCTTAATTTAAAAGCCCAATTGTTGACGAAATGGGATAGTGACAAAAACGGATAGTGATAAAAACGAATAGTGACAAAAACGGAACATACCTGTATCTACATTATGTACTACCACAGGAATTCCGTTTCCAGTATTTTTTCCTAAACATATCACGTGATAGTCTGGTTATATTCGCCAAAGCTCACACAAAAACACCCAGGCTTGTGCCCTGTATACACAGTTAGGTCCGAACATAGAATGCCACTGGGGGGTCCAGCCATCATACCGCATCATGCTACCACGTGACTCAGCTGGGAGGGCGACCGGCCTCCAATGAATGGCATATTAGTCGCGTTTTGATCCGGGCCATAATCGCGCAATCAATTGGTGGTATCCATTTAAATAATACTAATTAGTAAATTGATTGTAATTAAATTATCGATTATCAGCGTCGGTAATTACATACAGAGTAATAGGCTAAACCTAAATTCGGTGTGCTGTCTGGCGTCCAGCAAATAATGGCGGCGCGGTCATTTGGACAGCAATCGATCGGACGTGATTAAGCGTGAGTGACGTCGCGACGTGGATTCCACTGTCAACGGCCGCGCCGGCCGCACACAGATGGCCTTGATGGAAGCCACCAACCTCGTCGTCATCATAGTAGGCAGGACGGACAAACCATGACCAGGATCAATTGCAAGCCTTCTAGATTCAATGTAAAATGGAGGAAAGAGTAATTGATGTTCCCCCGCCATTACTCGTTGATTTTTTCGTGTCATTTTTTTACAAAGAAGATGAATAATGTAAACGAACAATGTCCTTTCGTTCGCATAAAAAAAAGAGATAAAAGCTGCATATAAAGTTTGTTTGTCAATTCATAAAGTTGTTATCAAAAGCTTTTTAGCTCTTTATTACTGTTTTCTCCGTTAGGTCTAGGGTGGTGCACTGCGGTAAGCAAGGATGTGGCAGAGAGCACTCAGAGTGTATCTCGGAAAGTGCACGGTAGTCGAGTGGATTGGGTGGTGTCATTTTCGGGATAAAAGCCTGGCATTGTTTTTTTTTCTCTCCATCACTGTTTAATGGAGCATGATGTGTTGTTGCAAGTACTAGGCGGCAATCCAGAGTGTTTACGAGGCATAGTACCGATCTGCTTTTTAGCATAACCCACGCGACAATACCGCCATCAGCAGCCATCAGATTGTAATGAATAAACGCACTTTTCCATTCATTTTCTTTGTTTAACATTATACGTTTCAGTGAAATGAATGAAATTGTTGTTTTCACTTCAACAAACAGTTTTGCTGTATTATAGCAAAATAAATCAATGCTAGGAAAATTCCAGCATATGTATCAGAAGGCCGGCTCCAGAGACACGTTATCCTCCATTTGGGACATTTGTGTGAATTCGCGTAACTCACCGAAACAATCCGTTCCCAACTATCAGTTGACATGATACGGGACTTCGCGATGCAAACGACTTGCTCCGCCAAACCTCCGCTCCTCAATGAGGTAGCGGTCCGTAGGACTACCGAGAAATCGGTAGGTCTGGCCACCCTGTTGCTGTCACCGATGTTTGCTAGGGGAAGGACACCCAAGGGGAAAGTCACTAATCTTTGTTCATCATACCCTACAATTTGTGCTATCGACAAAAGACAATTGAGATAATCAAGCGGATTTGTGCAAGATTTATCCCTGGGACCACAGAACGTACCAAAGATATAACATAAAAAATCCCATGAACTCGAAATTCTAACCAAAGCATAGTCTATGTTCACTTTGGCGTGGCGCTTGCAACCAAATGTATGATAGAATAGAAGGGTGGCTCATATCACCTAATAGGATGTCATCGATATAACATCATTATGGTCAGTGGCTTCGTCAGTTAAAAGTCAGATGAGTTTCCAAGAAATAGTTTACTTTTGAGCGTTTGATACGGGTCACTCTATAATTTACTGAACTTTATTTTATTATTTACTTTTAGAGAATTATTTAGGATTGAGAAGTCCCCTCTGGATCTCTTCCAGGAATTTGTTGAGATTCATAAACAGGTTCTACATTAGATTCCTCCGGCTAGTCCTCCCGGGATTTGTCCTGGGATCCTTCCAGGATTTATTAAGGTATTTCTCATAATATTCCTTCTGAAGTTCTTCCAGACCCTCCTACTAATATATCTTCAGGTGTTCCTTTACGGGTCCCTTACTGTTGTTTTTCACACAAAACACTTAAATAATTTTATTCTGAGATTACACCAGCAGTTGTTTCTAGGATCCTTCCAGGAAATTCAGCTGTAACTTCTTCCGGCGTTCCTCCAGAAGTTCTGGATTACTTCAGAAAACACAGCGCAACATTTTTTGTCTCAAGAGCAAACTTATGTGTCTTTGACAGATTTTGGGCCGCTTAATCCGAATCTGATCAGATTTGCTCCAGCACGTCACAGTTTTGAGCTATACCTCAATTCATATTCAAGCAAAATATTTTGCAATTATTGCAATTTATTATTCATGCAAAACATTTCGTTTTACCAAAACAAATATGATAGATTTAAGCACTGGGTGTTCTTTTAAAATTCCTTCACACTGCATGAATTCTTCCAGAAAGTACTCCCTCCATGAATTCCTGCAGGATTTTATACAGAAATTTCTTCAAGAAATGCTTGGACAAATTCCTGGTAGAATTCTTGGAGGAATTCCAGAAAAAAAATTTCAAGGAATTCCTGAAGAAATTCCTAGAGAGAATCTTAATGGAATTCTTGAAAGAAGTCTTGAAGGTATTGCTGAAGTAATACATGGCAGGGAATTCTGGATTGTTGGAGGAGGATTTCCTGGAAGAATTCCTGAATGCATTTATTGAAAAATCCCCAGAGGTTTTCCTAGAGTAATTTATAAAGGAATGCCCAAATTCCTGGAGGGATTATTGGAAAAATTTTTGGGTTTGGAGAAATTCTTAACAGAGTTACTGTCAGAATTCCTGAAAGAATTTCTGGAGGGATTTCTGGATGGATTCTTGGAGAAATTCTTAGCAGAAGTTTTTTAGGAATAACTGAAGAAATTCTTGGAAAAATTCCTGGAGGAATTTTTGGAGAAATTTCTGTAGAAGTCTCGGAGCAGTTCTTCGGAGGAATGCCTGAAGTTGTCCCAGGAGCTTTTTCTTGAAGAATTTCTAAAGGTTTCCTGAAGAATCCTGGAGGTATTCATGAATTGGTGGTAGATTTTTTGGATGAATTCTTGAAGGAATTTCTTGAAAGAATTCTTGGAGGTATTTGTGGAGGAATTCCTAAAGGGATTCTTGGTTAAAGTCATAGAGGGACCCTTGTTAAATTCTTGGAGGAAGTCCTGGATGAATTCTTGGAGAAATTTCTCGAGGAATTATTGGTGGGATTCCTGGAGGAATTCTTGGGGGGAATTTCTGAAGATATTATAAGAGGAATTCCTGAAGAACTTCCTGGTGGAATTCCACGAAGAATTTATCAAGGAATTCCTGACAGAGTTCCTGGAGTAATTCCTGAAAGAGTTCCTTGAGTATTTTTTTTTATTCCTAATCACTTAACCTAATTTACAGCTCTTTTTGTCGTGAGTGATTCCAATTGGACACAGCATTTACACTTTGTACAGCGCCTACATGTATTCTATTCTAATGTAACTATATCGAACTGTTGCCTTGTGCTGCTTCAACTTTTCTACCCTGTCCACGGTAGAATGATGAGCACGATGATGCTGATGTGTGGCTGCTGTTCCTTTTCCAGTCCGATTGGGGGTCGTCCATTATGAGTTGCGGTTCGCCGATATCCAAATTCCGGGTCCGTTAGAGCTATATGCTCCGAAGAGGGTCAGGTGTCAGTTGCTCTCGGGGAAAAGAGCAACTGACGAAAAATTTCAAGTGCCGGGGCTGGGATCGAACCCATGACCATCTGCTTATGAAGCGAACGTGTGGACCTCTGCGCAACGGGCCCCGACATCCTTGAGTAATTTTGGGAGGAATTTTGCCATAATTCCTTAAGAACTGCTGGAGGAATTTCTGAGAATATCTCTGAAGGAATTCTCGGACGAATTCTCCGAATAATCTCAGAAGTATTTTCTTGTGAAATTACTAAAGGTTTCCTGAAGAATCCTGGAGGTATTCATGAAGAAATTTCTGTAGGAACTCTTGAAATTTCCAAACAAATCCATGGAGGAATTCCTAGAGGATTTCCTGAAGTAATTTCTGTTGGTATTCGTTGAAAAATTTCTTCACGAATTCCTGGTGGAATTTCTGGAGAAATGCCTGAAAGTAATCTCGGATGAATCTCTGGAGTAATTTTTGGAAGAATTTCTGGACGATTACCTGCGGATTACTGGAGAAATTCTTTGAGGAATTCCGGGAGAAACTCTTGGATAAATTCCTGGAGGAATGTTTTCAGAATTTCTTGGCCGAAGTCTATGAGGAATTCCTGGAGAAATCGTTGGAAGAATACCTAATGGGATTCTTTTAGGAATTCTTGGCAAAATTTTTAAAGAGAAATTTGGAGAAATTCCTGATGGAATTCTTGATTCCTTGAGGGAATCTTGTAGGAATTTCTGGTAGAATACTTGGATGAAATCCTGGAAGAATTTTCGAGGAATTTCATGAAAAACTCCTGGAAGAATTCTTCCAGGAATACTTGAAGGAATACCTGGAAAGATTATTCGAGGAATTCTTGGCGAAAGTCTTGGAAGAATTCCTGAAGATTTTTTTGGAGAAGCCACCTATAAAATAAAGAGATTCAGTAGAGATGGGGAGCTCGAAGGTCTTAATTTCAGAATAATTTGGGTGACCTAGATCACCAAGTGAATGTTGCCAAGTTATCAGAATTGCACTCCGAAAATTATATTCGGCAAATATTCGCTACAATAAAAATATCATAAGATTTACAGATATTGCGACTCATACTTCAAAATACATTGGGTCTATTTGAATACCAGTGGACACCCAAATAACAACACATAGAGATACTCGCAATAGTATGAGGTGTAACAGACACAATCGTGAAAGAATTATGCCAATAGAGTGAACAGAAACAAGAGTAGAGCCTATAGGACTTGAAGGTCCTAATTCAAATAGTTATCCCATGAATGTACCAAAAGCATTATAGTTGTGCACTGAGGCTCCATCAGCAGTATAGACTACATCCCACGAATATTTTTTTACAATTAAAGCATGATACAGCATGTAGATATCGTAACTCAAACTTTAAAGTGTTTTGGAGGCCATTTGTATTTCAAGGAATGTCCAACTACCATAATGTCGAAATGCTCGTAGCATTGCGAGGTCTAATGGACATCAACGTGACTAAATTTCATGAACAGAGTGGACACAAATGATGGTAGATGTTGTAGATCTTAAGAAAATTAATTCCAGAGTAGTTTGGATGACCTATATCACCCAATTCATGTACCATGAATATTCTAGGAGTGCTTTGAGGCTTTCTGAGTACCGCAGACTATGTTCTGTGATGATTCATCGTGTATAAAATTTGGTATAGGATGTTGGATTTGTGACACAAACTTCGGAGTACTTTGGAGGCCTTAGAATAGCTCTGGGATCAAAACTTCAACAGACTATGATGGGTAGTAATACATTGAATGTCAAGGATCAGGGAAAACTATTGGTGATTAGCGAAAAGATGAAATTTGAGTGAAAACATGTAGAATTTATAAAAAAAAATACAAAAAAGCCACGTATTTTCGGCTACCAGCAAAAGGGAGAGGTACCATGCATTTGTTAGCACAACTATTCCCCTTGACTATAGAAAAAAAACAGGGTAAAATGTTTAAAAACAAAGAAGATATTGCATATCTGCCAAAAGTAGATCGTCCCGGGTGTTTACGGGTTAAAATAACATTTTCATTGTTATTTCACTGAGTTTAGCCAACCATGAACTAGGTGGCGGTAGTGGTCAAACTCGAACAAAAACGATGTGAGCGCCACAGATTAGTAGTTTGCCAAACTTTTTAAATTGACCGTTAAATTGATGTACAAGTACGATGAGATTGATAAGAATGTTACGTATGTGCTGAACTGTTAGCATGGCTGCCAGATGTTCACTTTACCTATAATCGCGCATTTCAAGGGGTTTCAGGGGCGTTCCAGGGATGTTACAGAGGAATTCAGAGGATTAATGGGGACAAAGGGATATTTCAGGACGCTCCAGGGGTGTTACAGGGGGTTTAAGGAGCGATCCAGTGGTTTCAAGAGGGTTTTAGAGGCGTTCCAAAAGTTTTACATGGTGTTAAGGGGGTCCTATAGGTCATCCTGATCTTCAGAGGATTTTGACACTCGAACGACCAACTGTACCGATGAAACGCAAAGTAGTGTACACCGATACCTATACTTGTTCTGTGGCTTAGTTGGTTAAAGCGCCGGTCTAGCGAATACGGAGTCGTGGATTCGAATCCCACCAGAACGCGATTTTTTCACAATTTCATCTCTCAATTTGCCAATGAATCAACATTCTGTGTCTTCTAATTTTCAAGTTTTTCCCAGTACGTCAAGTCGTACCAGCACATTGGTACAAGCCTGTAAAGGGCAACATAGACATGTGTACAAAAAACGAAATGTAGCGCGTAAGCTTCGACCAAGAAACACGTGCTGTATATAATAACCGAGAGTAAACGGGGGAAGATGTCCTCACCCTGCATTCGTTAGCTGAAACCGCAACTAAATTAAGTTTTATCATGATATGGTCTTCTACAAAGATGTACCTTAGGGTCTCAACTATCATGCATTCAATTCTGAGCCAAATCGAACTCGCCAAACCGGCGTGCCGTATCAGAGACTGAAGGTCATCCAATTTCCCATATATTTCGACTGAACATCCCATACAAACCTTCAACTCATTTGCGCCAGCTCAGTTTTTAACCGATTGAGCTGAATCTTTTACAGGTTGTTCTTCTCATCCAAAGGCACTATTCTAGAGGGTGCCCCGTGGAATTTCTCGACATTTTTGTATTTGGGCCAGTCTACGGTACATGTTTTATAACAACTTTTGTTATAAAAAATTGCTGTAACAAAATAACACAGCCTGTTATAAATTTTTAATGTCCATCTAGTCGGGATGTAATAGTTTAGTGATTAGTTTTAATAAAAATAAATCTATCAAAAGTAACACAGTCGTTTTGCGTGCTAAAAGTTTTGAACAGTGCCTACTGCTCCGCGAGTAGCAGCATCAATTATGATCTTATCAAAATAACATCAAAGCATTCATCATTTCAGTGCACCGCTATAAAAACCAGATGAATCAACAAGACCATCGTCTAGCTCAATGAGTTTATTATTTATGGTCCATATGGTACACCCATCATTAGTCGTTCTGCTACAGTTTCAAAAGCCGTCTGCAGACTGGGTCATCAAATTTCAAATTCTACCTATTTAATGTATGTCACTCGTCAACCCCTCGACAATTGCGACAACCCGCTGGGACAACAAATTGAAAATGCACTTGACTCGTACCAGGCCACCGGCACCCTTCATCCCTCGTCCTGTTCCTCCGATGAAAGATATCCTTCCCTCGTCATTTCCTCAACTTTTTACACATTCGGGGTTTGAAGTTTCCTGTTTCCCTACCCAGCCAACAAGGAGCATCATCACCAGTCAGCAGCCCAGCGATAAGTGCTAATGTCGAATTTTCTCGTTTCTTCATCATCCCATCCATTCCAGCGGAAGGTGCTTTTAAAAAACTAAAACCCGAACCAAACAGTGGACTTTCGTCGGTGTCCGGTAGCATCTCGTCACCCGGAAGTGGTATCTCGTCCCTGCCTCAGCACGCCGGCCACACGCCTACGACGGCATCCTGTCCGACACCGGCCCGGAGGCGGCATCGGACAACCTTCACTCAGGTATGTTTTGTGCCTATTTTGTGAGTGTGTGTTTGTTTTAACGTCACTGTGTAGTCGTAACTTAAGGTGATGGTGTGAGGAAGCCAAAGCTCAATAATTTTCATGAGCTTAAATCTAGACAACCAAATGACGAATTTCACTGAAAAGTTGATCGATTAATCAACAGCTGGTGGAGACCAAACCATCCACTTTTCAGTACAATCCACCATTAGGTTCTCTTGGTGAGTGGTTTAAAATAAAAACGGAATTCGACATCTGCAAAACCAAGATACATGTACACCGTGTCGAATAAGTTCTCATACAAAATCAAATTCAATTCATTTCACATCTGTAATAAGGATTTTCAAAGTGAAGTTATTTATTAAAAGGCCAACTAACATACACCAAATACAGCATATGTTTCGGAACTAACTGTCCTTTATCCTTCTCTGTTGATCGCTTATGTGTCGTAGGTCGATTGGAATTTCGTCGTATTTTAACGAGTAATGGTTTTAAGTTGAAATAAATTAGGTTCCTGTCCTCCCCATTGCTAGTAGCAGCTATGACCAGAAGAGAAAAAATATGAGATCCTGTATTGGTAAAGTACGAAGCCGTTTTATTTTGTACAAAATAAAACGTAAATAAAACAAAAATGTCCATTTACCTGTTTCAATGAGATATGTTGTGTTAAAGAAGCACGGATGCGTCTTATCTGGTTGATTCACACCATTCTCATTTATAAAACATGTTTGTATTCCTATTGTGGTGAATTTTGTCCAAAACTTACGTTATATGATGTTTATCTTTGATATAACGGTTATTTTCATGAAAATCAGCCCAAGTTGAGCTTACTTGCACATTTCTTACCATATCATCACTAAAACTGTATTGTTTGAGCCTTAGTATATCCATTTGGTACATAACTTAGGATACAAACTCAAAATTTATCCTTATGGACTCTATTTCGCTACCGTAGAATGAAAAGCTTTCCTGATATTTTTCTTGCGTGACGGAGAAAACGCCCAAGTAACCACGGTGCTGAAGCCTTATTGCATGCAAATATACGGTGTATTTAGTGCAATCATTACTTTACATGCAAACTTAAGGTTGATTTAAAGTGGAAGTGGGCAATTATAGAATCAAATTAAGATTATACTCGTATAATCTTGGAGCAGTCACATAATTGCCCATTTCCACTTTAAATCAACCTTAAGTTTGCATGTATAGTAATGATTGCACTAAATACATCGTATATCTGCATTCAATAAGGCTTCAACACCGTGGTTACTTGGGCGTATTTCAGAAAACGGAAGTATATTGCTAGGCTTATAAAAACAAATAGAAAATAAAGTTATTCTAAACCGTACACTGAAAATACATTTTGTTTCATTGTACGAAATCGGTCGTCATGTTTACAAATGCCATTCGTTGTTTTCTGCAACGAAAAGCTTCGTAATATGCGTGAGTTCGTTTCGTATAAAATCGCTCCGACAAGTTTTTCTGTCTCTTTTTTTGTCGGAATAACATAAAACATGCTTTAAAAAATACCACACGTTCATCCACTTAGACATCACAGGCTTCGAATCACGTATCTTCTGGTTTATACCTACCAGTGCTAGCCACCCATCTGTGGACGCTTGTTGAAGCCGTCCGAAAACAACCAGAACGCTTTCCACTTTGGTTCTGTTCATAAATAACTTTTATTTTTCAACCGAGAGCATGTTTCCTTTCCTCTTCTCGCACACGCACCGTCATATGCTCATTAAAACATGTTGCTTTGTTTTCTCTGCGATCCAATCAATCGTCAGTGATGACTGCAAAGCTTTGTTGCATTCTACGAAGCGAAATTTTCTTTTTACGCATGGTTAGTAAAAAATGTTTGACATTTGTTTATTTTGTTGCATTCTACAAAGCGGTAGCTAAAATCTACGAATGAGCAAGTTTAGCGTCTGTCGGATTCGTGATTTCGTACATGATACAACTCCATTTGTACTGTTTCAGCATGGTGGTACAAATGGACCGTACATTTTACGCAAATTGCTTCCAATTTACGAAAACTGGTTTTACGAAGCATATTCGTTGAGATTTAACGAAAGAATATTCTGAGTGTATGCTTGATTTAATCAGTATTTTGTGGCCTTTCAATACATGTATTTATTTTAAAAATATGAATCACATATGTGAAATAAAATGATATTTTATAAATTTGTATTTTGTATGAGAACATATTGGACACGGTGTAGGCATAGGGTCTAGCTCGAATCCTAATTCTCCAATTACTTGCGCTCTGAAACATCGTCTTTATATTACCACGTCTCAGCCAATTCTCTCTTCCTAGAGTGTTCCCGACTACTATGACCGTTTCTTCCACCAAGGTGCGAGGCCGCTATCTTTGAGAATCCAACATCTTGTATGTAAACATTTGTGTATCCACATAGGATTCCATTTTGGATACACGATAGATATTGGCTCCTGTCAGATGCATTAGGTGGGATTAGGGTTGCCACATACGTGGTTTCTTCCCGTTGTCCCGAGCACATATTTGGGAACCCCGAAGCAAATCATCCACTCATTATTTTTAATTTCCTACAATCCTACTTTTGCTTTTTTTCTATAAGTGTGAAATTAAGTATTTATTGTAAAACGCTTCGTTACAAATGTCAAATTGTCTTTTATTTTCAGTACAATCTATCTACGGTTGTAGGGTTGGTCATTTTTCTCAGCGATTTGTAAACAAGTCTACCTGTAGCGTCATGCGAGGCTTCTTTTTACACTTTTTCAAGGTTTCTCAACTTTTTTACATTATAATTCACAGAGTAGTGAATGGATTTCCACAATTTTTACACACAATGATCGTGAGTATGTATGTAGGATGTATGCAAAATTTGAGCCAAATCCATCAATAAACAAAAAAGTTGTTCATACACCAATCGGACACATCTCATATAGAACTGGATGGGGGCTACTTTGGACATTCTTAATTATAACAAAACTGCATTTAAAATGCCAGGGTTATTTAGAAAACCACATTGTACCAATACTGTAGCATACTATATCGTACACGATTCCAATAAATATATGCGTTTTTAGATGGTTCTGTGCTATCTTTGGTTTTATGAGCAGCGTGATATTGTAATATAGATAGCCTTAAAAAAGGGACCATCAATCCTTTATTTAGGAGAAAAGGTCTTTTACAGTGTATAACGATACGAATATTCGATTGTATATGCTACGGTGGTACATCTTGGATGAATTGATCAACCCTTTGAAATTTATGGACTGTAAAAACAATGCATCAGAAGGCTGGCACCAGAGGCACGTTATCCTCCATTTGGGACATTTGTGCTAATCAGCTTGAACTGCAAGCAACTTTATTAATTAAATATTCATTGATGCAATTTTATCCCAACTTACAATTATCGGTGCTTTTATCCGCGTTTGGTTTCAAACCTATTTATTTGTTTTAATTAACGAGCGATGTTTACTCTACCTTCTCTAATCAGAGTCTATTGTGTACTATTGTTCATTGTTAAGAGTGTGACAATGATTGCGCACATTTAGGGTAACCAACTACATCTGTCGCGTCAACAACAACAAATTTGAACCATATTTTAAATTCAAAAAATCCAAATTCAAAAGTGTCCAAAGTAACCCCGCACGACGGTATTTCACAAACTTCTTCATACTGTTGCTCTAATTTGCCCATGTTGCTAGTTTGAGGTACCTAACTTGCATTGTTTCTATACTGCTTCCCTGATTCATCCGATATTTATTTCTATTCATTTTTTTTAACTGTATTAACGAGATTTTTAGCCCTAGGCTAGTTCATCTCGGGACCCACGCTTTACTTCCCTTCCGAAGGAAAAACTCACATTTTGCGAGTTTGTCGATCCCAGGTCCTCGGCGTGATAGTCAAGTGTTCTAACCATCACACCAGGTCCGCTCCACATTTCTATTCATGTTACAATGTACTCTTCGTTGGAAAAATCTATATTTATACTTTATGCGAGGTATGAACTTCAAACGGAATCGCTCAAGTAATTTTCGTTCAGTGCTATTTTTCCGTGACCACAATGGTCAAGAAATTTAACACATTAAAGTGTCATGATGCATCACTAAGCTTTCAAACAAATCATTGATGTTTTGCTTTTTAATGATTGTTTGCCTCGCGTTTTTGAAGTGATAAAAAACTATGCGGCAACGCAGCAGAAAAAGTATCATCGCAATCACTGCGAGTGAGCTAATAGGATGATACTTTTCCATACGAATATTTGCTTTGGTGGCAGAGAATTATCACTTTGAAATTTTGAGCCACATATCCAAAATGGCTACCGAAGCTGATGATGCCGTAAAAAGCCGTAAGCCCCATTTGATTTGACGTTTCATTTCAGCTGCGTACTGGGATCCGGAATGAAGGGACGGTTCCTTATTTCTTGCGCGGTTCCTTGCCTGAAATTCCCAATCGTATTTTTTGTTTTGTTTTCTTTATTCATTCCATTTCCGCTTTCGTTTTTTTATCATACAGCAGGTTTTTTTTTTTTTGAATGAAATTGTCATACTTCAGTCCAACCTCTGATGTTTAATCTATTGTAAGTAGAACGTTCATCTCTGTCTATCTTACCACTTTTTTGTAAGCCGGCAGATGTGGATAATTGTTTCAACTCTTAGAACGGTGTGGGGGGGGGAGTCTGGCCAAAGTCTACGCATCATAGTCCACACAAATTTCGAAAATTTTGCATGGACAAAAGTCTACGAGGGGGAGGGAAGTCTGAGATGGCCAAAAAATTGTCTACGTAGTTTATGGACAGCGCCACAGTGATTGCTTATGTGATTTTTCGTTTTTTTTTAAATATGGTGCTTCCCGAATTTGGAAGACTAGGAAATTCTTATTCCGCCCTCCTGAATATAATAAATTAACCTATATCAGTTTACTAATATGTATATCTTTATCCTCCAAACATAGAGTGAATATTATAATTTTTCAGTCTTCAGACGTGATGGAAATATAAGAAACAGTCTACGATTTTTTGTGGCTAAGTTATCCTTGTGAGTTTTACCCTTTTTTGTGCTCATACGAGCAATAACAAAGCTCTGTGATATGGGGATTTCTTACATGGTTTCTTTCAGAAATCTTTTCAAATGTAACAAATGCTTCTCAATAAGCTCACTAAAAAATCTATCGAAGAGTCATTCGAAAATGTTTCTTTAAATTCTTACAGGGATTAATTTAGATATTTCACTCGTTATTTCTACGAAAGTTATCAGAATATTATTTTAGAAAGCTATGCATGGATTGCTTTAGAAATTATTCCATGAATTTCTTCGAAAATCCTTTAGTGATTTCTTCACAAATTCATTGAGAGATTCCTCCAGAAAATTATCGAAGGATTTAATTTAAAACCATTTTATTTTCAGAAATTCATCCAAAAATCCTCTAGGTATTTCTTTCAAATTCCTTCTTCGATTTCTCCACAAAATCTTCAAGGGGATTTTTAGGAAATTCAGCAATTGAAATGTACCCATCTCGAGCTGAAAATCTCATGAATAATAAATAAAAAATAAAAAAAATCTGCCGGCAATGACTTTGGAAATGTTTTTAGAAATCCTTCAGGAATCGATCAACCTACTTTGATGATGTTCAGCATATCAAAAAACAGGCGCCATCGTATACGGCCTTTAGCAAGGATACAGCAGAGGGGTTATGTCAAACACACAACGCAACGGTGGCACTATCTGTTTAATTCATAGCGGCCATTTTATTGTTTTTCATGATCTATTATTCTATTGATTCCTTTAGAAAACTCTTAGAGTTTTCTCCACAGTTAAAAATTTCCTTAGAAATTAATTGGGGAGCTTAAAAAAACATCCTTGGATTACTCCCGATTAGGGTGGCTCAAGCTTGTATGGCAAAACCACATGTCAAAAAGTTCGATGGGCCCCCTTCTCATTTCGTTCTATATGACGCCACGATGCTCTGGTCAAATTTTCAGCTAGATCCGTTAACATTAGGGCGGTGCTAAACTTGTTTGAAGTTTGTATGGGAGTTTATATGGGAAAACATCGTTTTTTGCAGTTTTCTTCTAAGGGGTTCCAATTTCCTCTAAAACACGTAATCGATCCTATAGAAATATAGCCTGGGATATGCCGAAAAACTTTGTCGAAGACCGCTACGTGATCAGACACTTGCGAAAAAAGCTATAGCCTAGACAATACGGGCACATTCAATAAGATTTTATTGCTATTGTTATTCCTTTACATGTTAAATGTTAAGCACCACCAGATGGTCTGCGTGTAATATCTTTTCCTACAAGCTTCGGATGACTTTGCGGTCTTCGACAAAGTTTTTCAGCACATGTGAGACTATAGTTCAACACAATCGGTTATGTGTTTTAAGTAAAAATAGGGCCCCTCATGAGAAAAATGCTAAAAACGATGTTTTCCCATATAAACTCCCATACAAACTTCAAACAAGTTTAGCACCGCCCTAATGTTAACGGATCTAGCTGAAAATTTGACCAGAGCATCGTGGCGTCATATAGAACGAAATGAGAAGGGGGCCCATCGAACTTTTTGACATGTGGTATTTTGAGCCACGCTACTCCCGATATTGCTCCATAGATTTCTTCAGAAAATCCTCCAGGATTGTTTTTTTTTCAGAGAGTCTAAGATTTCTTTCAAAATTTTCGTTAGAGCAACACTCAGAAATGTATCCAAAAATTACTGTAGAGAAGGTTTCCTTAACCTTCCTATTGCTTCACGTTGGGAACAGCTTGCTGGCATCGTGTACGTTTTGAGTCAAAATTAACTCTAATGGCGAAAAAAGGGTGAGCATTCATCAACAGCTTTTTGCAAAAAAAATGTACGAGATTTTTTTCAGGAAATCACCCATGGAAATGTATTCAGCGACTTTTTAAGAAAATCAAAAATTCCTCCACAAATTTCTCCAAGGATAACTTTAGAAATCTTCCACAGACACCTTCAGAAATTGTTACAAATATTTCTTTAGAAAATCTTCAAGAAATTCTTTTAGAAACTTTCATGGAGAATCTTTAGAAAATTCAAAATAAGTTTACTACATAAATTTGTTCAACGATTGCAAATCCAAGGTAAACTTTTATGGGTTTCTTCGAAAATTAATCCATGGATTCCTTTTAAAATTATTCGTGGAATTCTTTCTTAAAATCTACAAAGGCTTCTTTCAGAATTTTTTCCAGGGTTTCCTTAATGAATTTCTCCAGCGCTTCCATCAAATATTCCCACATGAATTCCATCAGATTTTTTTCAAGATTTCATTAAGGAAGATTTCTTTCTGAAACTTACAGTAATTGTCTTCAACATTTTTAAAAGGATTCTTTTAAAAAAAATCATCAGAAAATTCTCCAGGGATGACTTTAGAATTTTCTACGTGAATTCCTATAGAAACTTTTTCAAAGACTCTTTCATGAATTCTTCCAATGGTTTCTTTAGAAAATTGTCCAGATATTCTTTAAGAAACTCGTTTAGGTATTTCTTCAGGAAGACCAGCAGAGATTTGTTCAGCATGCTCTAGGGATTCCATTGCAAATTCTCTCATTAAAGTATTAAGAAATTTCTTCAGGAATTCCTCCAGAAATTTCTGCAGGAGTTCATTCTAAGATTCCTTAAGAATTCCACCAGATATTCTTCCCTATATTATCACAGGAATTTATCCGGAATATCTTCTTGGGATAACTTAAATAACTTCTTCATGGAATCTATAAGAAATTTATTCAGAAATATTTTCTATAAATTTCTATGAAAATTTTATCAGAAATATCTCAAGAGTTTTTGTTGTCTTTGCAGACGCTTAAGTATGCGTTTCACGAGAATTTTTTTCAAGAATTCGTTCACTGATTTCTCCAGGAATACTTTCATAAAATCTTCAATGAATTATATTATCCATTTCCCGGGAAGTTTCTCCAGGTATTTCCCTACTAAAATTTTTTCATTAACTCCTTCAGGAAAAAAAGAAAGATTTCCTTGAAGAAATATTTACATCTTCAGAAACTTTTTTCGAATTTTAAGCATTCATTCGGGAACTCTGGCAAGGGATTTCTTCAACAGTTCTTCCATGGACTTTTGGCCAAGATGTTCCTCTAGCGTTTTAACGAAAGTTCTTCAAGAAATTACATAAACATTACTGGATGAATCCTACTGAATGAATTTTATTTAAAAACTTTCGGGGATACCTTTGACAACTCCTAATCATTTTTTTTAAAGAGATTCCTAAAAAATCTTGTAGCAATTTATGATGTTTTTTTTTTTGAAGCAACTCTTAGAGAACTCCAGTGATAATACCCAGGTGAATATATGGGTTCCTTAAGATAGCCACTAAATTCATAGAAAAAAAAGTAATGAAAAACGTCTAAAGAAACTCTGCAAGTAATTACAAGGAAAAAGTGCTTGAAAAATTTCTAGAATTTCAGAATCAATTTTTTAAAACATGCCTGCAGAAATCACAATTAAAGGTACTGGTGGAATCGTCGAAGAAATCCCTTAATTAGTTTGTGAGGGATCACTGGAGGATTTTCTAAAGAAATCCTTGTAAGAACTCCTGAAGGAAATCTCAGAAAAAATCGTATGCAATTTTTGAAGGGATTTGAGGAAGTGAAGCTAAGAAATAGATTTTAGGGCAATTTCTGCGGGAGTTGTTGAGAGAATCTTTGAAAAAAAATCTAAAATAAGTCCAAAAGAAAGTTCTGAATAAATCCAAATTAATGCCTGGAGAATACCTGAAAGAACTATTGGAGAAACTCTTTTAAAATTCATAAAATGAAAGAAATTGAGAAAACTGTTAAAATTGTCAGAAGAATCTTTTGAGAATTTTCTAGAGGAGTTTCCAAATAAATGCCCAAGAAAATCGATTAAATGGAGCAATACCTCTGGAGAAATTCAAGTTAATTTTCGAATTCATAGAGAAAAACTCTAGAACAGCTTCTGATCTGTGAAAAAAAAAGGCCCTGCAATTTCATATTTTTAAGAAATGTTTGGAGAAATTGCTAGAAGAAGTTCTTGAGAAATTTGTATTTCCTAGAAAAATTCTGATAATATTTCGTAATGAATTCCTTCAGAAATGTTAAACATTAAAGAAGAAAAACATGAATTTATATAGCACTTCTTGAAAAACATCCAATGTATTTTTTTTTTTGAAGAAACCTATGTGGAATTTCAGAAGGAATTTCTGAGGAAAAATTTCAAGTTGAGGCTTAAACCATTTATGAGAAACTCCTAAACAAGTCCCAAGGAAAGTTGCTTGGTGAATCCCCGAAAGAATCCCTGGAGGAATTTCTGAAGAAATTCTAAGGAATTTAATGAAGAAATACTAAAAGGAATCTTTAGAGGAATTCTTGCTGAAATAATTTTAAAAATAAAAATGATGGAAACAATCTAAATTTTTGATATATCCTGAAAGAGTATTCAAAGGAATTTGTGGTGAAGTCTTTGGAGGCAAGGATGGGAACACTCACTTGCAAAGAGTTACACTCACTTGCAGTTTTCTCAGCTCAGAAGCGTGCAATCAAAAACAATGACTTTCGCCTTGTGATTTTGTCTACAAGTTTGCCGAATAGAGGACCCCTACTGCACACGCATACCAAGTTCGTGAGTGAGCTGTGAAGGCAACTCTCCACAAGGTGAATGTAATTTACACTCACCTCGTGAAGAGTCGCTTTCACAGCTCTGTCACGACTTTGGGATTTGTGAGCGTTCTACTCTATTCGACAAAGTTTGAGACAAAACCACAAGGCAAAAGTCTTCCATACATCATTTTTTGATTGCACGCTTCTGAGCTGAGAAAAAAGCAAGTGAATGTAATTCTTTGCAAGTGAGTATTCCCATCCCTGTTTGGAGGTAATACTGCATTATTTTTTTCGAGAATTTTTAGGAAGAATTTTTGTTAAACGCATATGAATTCCAGCAATAATGTCCCTTCCACGACAATTACGGAAAAAATCATAAAATAATTTTGCATGGAGTAGTTTTCCCAGAATAATTCTAAATTGGGCGCAATAGTGAAATCATTTTCTTGGGAGCGCACCAGCACTGCTGATGAGATTTTATCCTATCTTATTGGATCTATGTTAACTGATATCTAACCGATACTCAGATGTAGAAAAGACTAGTGTTTGATGATAAATATCACGTTTATCCTTACTCATCACCTCAGGTGTTAATTCCGACCTCCTTCGTCCTTAAATGCAACGACAAACTGCAATTAACGGTTCTTTATTGTCGAACTTTGTATCTAATTACAGGAACAGTTAGCAGAACTAGAAGCGGCCTTTGCAAAATCCCACTACCCCGATATCTACTGTAGAGAGGAACTAGCGCGAACAACTAAACTAAACGAAGCAAGGATACAGGTTAGTGAACAGCAGTCTACTATACGCTCTTCCTTTTCATACACAACCACGTACGTCATTTCGGCTCACGTTTCTGCCACAGTAGGCTGCGACGATGCGACGAACTGTCTGTCAGAAACGGCAGTGAGAAAAGCGCCTACTACGTACGAGCGAAATGTGTACATCAACAAATACCAGGCGAGTGAGGCGCGAAAAAATATCGCCATCCACCGAATCGTATGCGGTTGGCTGAGCTTAATTTGGTATGCTAATTGACACAGCGCGCGACAATTGAAATTTCCATCGGAAGAACGCGCCTCCTCGCGGCACTGTCGTCATGTTGGTACCTCTGTTCAACCAACAACAGCTACCACCACAACCGAAAAAAAAATCGTCAGACACAAAACGGAAACAGCGCGACATCTATTATGCTAATTTTCTTCATCTCACCTGATTAATATTCACGATTGATATTCATGACGTTCTAGAATTTTGTTAAACAACGCTTAAGCTGGCGTCACTGCTGTCGTCACCGCAAGTCGTCAAGTTGAGCAGTTTCAACTTGGATGGCTCCTTTTCAAAAGCGTCGCCCTCTTTAAAACTCTTATAGTGCTAAAAATGTATCCTCCGGCGAATTTCATGTCTAAAATTAGCTCAAGAGAGCCGCACGGAAAACCTACACTTCAGATTAGAATATCAATTAGCTCCCTTCAGAATTTTTAGAGCTACGATAAGAAACTTGAAGCAGCGCAAAGCAAAAATGTTGACAGTTGTCAGTACGCCTTCATCGTGCGACACCCCTCGCCGAACGCAGCAACAGGATTTTTTCGCCAGCGGGCCGTAAAGATATCCTGTTCGCGATAAAATTACACACCACACGTCATCGCCGTCATCACGACGAACCCAGTAGGCTATGATCCGCTTGATACGATCAAAGCATGCTAATCCTGGATGGAGATTGACCGTCGCGTTACAGCAAGCATTCGGGGTGCATTTTGTGCAATCACCCCTCGCTAGCCCCGACCACGTGGTGCGGCGGTGTGCGCATTCATTCAATTGGATAATCCTCAAGGGTCTCTTTTGAACGCCACGACCGGCCGGTGGTAACATTTAGTGGATCAGGTGTGAACAATGCAATCAATAGTTTATGGCGATTGTGTGTTCACCACGGGATGCAGTTGACTTTGATCTCGAGCTAATGGAATTAGGGTCGATTGATTGTCGTCTTTCTTGCGTCCTTCCGTCGAAAGCCGCCACGCTCATCGCAGTAAGCCACGATTGTATTTTATTCTACGGCGCTGTGCAGTTATGTATTTGTTTTGATTAAGTTGCTTTACTGTATTTTTAAGTTTTTAAACTTTAAACAAGCATTGATGGATTGGTGAACAGCCATCATGCTTCTGTATTTAAATATTATTAGTTGACAAATTTAATTCTTAATATTTCAGGGGAATTTTGGAGGTTCACTATGTACTATTGACAATGGAATGTCAATAATTTTCTTGCCGTAAAAGGGACAATCAAGATAACAACGAAATAAAAAAAATGACATTTTATATTCTTGATATGGCTAAGAAATGGGGTCCTTTTTCGTTATTCGATGTATTCTTCATTACACGATTTGACAATTCTCTGGTCACAGTTCTGCATGAGTAAGACAAATACGATCTTGGCTTTTGTCGTTTTTTCGGTCACGCGTTATCTGTCAAAGTAACCTGATATCTGTCGAAAATTGTCTTCGTGCAATGAAGAATGGCATAATTAGAATCGATGAAAAGGTATTCAGGTACTGTAGAGTCTGAAGATAAACTGTAACAATCTTGTGCATTTATTGATCTTGGCAAACTGCACGAACGACGACGACGACGACGGCTGCCGACTGCGGTCGGCGTTCGGTCGAGTAAGGAGTTGAGACAGAAGTTGTGTGACCATCGACACGGACGGACTGTGCGTGAGCGTGGTGTTGAAAAAGGTGTTTAGTAAGTGTTTTAGTGCGTAGCATCTTCTCTCCCGGAACTCCCGGCAAAACCCCCCGGAAATCCTCCAGAATACCCCAGACCACCCCAAGGCAAAACCCTACATTTGGCGACGAGAGAAAAGGTATTTATTTGTAATTTTGAAGTGTTTATCGTTAGTTTTGATGATGAGAAAATGATGAAATTTTTGCTTGGAAAATCAAAGATGGCTGATTTACCTCGTGCAGTGATTGCGTCATATTTTCGAGCCGGTTCATATTGCAAGTCGGCCATTTTGAAGAAAGTTCAGAATTGTGAAAATGAAAAATGCTCTTCGATCGGCGAATGCTTTAATTTGATTTTAATTTTACCGTAATCTGATACAGTGATTAATGAGCACTTGCTTTTGCAGTGATAGTGCACACACAAAATTAAATTTTCTGTACAAACTGATTGTCCTTGAATTTGTTGGCTGTGCATGTTGGAGCTCAATGAGATGTGCGGAGAATTTTCGGATGAGAAGTAATTGAAAGTGGGTGCATGATTGTAGGTTAGGTTGGTGCCATTGTGAACTATACTCGGTAAATGAAAATGCTAGTAAATATAGTCGATAGCTGTGGTAGGGTGCCCAGCTAAAGTCTTTAGTATGTTGTGTCTAGAAGGTGTATGCCGTGGTAGGGTGCCCGGTAAACAAAGCTAGTGCCAGGGGGGCCTAGTAGGAAGTGAGCTGTGGAAGGGTTCCCAGTTCGATCTATCTAAATTGATGAAATGAGGAGTCAATCGGAGCAGGGTGCTCGATTGGGATTGTTAGTGTCAGGGGGCCTAGTAGGAAGTGAACTGTGGAAGGGTTCCCAGTTTTATCTGTTTAGATTGATGAATATGAGAAGTCAATCGGAGCAGGGTGCTCGATTGGGGTTGCTAGTGTCAGGGGGCCTAGTAGGAAGTGAACTGTGGAAGGGTTTCCAGTTCTATTTGTTTGGATTGATGAATATGGGAAGTCAATCGGAGCAGGGTGCTCGATTGGGGTTGCTAGTGTCAGGGGGCATAGTAGGAAGTAAACTGTGGAAGGGTTCCCAGTTCGATCGGAAGCCTAGAAAAGGAAGTTTAAACCGGAATTATATTTGAGAAACATTGAAATAAATAAATAAACTTGAAGATGCGAATTTCAAATCGTTGGATTTTGAAATGTGTTAATAAAGTATGTTTAATTATGAGATCTATAAATTTCTGATTGTCAGAGTTTGGATCTCAAGGATAATGTGATTTTCGCGTTTTCTTTTATCTTTTTCTAGATGGAAGAAAGCCGACCGATTCCGATGTTCAGATGTGAACAAATCGAAAGCGGTAAACTTGCCAAAGAGTGGCAGGAGTGGAAGAGCTCATTGGAGTATTATTTTGAAGCAAGCCAAGTTCATGATCAGAAAATGAGGCGTTCCAAGATGTTGCATCTGGGTGGGCCACAGCTGCAACGGGTTTTTAATACGCTGGAGGGTACTGAAGATTTTCCGCTGGTGTTGTTAGAAAAGCGTTGGTATGATGTCGCAGTGGAACGTTTGGATGCATACTTCAAACCGCGCAAGCAGGATGTCCTCGAACGACACCGGCTACGAAGCATGAAGCAGGGGCCGAACGAACGTTTTTCACATTACGTCCTACGTTTGCGCCAGCAATTGAAGGACTGCGGGCTGGAGAAATATTCCCAGGAGGTGAAGAACGTCATGGAAGAAATTATGTTGGTTGATGTAATAGTTGAGGGCTGTAACTCCAATGAGCTGCGACGAAAAAATTCTCGAGAAAGATCAGTCGTTGATCGAGGCACTGGGAGAGTCAATAGAGAGCGTTCGCGTACAAGAACAGGAACTAAAGATCGAGAAAAGGGGCATTGAATCAGCAGAAGTTTGCAAGGTGCAGAGCTCCGTGAAAACGAGAAAAGAGCGTAAGGAAGAAAAGGTCATCAACCGGTTTCCATCCGTTTCATCGACCTACAATGGTTCAAGGATTTGTTTCGCCTGCGGTCGACAGGGGCACATGTCAAAATCTCCTATGTGCCCCGCGAAAGATCAGATCTGCCGGCGGTGCAAGAAACCCGGACATTTTGAAAATGTCTGCCGCAAGCATCCTTCTGAATTTCGACACCCGGCGCCCCCAAAGAAAGTGCAAATTGTTGAAGATATTGCCGATCATGCTTCTGAAACTCTGCATCAGGATTTGCAACCCGAGCCCCAACCAGCATCTCAATCGATGCCTTATCGCACTGCAGCCGAACGAAAAGTGTACTACACTTTCTATACCGGAAGTGATACGAATGTTTTCGCCTGTACTATCGGCGGAGTGAAGACTGAGGTATTCATTGATTCTGGATCCGATGTCAATTTGATCACATCGGATACATGGGAGAAACTGAAGGCGCAGCAGATCGTCGTATCGAAATGCGAGAAGGGTAGCTGCAAGGTTCTGAAAGCGTACGCATCAAGCAAGCCACTGACTATTCTGGGGACTTTTCAAGCAGTCATCGAAATCGGAAAGCGATCTGTGGAAGCGGAATTCATGGTGGTGCAAAACGGGCAGCGGAATTTATTGGGCGATACGTCTTCGAAGCAGTTAGGAATCCTGAAGATTGGTTTGGAGACAAACCAAGTGTCAAACGAGGAAGGAAATGATTCTCCGTTCTCCAAGATAACCGGGATGAAAGTCCGAATTTCTATGGACCCAAAGATCACTCCAGTGTTCCAACCGTTACGGCGAATCCCAATTCCTTTGGAAGCAGCAGTTAATGAAAAGCTGGATGAACTGCTACGCAGAGAAATCATCGAACCGAAACAAGGTCCGGCTACGTGGGTATCGCCGTTGGTGGTTGCCAACAAGACGAACGGTACTATTCGACTTTGTGTTGACTTACGCCGAGTCAACCAAGCTGTGATTCGGGAGAGGCACCCTATGCCTATTATCGACGACGTGCTGGCGAAAATCGGAAGAGGAAAGGTTTGGAGCGTCCTTGACATCAAAGATGCATTCTTCCTACTGGAACTAGAAGAGGAATCGAGAGACATCGTGACATTCATCACACATCGTGGGCTTTACCGTTTCACACGGCTGCCGTTTGGCCTCGTGTCGGCCCCAGAAATATTTCAACGAAAGATGGACGAAATTCTGGCCGACTGCGAGGGCACATACTGGTATTTAGACGATGTCGGCGTAGAAGGGAGCAGTGTTGAAGAACACGATTTGAGATTGAAGAAGGTATAAATCTGATGGTTTGAAGAAATAAACTGAATTGTTGAACTAATTATTTTCTTTTGTTTCCACTATCTTATTTCCTGTTATACAATTTTAGGTTCTTGAAAGATTTGAAGAAAAAGGCGTAATTCTTAATTGGGAAAAGTGCAAGATACGGGTAACGGATTTCGAATTCCTTGGATATAATATCAATCCGCAAGGAATTTTGCCTTCGAATTCGAAACGAGATGCGATTATGTCGTTTCGCCAGTCACTGAATGAAAGTGAGGTCAGAAGTTTTCTTGGGCTCGCTAATTATATGGGAAAATTCATCCCAGATTTGGCTTCTCTGGATGAACCTCTTCGCCGACTAACCCAGAAAGATGTGAAGTTTCAGTGGGGCGAAAAAGAAGAATCTGCATTTCGTGCGGTAAAGCAAAGCTTGGTGAATGCGCAAAGGTTAGGTTTCTACAAGCATGAAGATAGAACATCTGTCATTGCCGATGCAAGCCCATATGCTTTAGGCGGAGTACTCATCCAAACTGATACAAATGGGAATTCGCGTGTCATCTGCTATGCTTCCAAGTCACTGACGGACACTGAGAGAAGGTACTGTCAGACCGAGAAGGAAGCACTAGCACTTGTTTGGAGTGTAGAAAGATTCCAGGTCTATTTAATTGGCAAGGAATTTAACCTATTGACTGATTGCAAAGCGTTGATTTTTCTCTTTACTCCTGTGTCTCGTCCATGTGCACGCATCGAACGTTGGGTACTCCGACTCCAGAGCTTTCAATACAAGATCGTGCATATCTCAGGACAAACCAACATTGCCGATGTTCTATCTCGCCTGTCAACATTTGTTCCAACGCCGTTTGATGAAACAGAGGAGATGGTAGTATACGAGGTTGTCACAGCCGCTGCAAAGATGGTTGCCCTCAAATGGGAGGAGATAGAGAACAAAAGTCGTGATGATCCTGAGATTTTGGAGGTTAGCGATGCGTTAAAATCAGGTACTCTCGACGATCTACCGTTGGCGTATAGAGTTATTTCGTCAGAGCTGTGTATGGTGAGCGATGTGCTATTACGGGGCGATAAGATAGTGGTTCCCAAAATTCTACGTGAAAGAGTCTTAAGGCTGGGCCACGAAGGCCACCCGGGTATTAGGATCATGAAAGCGAGCCTACGAGGGAATGTTTGGTGGCCAAAAATAGATCAGGATGTTGAGAGATTCGTGAAGGCATGTCGAGGATGTTCATTAGTCTCAGCACCAAATGTTCCAGAACCGATGACGAGGAAGGAGCTCCCATCAAGAGTATGGGAACAAATTGCTGTGGACTTTCTTGGTCCGCTACCAAACGGGGAAAATTTGCTGGTTTGTGTGGACTACTACAGCAGATATCTGGAAGTGGTTGAAATGCTGGAAATATCCGCATCATCTACCATCAGAGAGCTACTGACGATATTTTCACGTTATGGAGTACCTGATATCCTTCGAGCTGACAACGGACCACAGTTTGCTTCGGAAGAGTTTCGAGATTTTTGCGATGAGTTTGGTATCCACCTGGAGAGAACTATACCTTACTGGCCACAGATGAATGGAGAGGTGGAGCGGCAAAATCGATCGATTCTGAAGCGCTTACGTATAGCCCAAGAGCTTGACCAGGACTGGAAACAAGAGCTACGCAGGTATCTGATGATGTACCACTCATCTAACCACACGACAACCGGGAAAACTCCTGCAGATCTGATGTTTGGCCGCAATTTGCGAACAAAATTACCTTATGTTCCAGCAACAACGATCGACACCGAAGGAGTTAGGGATAGGGACAAATTGGAAAAAGAAAAGGGAAGGGTGTATGCGGATAGCAAACGAAGAGCCAGACCAAGTTCTATTAAAGTGGGTGAGCATGTACTAGCTAAACGGATGAGAAAGGACAATAAACTAAGCTCAGACTTTGGTCCGGAAGAATTCAAGGTAGTTCAGAAGAAGGGTACGGAAGTAGTGATTCGTTCGACTGATTCAGGCAAAGAGTATAGGCGGAGTGCTGCTCATCTGAAAACGATATCAGCTCCAATAAACGAGAGGGTAGGTCAAAGTCCTGAAATATATGTTCAGCCCAATGAACAAGTTGAAAGGGCTATGGATCAATTTGAAGAACCAGGAGATGTTCCATCAGAGGTAGCTAGGACTTCTAAGAGAGTAAGAAAGGAATCGAAGTTGCTTAAGGACTATGTAACGTACTGATGTCATTCATTCATTTTGTAAAAATAAAGAAGAGGTGGGATGTAGAGTCTGAAGATAAACTGTAACAATCTTGTGCATTTATTGATCTTGGCAAACTGCACGAGCGACGACGACGACGACGGCTGCCGACTGCGGTCGGCGTTCGGTCGAGTAAGGAGTTGAGACAGAAGTTGTGTGACCATCGACACGGACGGACTGTGCGTGAGCGTGGTGTTGAAAAAGGTGTTTAGTAAGTGTTTTAGTGCGTAGAATCTTCTCTCCCGGAACTCCCGGCAAAACCCCCCGGAAATCCTCCAGAATACCCCAGACCACCCCAAGGCAAAACCCTACAGGTACCTAAAATAAAACACAAATTTCAAGTAGCAAAATACAGGTTCTAACCGTTTCAAAACAAATGTGAACATTTTTAACAGTCAAATGAACATTTGAAAATTGTATAGCCTACCCCAGTAGGCCAAGCTATTAAATCTGAAATTAAACGTCAGAATTAAATCACCCCCGTTATAATATGGCAATCGTTAACAGCTGGATATATTGTCGGGCCGCCACCAAACCGGACTTCGCACAATCAAGTCGCGACGCGACCCAACTCGCGACGTTTTTTAATCATGTCAAATGTAATGCGCATCCTTCCCGTTGTTGTCAGCAACACAGCGCACTAGATGCGAAACAGTTGCGACACTTGTGGACCAAGAAAATGGCAATTTTTGATTGAATGTCGGTCTTGATTCCAACCGGATAGACAATAAAAACTGTATTAGAATATATTGAGAACAGCGTCTCATGAGTGTTCCAGATACTACACACGAAATACAAAACAAAGTTCACTGAACTTCAAGAAAACTGCAGTGTATCAACAACCATAAAGACTTTAACTTCTTCGGACAAACCTTTGATTCTTTCAGAAGTTCCTTCAGAGATTCCTTTTGGGACTTCAAGGGATTTATTCCGGGATTTCTCAAAAAGTTTCGGTAATCCTTCAAGAATTACATCCGAGATTTTCCTAATAGCGTCTTTTTAAAATGTCTACAATTTTTTTCTCAAGACCCTATTCCTGGGACAATGTAATGCCGGAAGGAACTGTTGGAGGAAAACCATAAGAAACTATAGGAACTTCATGAGAAATTTCATAAATTAAAACTGCTGGAAAATTCCTCAAAATACTCCTGAAGGAACTCCTTAAAAAACTCCACAAAGATTTCCATTAGAAGCAATTGAAATAATTTTAAAATTAACTTCCGGAGGAACTACAGAAGAATTTGCAGGAATTCTAGGATGAACTCTTGGAGGGAGCCAGAAAAAGGGTTTCTAGATGAATCCTGAAAAGAATTCCAAAAGAAATACCGGAAGCATTTTTTGAAACAATTTCAAAAGAAGTTTCAGGAAGAACCCCGAAAGAAGTCCTAGAGGAATCCCGAAAAAGGTTACCAAGGAAATTCCTGAAGAAATTTTCGGAGGAATTTGCGAAGTAGTTCCCAAAGAAATTCCAGTGCCAATTCCTGACAGAAGCCCAGAAGAAGTTTCCGAAGGATCCCTGATGGAGTTTGCGGAGGAATCCTGGAAAGATATCCAGAAGAAATCCTGGAAATAGTGCTTGGAGGAATCCCGGAAGAGGTTCTGGAACAATCCTGGAAAGAGTTCCCAGTGGAATTATACCGTAGGAATTATGGAAAGGAATTTTAGAAGCAATCCCAGAAGTAGTTCCTGAAAGAATCCCAAAGAAGTTTTTGGGAAGAATACTTAAAGAAGTTCTTGTAGCATTCCTGAAAGGATTTCAGAATGAATTCCTGAAGAAATTCCAGAAGTAGCTCTGGGAAGAATCTCGCATGAAATTCCGCATGAGGATCCTACCATAAATTTGTGGAGAAATTGCTGGGGTAATCCTAGAAGGCACTCCTGGTGGAATCTCGGAATTCATTTGTTGAAAATTTTCCAGGAATCTGGGAACTCCTGATGTAATTTCAGAAATTATTCCTTAAAAGATCCTAGAAAACAATCTCTGGAAGAATTCCGGGAGTACTTTTTGGAGAAATCCTGACAAGAGCTCTTGAAGGAGTCCCAGGTGAACATCTTAAAAAAAAAAACAAAGCGCCTATGTTTTCGATAGGACGGAAATGGGAATACTTTGCTGAAGATGGAATCCGTTCTCCTATAACAGACAGTTCCTTCAGAATTTATCTTGAGGATTTCGTCAGGAATCTTTCTCAGACATACTAAAGTAATCCATTTAGAAGGTTCTTCAGAGGCACTCCTGCCAGTAGGAATTGCAGCATGGCTTCTTTCAAGAGTCACTTCAGGAATTTCTGCAATAGTTTCAGTCAGATAGTTTTCAGGAGTTTTTTTTTAGGAATATAACAAATCGGTGAAGTACTAGATTTGTAGCAATGAGCTGAATTTTAGTATGGTGAGAAGGTCAATTCTCCGTTTCTGCAATGAAATGGTGCAAAAAACGTGGGCATTATGATTTTTTGCCTAATTTGATGCTGTTTGAGCAAAACTTTGGGCAACAGTGTTGTTGTTTTCACCATTTCTTGCAATATAAACAACAAAGTTACCAAAAGTTTTGCTTAAACAGCATCAAATTAGGCAAGCAATCATAATACTCACGCTTTTTGCACCATTTCATTGCAGAAACGGAGAATTAACCTTCTCACCATACTTCAATTCAGCTCATTAATACAAATCTAGTACTACACCGAACGTGCCCCATTGCTATAATAACACCTTCGGGAGTTACTGCGAGAGTTCATTCTGGAATGTCTCCAGAAAACTCTTCAGGAATATAATTAAGAGTCTCAGAGAATTGTTTCAGAAGTTCCTCTAGAAGCTGTTACAAAGAATCCCGCAACGCACAGTGTTCCAAATCGATGATTTTGCGATCAAAATTAAATAACTTTTATTAGATTTATTCTAGAGGTGTGGCGTGTTCTACAAAGTTTTTCTGTATGTTAAAAGGCGTCTTTTGATAAAATGTAATAAATGCGTTTGGTAACGAAGTTGTCATCCGTTCATACGCCCCATAATTCCTAATCGAATACAATCCATTCACCAATCGATCGAGCAAAACAACACCGCAAACGGCGTTTACCCAGGCAGGATTAATCCCCCTAGAAGTGAGATGAAAATTTTTTTTTCGAAATATTTTTTAGAGGTTTGACGTCTTGGCAAATTTGTAGCCCATAATAAAAGAAAAAAATCGTAGAACATATCAAAGCTCCACCTCTTACGGTTTTCGAGATATGGAACGATTTGTGCGAAGTACCCCTAAAACTAGTTTTTTCAGTGTAGTTTCAACAGATACAATCCTACAGTTTTGTGGCCTTATACAAACTCGTTCAGGACGTCAAAATACACATTTCTTTCGAAGATATCAAGACATTATAACTTAAAACGAAAAAGTTATAGGCTAATTTATCATATTTTAAGGTGTACTTTCACCTTAAGTAACTATTTCCGGCGCAAAATGGCGCAAATGGCTCAGTCGGTAGTTGAAAGATTAGACTTTTTACTATCACTTGGGGGTGGAAAACCTCGTGGGCAATAGTGGGAAAGGTGGTTTAAATACATGACAAAAACTAATTATTTTGCCTGTAAAGAAAAAATAATAATTTAGGAGCGCGTTTTTTTAAACTAAATTAATCATTAATCATTTTATCAAAGATTAATCATTTATTACATTTTCTCAAAAGACGCCTTTTAACATACAGAAAAAACTTTTTGTAGATCACGCCAAACTTCTAGAACCAACCTAAAAAAAAGTTATTTCATTTTGATCGCAAAACCATCGATTTGGAATACTGTGCGGCTTCTTCTAGAAATTGAAACAAAAAAAATGATGTAAAAAAATGCAATGCAGTAAAAACTAATGCCATTTAAGAATTAGAAGTTTTATCAGAAAAACGCGTTATTCACTGTGTTCGGAATCACCGATTTCAAATGTGAGGTCATTATTACAAAACTAATAAACTTTGCTTTTCGAAGCCCTTCTAAACTTGAGCCAGCTTTGACTGCATCATTGCCCTTTCAAGAACATTTCATCATATTCTACGTATAGGACTGAAAATCTGTATGTCAACGACATCCCGGTTCAAGCAAGAGTTATCCCTTTAATTTTTTTTTTTGCTGTGTTCTTTTAGGAGTTCTTGAATGAGTTTCTTTAAGAATATCATAAGGTTTTTTTTAACAATTCCTGTAGGGTTTTCTTAGATATGTCATAGAGTTGTTCATTTTTATTTAATTGCTCTAGTACTGCCTCAGTGAAAATCTTGTCCTGGACTGGAAGAGTTGCTGCAGAAACTCCTGGAAACTTAACTGTATACTATAAATGATTACACTAGTTTACAAAATAAAATGAAAGTCGTTAACTTCTGTCAACGACCAACATTTTTGAAGCATAATTTAGCACTGATTTCGAAACGATACTTCAAAATTTTTTTATGTGGAACAGCTTTTGAGTTTTAGCTTAAGGCGAAACTGGAAGCATTTTCTCATTTTTTTCGATTTTTGATTTAAAAAAAAAAATATCGAAGCAATATTTTCAAAAACGATTTTCGTACACATTTAGAGTATGAATCAATGTGTCTTCTGATTTTTTTTTTTCGTGTTGAAAAAGTTTTGCATTTTTTCAAAAACCATTGTTTTGTGAAATTTCGTTCAAAAATGGTTTCTGCAAAAATGAAAAACATTTTCCACTATGAAAGAAAATCAGAAGATAACATGAACCATCCTCTACATGTGTACGAAAACCAATTTTGAAAATTGGTTTCTTCAACCAATTTTAAATCTTTATCCACAAATTAAAAGCTGAATATAATACCATTCGTACATCTGAATGCAGGCTTAGCGTCAGATTGATGAAATTCAAGATATTGGCAAGTTTTGGGGACGATCTCCTTAAATTTTAGCAAAATTTCCAAAAATATTTGAAGAAATGTATATGTTTTTTTCAATAAGAAAAAACAATTTAAAAGTTCATGTACGCATGTAGGCATGTAGGTAAGTTACAGTAAAAAATTCAGCTCATTCGGAGCATTGATAACGGAGAATGAGATATGTGAAGTGAGCGACTTTGCTTAAAAATAGAACAAAAATCGATTTCAAATCATCAACCTTGTATGGAAAGTCGAAAAAATGTTCGCTCTACTGTAATTTTTTTCCTTCGCGTTTTCGAACTCAGGGCATGATTCTACACCAAAAATGATCATCAGCTACAGCTTACCGAGTTCAAAAATGCTGTAAACTAGTGTTATTTCTACAGCTTTCAAAAACATAGATAAGCACCATGAAGATGATTTTGAAATGCTATTGAATGTTTATTATCAATTTCTACCCTTGATTCTAGCTTTGCAACGTTTATAAAATAAAAAATTGCAAAAAAAAATCGAAAACAAGAACTCTTACCCTATTCGGCCATCCAAACTTTTGGAAAACAGCAGCCGTTCACCCCGACATCCATCTGATGATTAATGTGCCGCTGGCCAACTGATAGGGTCGGTTTTATGTTTTATGTTGGTTGGTGTGTGCAAAGCAAGAGCAGCACAAAAAATCGACCGACACACGGCAAAAGAGATGACACGAGTTTCGCTACCACTATTGCTATTTCGTTTATGCTTCATCCACGAACGACACATCACAGGGAGTTTGGATGTGTGCGTTGAAAATGTTTTCATCCTATACATACTTTATGCTTGTTATGCTGTCGTGTACAAATATTGATGCTCCCCATCTACATGTGCGTGGAGGTATCCTGATGGTGGATGCGGTACAAAGTTTTACGAAATTGAACTCACAGCCTATCGAAGTAATGCAGATAGAAAATGGTCATTCTGTATTCACTCTTTAAAGCAAAGTATTCAATGAAAACAAGGTACGAGTTTCAAACAACGATTTCGTTATAAATATACTTCTTCTTTTTTTTTTCTTGGCGTAACGCCCCAACTTCGACAAAGCCTGTCTCTCAGCTTCGTGTTCTATGAGCATTCTTATAATGTTCTATGAGCACCTCCATAGTCCACAGTTATCAACTGAGAGCTTTCTTTGCTAATGATTAGTTTGCATGTGTAACATCGTGTGGCAGGCACGAAGATACTCTATGACCAAGGAAGTCAAGAAATTTGCTTTACGAAAAGTTCCTGGACCGACCGGTTATGCTGAATACCGACGTCTTTAGAGCTGTGACTATGCAGTAATCGGCACAAAAAAAAAGATCCACCATATAGTGATTACAGTTTCTACATGCAAACATGTTTAAATATACCTTTCAATGAATGCACTACATCCATTTTAAATTATTTTAGTAATCTTTGTTGAGAAATATTTGGTTTTTGAGTAATAAAGTGATTTCTGATAAGATAGGGAAAACTGCTTAAAAATTGGGTATGTCAGAAAAAAAAGATCCACATAGCAATTAATTCTGAAATTTCACACGTTTTCCTTTTTGGTGTACGCTATTGTGATGTTTTCGACATATGAAATTTATTTTGATATGAATTTAATCAATTTTAGGGTGACATGGGGCGAATTTATTTTTTATGGTTAGTATTATGGGTAAAATATTTCCCTAAGCGACAGAAACAATCTGTAAATAAAAATGAATGCCATTAATCTACAATATAACAATAATTCAGGACGAGTGTGCACGCGCCGTGGTTCGAGTCGGTTCCGAATTTTTCGCTTCCCTTCGGCGCTAGTTTCCAATACACTTTTAGTTGATAATAAATATTTTCTTTCATTTTTTGCATTTACACAAAAGAGTGAAAAATGTTACTTCGGGTTCGCCGGTCGAGAAAAAATCTGGGCGCCGACAAGTGAGTCGCGTTCAGTGTATTTCTGTGTGGAATAGACTAAAGATTTCTGCTCCCTAGTGGAGTGGAGACGCGCGATAGAATTTTCTTTTTGGCTAGTTTTTGCGTCGAAAAGTGATCGGTTGTTAACGGCGGTTTGTGTATATTGATCCATTGTCAAATCATATCACCAACCATAGGTGACTCCCGGACTGACAATGTACCTTACCCTACTAACAAAAAATTCCTTCCTGAGACAAACGTGGAGATGCAGCGATTCGCGGTCTTTTTAACAACGTTTGGCTTACTAACATTCCCTTCCATCCTCGATGACCGTAAGGACGTGGCCGGCGCCGTTATTGACCTTATTAAAGTTGAGAGCTCTCGAACTGTGTACATTGAGAATAGTAAGCTAGTCCCAAGCCCTATTCATTGGTTCCTTGTGCAATTTCGATTGCTCTGGTCAATCACGGAGTAGCAACTACGAATTGTGCGGTCATCTATGCTCATGCTCATGCTCAATATAACAATAATTCAGCTTGCAGACACACAGGGATGCACTTTTTGGACATTTTTTATGGTTCTGGTCGACTAATGCAAAGAAATGCAAATGTTTTGAAATCTTCACAAGGATTGTTTGATAACTCAAAACACTCTCACGTTTGTGTATCACAATGATCACCTCCAGGTCCGAGATACGGCGTCGTTTTCTGATGTTTTCTAAACAAGTACTGGATCTCCCTAATACGAAGTATTTCTCCAAAATTCCATAAAAGTCAACATTTTTACAAGTTGTAAAAACATTGAGATTTTGGGTTTTAATTCCAAAAACAGGAATGTGTAATGGCTATTGATATCCAAAAACACCTATAACATTGCACTCAAAATGCTCCTAAGATTTCATTTTTTTTTTCATATTGTAATTGTATTGCAATCTCATAAAATGTTTAAATCATAATCAATTGCCACTAAAATCAAACCAATGGGGTAATTCACCAATTGTTTAACGGTTGGTACTGACATTTTTGTTTTCAGTTGTTTTTCCGTGCATAATTCCACTTCAGTTGAAAAATAGCCAGTGAACGTCTAGATCCACTCATTTCTTATACTTCCCATTGAATTTGCAAATGTCGAACGCTTCCTTAAGATTGCTCATCCTAAAGTTTTTTTTTTTGTTTTTTTTTTGTGTATTTTAACTAGTTGCTAATTCTACACTCACATCATCCTAAAGTGAGGCGATTCTCGCTTATTGTTGAACGGTTCAAACTTGGTTCGTGATTGATGACGTATAACCCGACATAGACCCAACAGTTATCCGATGTGGGTCCAACATTGATCCAACATCCGATAAAATTTGACTCGGTTTTGACCCGACATCCGATAAATTTTCACTCTGGCGGAATTTTCCCGGGTTTTTCGTGTTTAGTGCCCAAATTGTCATTTGAATGACCATTCATTCAAATGACAAGAAATCGCTTCTCATTTGAAGAGAGCTCTGGTGGACTGAAATCGTTTTAAATATGACTAGAAGCAAAAATGACTGAAAAGATTTGACTAGAAGCGAAAATAACTGAAGAAAAGAACGCCTTCGAAAGTCACTGAAACCTGAAACACATACTTACCTTACCGGTCAGGCTAAGGCCGGGGTGGCCTCTGCTGTACATAGTAGCCGCCTCCATTCCACTCGGTCCATGGCTGTTTGTCTCCAGTTCCGCACTCTGCGTAGGGTCCGCAGATCGTCCTCCACTTGGTCGACCCACCTAGCTCGCTGCGCTCCACGTCTTCTTGTACCGGTCGGATGACTCTCGAGAACCATTTTAGTCGGGTTGCTATCCGACATCCTGATGACGTGACCCGCCCACCGTAGCCTCCCGAGTTTCGCGGTATGGACGATGGTTGGTTCTCTCAGCAGCTGATGCAGCTCGTGGTTCATTCGCCTTCTCCAAGTCCCGTCTTCCATCTGCACTCCGCCGTAGATGGTACGCAACACCTTCCGTTCGAAAACTCCAAGGGCGCGTTGGTCCTCTGCACGTAGGGTCCATGTTTCGTGCCCATAGAGGACGACCGGTCTAATCAGCGTTTTGTAGATGGTTAACTTCGTGTTACGGCGAACTTTATTCGATCGTAGAGTTCTGCGGAGTCCAAAGTAAGAACGATTTCCTGCCACAATGCACCTCTGAATTTCTCTGCTGGTGTCGTTGTCGGCGGTCACCAGTGAGCCCAAGTACACGAATTCTTCAACCGCCTCGATTTCATCACCGTCGATATGAATTCGGGGTGGCGGGCGCGGTGATTCCTCCCTGGAGCCCTTTGCCATCATGTACTTTGTTTTCGACACATTAATGACTAATCCGATTCGCCTGGCTTCACTCTTTAGTCGGATGTACGTTTCCGCCATCGTCTCAAATTTACGAGCAATAATATCAATATCATCGGCGAAACCAAGCAGCTGAACGGACTTCGTGAAAATCGTCCCACTCGTGTTTATCCCCGCTCTTCTTATTACACCCTCCAAAGCAATGTTGAACAGCAAGCACGAAAGACCATCACCTTGCCGTAACCCTCTGCGAGATTCGAAGGGACTCGAGAGTGTCCCTGATACTCGAATTACGCACATCACTCGATCCATCGTCGCCTTGATCAACCGTATCAGTTTATCCGGGAATCCGTATTCGTGCATAATCTGCCATAGCTGTTCTCGATCGATTGTATCATACGCCGATTTGAAATCGATGAACAAGTGATGTGTGGGCACGTTGTATTCGCGGCATTTCTGCAACACCTGGCGGATGGCGAACATCTGGTCCGTTGTAGCGCGTTCACCCATAAATCCAGCCTGATATTGCCCCACGAACTCTCTTGCAATCGGTGATAGACGGCGGCATAAAATTTGAGAGAGTATCTTGTAGGCAGCGCTCAGTAGTGTGATCGCGCGGTAGTTCCCGCAATCCAACTTGTCGCCCTTTTTGTAGATGGGACACACGATACCTTCCATCCATTCCTCCGGTAATACTTCCTCCTCCCAAATCTTGGTAATGACCCAGTGTAGTGCTCTCACCAGTGCTTCTCCACCGTATTTTAGAAGCTCGCTTGGTAGTTGATCTGCTCCAGCGGCTTTGTTGTTTTTCAACCGGCCAACCTCCTCCTCAATCTCTTGAAGGTCAGGGGCCGGAAGTCTTTCGTCCTGTGCACATACTCCTAGATCTGCTACCACGCCACCTTCGCTACTTGCAACGTCGCCATTGAGGTGCTCATCGTAATGCTGCCGCCACCTCTCGACCACCTCACGCTCGCTCGTGAGAATATTCCCGTGATTATCTCGGCACATGTCGGCTTGTGGCACAAAGCCTCTGCGCGAGCGGTTCAGCTTCTCGTAGAACTTTCGTGTGTCCTTAGCGCGGTACAGCTCTTCCATCGCTTCGCGATCTCGTTCTTCCTGCTGGCGCTTCTTCATCCGGAAGACTGAGTTCTGCCTGTTCCGCGCCTGTTTGTAACGTGCCTCATTCGCTCTCGTACGGTGTTGCAGCATTCTCGCCCATGCTGCATTCTTCTCGTTTTTCAACTGTTCACATTCGCCGTCGTACCAGTCGTTTCTGTGATTCGGAGCCGCGAAACCTAGTGCTGTAGCCGAGGTACTACCTATGGCGGATCGGATGTCCCTCCAGCCATCTTCAAGTGTAGCTGCGCCAAGCTGCTCTTCCGTTGGTAGGGCCACTGCTAACTGCTGCGCGTAGTCTTGAGCCACTTCTACGTTACGAAGTTGCTCGATGTTGAGCCGCGGCGTTCGACTTCGACGCGCGGTGATAACTGTCGAAAGTTTTGAGCGCATGCATACAGCGACTAAGTAGTGATCCGAATCTATATTCGCACTGCGGTATGTGCGGACGTTGGTTATATCTGAGAAGAATTTACCGTCGATTAGAACGTGGTCGATTTGGTTTTCTGTTTGATGGTCGGGTGGCTTTGTGGATATCTTTGCGGGGGAAGAAGGTGCTTCGGACTACCATACCACGGGAGGCTGCAAAGTTTACGCATCGCTGGCCGTTATCATTCGATACGGCGTGCAGGCTGTTTCGCCCGATTACCGGTCTGTACATTTCCTACCTGCGCGTTCATGTCGCCGACAACGATTTTCACGTCACGCGGCGAGCAACCATCGTATGTTTGCTCTAACTGCGCGTAGAACGCTTCTTTCTCGTCATCGGGTCTCCCTTCGTGTGGGCAGTGGACGTTGATGATGCTGTAGTTGAAGAAACGGCCCTTAACTCTCAACATGCACATCCTTGCGTTGATCGGCTGCCACCCGATCACACGTTGTCGCATCTTGCCCAACACTATAAATCCTGTTCCCAGTTCATTGGTGGTGCCACAGCTTTGGTAGAAGGTAGCCGCTCGATGCCCGCTTTTCCACACTTTCTGTCCAGTCCAACAAAGTTCCTGCAACGCCACGATGTCGAAGTTGCGGGGATGTAGTTCGTCGTAGATTATCCTGTCACATCCTGCGAAACCTAGTGACTTGCAATTCCATGTTCCAAGTTTCCAATCGTAGTCCTTATTTCGTCGCGTGGGTCTTTGCCGATTGTATCGAGTCGTATTTTCTCCTATGTTATTCGCAATGGGGATTTTTACGGGTGGCTTATTGGGCCTACGCCAACACTCCTGTCTCGCCGGAGGGCCATCGTGCCAGTTCTGTTTAACGTCCCAACCAACACTAGGACGACCACGCTGATGGGGCTACCACCTTGGATCTAGCTGGGCGTGGTGCAGCGTTTCTTACTCAGCCGCTGGATGCCAGAACAGACGCTGTTTGAGCCGCACCTCCTTGGTGAACAGACACTCGGATCGTACCTCCTCAATCTAGCTGAAGTCAGAAGGACAACAGTGCCCAGGCTGCACTACCAGCTAAGCACACAACTCTTAGCTGGCGGTCTTTGTCATCGCTTGACCCGTGGAAGCATGAGGTAGGAACTTGTGAGGACCAGAGCTATATTGGATGCTCTCGTTATCGACTCACCGTTTTGCAGCCCTGAACTTGAACCTGAAACACATGCACAGTGTAAAAAACAACCCGAAAAGATACCTAATTATTGCGGATGATTGCGATCTTTGAAGCGCATCTTTTACAAATGGGAAAAAAGTCAAGGAATCGAATGGTAATACATAGTTTCATTTACAGAAATTTCTTGTAAGTATCCATTTTGCTCCATTTTACCCAAAAACACTGTTTTTCTGAATTAAAAATAGTTTAACTGATTGAACCAACCCATTTTTTTTTTTCATAATGTAGAATTGACTGGTGCATACTATGAGATTAAGGTTCGGTAGATGAAAGTAGATTACTTGCACCAGTTAACCCTAGAAAATTTGTTTGCTAATCCATATACTTATCAAGATATTGGGAGCAGAATGGCAATTTTTGATAAAATGAATAAATTGTTCAACTTTGCATATTTTCGGCCTAAATGAACAATGTTGAACTTTTAAAGATATTTCTAAAAGCTTGTTTATAAACCTTTCAAATGATATATCAGATCACAGAGAACAGATATCCAAATCCAATCTGAATTTTATGTAAGGAATATTTCATCGGCAACACAAGTGGTAATAGCGTGGCGCTGCAATCGGATAATTTCCCATACTAATTCAATTCACAACTTGGAATGTTTCAATTCACCACTGGCTGTGGCAATATGGCGTTTGGCGGCGTTAGTGTTGTCATCATATATTGATTTGCAACCTCAAGTGAATATTCAAATCCTACACCACTGAATAAAATTCATTCTAGCCTGGATGTCTGTTCTCTGTGATCAGATGTAGTAAAGTTGATTGTAAAACTATGAAATTATGAACATTTGGTCGTCACGGCCGCTTTTTTCGGTAAATCAATAATAGAATATTCTAAATCTGGTCTTGGATATCTTGGGGAAGCGTGTTTCTACGAATGGGAATCCATTTTGCTGAATTGGGTTGTTTAGTGAATAAAATATTGCTATTTTCTACATCCTAATCGAAAGATCTCATTTTTCTGAGTATTACGTGATTTTATTGGACTCCACCTTTGTTATGATGGTTAAATTAACAAAACAGTTTCAATTTTCGTGGATAGAATGACAGTTCAATCGATAAAGTGACAGTTCGACCCGAACAAAAAATTTTCCCCATACAAACTTTAAATGCATTTTAAAAATAGTTCCCGGACTCCAAAAATTATGAAACTTTGGATTTCGACTAATTTTTGGGTGGAGAATCCGATTATGAAATAATCCGGATACCCCTAAAGAACCCAATTGGAAGATAAACCTTCATACACAGATAAAAGCCTAAAAGTATGCAATGTCCTTGTAATTTCATGCTGATAATACTGTTGTGTTAAAAAATTGTTTATTTAAATTTCTTAAACACCTCAATTAATGATAGCACACCATGCATGGCACCACCTCAAGCTGTACTGGTTATGCTTGTAGAAAATACAAAGACCTATATTCCATGGAGTTCTTGGAAGATCTGTACCATCTATACAGTTCAATACAGTACTCCATTTACTTGTTAGAAGGGTTATTGGTCTGCGGCGTATAGAGTTTTCATTCGTAGAATAAGGACTGTTCATTAAAGAAAGTGGACATCTGTTTACCAATAGTTTAGAGTTGAAACTAAACAAAAAATTGTGAATTTTTGCTCAGTGTGTAAAATCACTGTTCACTTCGGCAACACATTCAAAGAAAACGAAAAAAGTGAGAAATTTTGAGCGATGGGTTGGATTAGCTTAGCGACTAGCAGATAAATTCTGCACAAATGGTGTTCCAAAAAGTTGTCGTTTTGAGAATTGTGTACTAGTATCACTTTCGGTACCGCAATTTTTCAACGCTGAGCAGGGGACAGATGTGCTGGATGATGTAGGGTACATCAGAACCGAAAAATTTGGAGAAAGTTTTAGGTATGGCAAGCCAATTGTTCATGCGGCTTAAACAGTACTTCGTATTTCACAACAGGAACAATCAACGTGAAAATAACATAAAGGAATGCATTAAAAACAACTTCTACCCATATATCGAAATATACGGATCCTCCATTGTTTTGGCCGGATCTGGCATCCGCTCATTACGTTTCTTCTACACTAGAGATGCTCAAGACGGAAAAAGTCGATTTTGTCGAAAAATGGCAAAATCCACAAAAACTCCCTGAACTGCGTCCTGTGAAAAGATACTGGACAATAATAAGGCGGCATCTTAAGAAAGATGGAAGAGAAGCAAGCTCTGTTGGTTGCTTCAAGAAAATTTGGACTGCGGCACAACGAAATGTTACGAAGAAAGTTGTGCAGAATCTAATGGGAGGTATCAAGAGGAAAGTCCAAGCGTTCTTCAGAAATGCGAAGTAAATGTTCAAACTCACGTGAATTCGGCCACATGGATGTTGATTGTATTAAATAAAAAATAAACTTATGAATTTGTTCGAAAATAAATATTTTCTATTTAAAAACAGGTGTCCACTTTCTTTACTGAACACTTACTATTTTCGCTTGTAGATCCTGTACATACATTTCATGGAGCTTTGCAACGATCTATATCTTCCATAGAACTCAAAATAGAAAAAACTGTTGGGGAAATCTTCAAAACACGTGCCCTAATAAAAATAACATCAATAGATCACAATGACTGTACGTACGTGTTAATCGTAACAACTTTTGAAGCTATGTTCATTTAGAATCAGGAATGACAAAATCACGTATATCTTAGGGATGGAATAACAAACATAAAAGGTGAAGCCCTCAAAACAAAGGTTATTTATTGTATTTTCATGGAAAAATATCATTGAAATTATTTATTTTTATTTTTCACACATTTTCTCACTTTTTCAGTGTTGACCTCTCTAAAAATCTGCACAACGGTGGTAAATTTTAGCAACAACCCCTTCCGCACGTTTGTTCAACAATCAGGTCATCTCCCAAGTAACAAAATTAATTTTATAATGCTTTTGAAGTATTCTTCAACACCTGTTCTTTAAAACCATGCATAAACCAAATTGCTCTACAACACGACATCAACTCAACCATAAACCCGCCATAAGATCAAAGAGGCCCATCCTAAGATGCTATTTGAGAGTTGTTTTTAAATTTCTCTTAAAACTTGTTGTACTTCCCAAGTTGTCCTCAAGGCGAATTGCTCTTTCCTTGTATAATTCTTCAAGTGCACGATAAAACGATAATAAATTTGTCAATGTTGTTGCTGATGCAGCTTTTATGTCGACAGAAAAGTTTGGTGAATTAAATTGAAATTGAAAACACAATGTAAATGACACATTATTTATTGTAATCGGGATTAATTTATTATACAAATTGGAAATATTTCCGGGATGTAGCAAGGATGCCAAATGCCAAGCAAAATTCATTGTATATATGTTGCAAGATACTTCCAAAAATTACAACGCGCTTCCATTATAACTCACTAATAAAGTATTTAAAAATATTATTCCTGGTCATGCGAACATTGCTCATGAGTTTTCTCAACATGGCTTCCATTGAAATCTAGGCCGGTGGTCGGTCCATCATCGATGGTTTTAATCAAGATCACCATAAGATCGTCTTAAATGTCTTTCAACTCATGCCAGAGCTAAAAGCATAACTCAAGAATACTAGGATTTGTAACGTTCTCAATGCAGCCTGGTTGGTCTCCATCAAGAACGTCTTAAATTTATTTCATCTTATGCAAGGGTAAGAAGTATTACTCAAGAGTACTCAGGTTTATAACGTTTTTGATGTAGGTTTATGCAAACTCCGCCGAGAACGTCATAAATCATGTACGCCAAATTGTAAACAAACAATAAATTATCGCACCGCGGTGGATTTTGTGAACTTCGTGCGATAAATTTAATCATCAGCCCGGTACCGTTGCCAACCAGGCACACCTTTTTCGGGAACCGGCCTTGATGTGGTGCAGCGCCTTATTCCTCCGGTCAGCATTTCCAACTGGTAAGTGAATTTGCAGGTCGATTATTTGACTCCCGATTACAAGGGAATCGACGTCCTGGATGACCAAACCAACCTAATTTCGGATGCTGCAACCGGAGGAACTTGGCACTGCACCGAGTCGCGGTTGGGTTTCCGGGTAGGTGTTCTTGATTGGCAGCAATAATGGAACGATGAGAATCAAAATCTGATGCTTGAGTTTTTTCTTGTATTTTTCATGTACTAAACTGTTTTCATACGTGAACAGTTGCTCTTGATCAAGAACGGACGATTGAAGATAACTACAAGAACCTTATAAAACTGAAAATAAGTTCAACAGTTCTTGTTGTGTTTATGGTTTTATGAACTGAACCTCAAGTATTCTTGTAGGTGTTTTTAAAACCACATATTGATGAAGGATAGTTGTGCTCAGCTAAAACTCCGATAAGATCAACTAGAATATGCAATGTTCCGATAAACTATCATAAAAACAAATAAAACCAAATAGAATTAGGATTGTTACTTTGGCTATGCAGTGTCCTGAGTGCCTTGACTAGTCTAACTAGGATTCCGAAGAAAAATTGCCCAACCTTTTTTATTGCGAAATGAGGGGCAATTCAGTGAGTTGAGAAAACTCGAAATTTGAGTGTTTTTCTTTCGTTGATAAACACTACCCATCTGTGACGATACCACTGAACGTCTCCGGCTGTCATGGCAGCTCATCAAAATAGGTAAAACCTCTACATATCCCTTGTGTGCGTTTTTGAAAAGCAGCACGCGATTCTTGAGGCTGTCATCCTTGTATGAATTGGTTCTCATCATCTTGTTGCGAAAAAACCATGCCCAGAGTTCGAACTTCTTGCCAAATCTTCACATTCAAAGCAGATTTATCAATGAACCCAAGCTTTTTTCTTCCGAGGACACTTCCTTATGCCATGGTTAACAACATCTGTGCACATAACACATAATGGTTTTGACGATATTAACATTTTTCGCGACTGTCGTACCTGACCACGCTAAATTTTCAACGTGTTTGTGCAAGATTTTTTTCCTCCTCTTGTCTTCAATCTGAAATAACTTTTCAGTCGTTGCAAGAAAATCGATGAAATTTTCACCATTTAAAGAGGATTAGTGTATGATCAGAGTGCTGCAAAAGAATGATGATTATGTTCATTGAGAGCGCCACTAGAAAATGTGACATGATTCCGGATTCTAAGTGAACATAGCTTTATAGATATAGGAGGATTAATCTACTAGGAGTTTGGAAACCTTAGAAGTATTCATGAAACATGTTTTTCATACATTTAAGACATAAACCCTACGAATAGGGGCAAGAGATTATAAAATTGTCGCGAACAATTTTTTGGCCACCTGTTTGTATGGAGCCGTATAAATTGCTACCCATGGAAACACTAAGCGTATACTTGTGTATCGACAACCAAGCGTCTCCATTTGTTTCTCATACTGCTTGTCAACACACTTACGATCAAGTAAAAAAACACGAGCAATTGATATTTCACATAGGAAAATGGAAGGAATTTCTATTTGTTTATCTGCCAGAGCTCTACAAGGATTCCTTGTGTTACAATATTTCTTTTTTTAATATATTGATGGAGCGTCTTAGTGAAATTCAAGATTAATCTACAATTTTGAAAACACTTTTTTCGAATAACAGTTTTGAAAATTTAACAAATACGTAATAAACCACTAACAATACACTGAAGAAGAATACAAGCAATGCTTGAAATAAATACGTTTTTATGCTTCTTATTCTTTATGGCTCTACATCCCACTGGGACTTGGCCTGCCTCACTTCAACTTAGTGTTCTTTGAGCACTTCCACAGTTATTAATTGATGGGCTTTCTTTGCCTGCCATTGCATGAATTTGTATATTTGTGAGGCAAGGACAGTGATACACTATGCCCAGGGAGTCGAGAAAATTTTCTTGACTGGAACGGGAATCGAACCCGTCGTCTCCGGATTGGCGATCCATACCCTTAACCACTAGGCTAACTGGAGACCCGTTAAAGATATTGAAAAAAGTATGTATTAAAGATATGCAAGAAGTTATTTCGAAATATTGAATGCTTTTATAAAGGAAATTATTTGAAACGTAGAACTACTATTCAGCTGATAAAGAAAGAAATGTTTTAAAGTTGAAAAAAAAACTTTTCATGGAATGTGCGTGCAGCAATATTAAATACACTCTTCTATCCTCAAAACCCACACACGTCCGCAAAGCACGAATCTATCCTAGAAGAGCATGTCATCAGATAGGCTATAAACACACGCGGCGCAGCATCACGAACGGCGAAGAAACTCTACCGTCCGTCCGTCAGGGCTCTCATCTCAACGCCGTTGCCCCAACGACGACATGGCATCGCCATCGTCGTCGTTGTTGTTGTCGAAGCTGCTGCCTTTGCTGTCTTCGACGCTGATGCTTCTGCCGTTAGTGTGTAATCTACAACATCAAATGGATCCGTAATTCGATTACTCCGCCTTCTTGAAAATTCCTCCATTTGCCACAGTTTCCTCCTCCTCCTGCTGCTGCTGCGAGCTCGCCGCCTTGGCACATCTAGTGATTCAGGATCTCGAAGGAAAGGTCGTTCGTTCGCTCTCCGTGGCACGGCGTGGGTGTATATGTGTGTGTGTGTCTCATCTCATCCCTCGCTCCATTTTCTTAGCTGGCTTCTTTACGTCCGTCGACAAAGTTCAATTTCGGATCCCGCGCGCCAACCGACGACGGCACTACCGCCTGCCTGCGCCCGTTGTTGGTTGGTTGGTTGGCTGATGATTGAAGGGAGAGTATGCTGTGGGGTTGCGCTTCACGTCGTCGTCGAGCCAGGGTGGGTGGGTATTAGAACAAGGCGAGCGAGCATGGAGGAGGGGTGGCAGCGACTTTCCTTCTTCGAGGGAGGGCGAAAGCGAAAGGAAAATTAGGACGAACCTGCTTGGCTCGTTTGGGTGATGTCTTCGGAGAAAACATGATGGGGTCCGGGCAGAAGTCGAATAGCGGTATACACATTTAATTTAAATATAAAAACCGATGATGGGATGGCCTGGACCTGGAATGGTGAAGTGAAAAGGCGGGAAAGAATTCAACTTCTGCCAAGTTATCGCCCTAGCTTCTTGGCGTAGAGCGTGAAGCGAAAAATGAATGGTGTACTGCATTCTGTTATAAATTGTGTTGCTGTTGCAGTTGAGTGAAAATCGTTAACAATGACTCCTTTTTTTGGATACAGTTTTCACAAATGCATAGTCAGGTCGATTTTTTTCAATTGAGAAGGTTGATAAAACAATAAAATATTTATTCCCAAAAAACTTTTACTTCCAGAAAATCTTTGTTTATACACTTATTTTTAAGTGTCTTGTTTGGCTGATCAGGCTACAGTTCACTCGTTAAAGCTTAAAAATTTGTTATTAACAGTCTATTTGTAATCAAATAAATAACATTTCATGAAAAAATTGAAAGTCTCTGGTTTAGTTCAAAAAAAAAATCTTCAATGGAATCTTCAACATCTGATAAGTTTTTATTTCTGTGTATTTCATTTTATGCTAATTCTACACTTATTTTTCTGATGCTCTGTTTTAGCACAACTTTTATACTATCGTTGTATTCTGCTCTGTATACATACAATAATCTATATTTAAAAAGACACGGACACCGTTTTCAGCCAGAGGCTGTACAGACTGAACAAAACTTAACACTAGACAACGGACACAACATACATTACGAGCACCAGTGGATAGCATCTTGCGAAAAGTTTCATCACTCTGAGCGGGAATCGAACTCTCACCCTCTGGCATGGTACGGCTATACGCTTGGTGACGCTAACCGCACGGCCACGAGGCTCCACAAGTTTAGTGAAAGAGAGAATAACTACTCAAGAATAATAAGAAAACAACTGTCAGATGACGTCATGGTTTACTAGAAATATCTAGGTGCATCAAAAAGCATATTTCTCTCTGTTTCTCTATTTTCTCTTATTCACCCATTCTCATGAGCTGTATCTAACGCTGGAGAAAGTTTTCCTGTAGAAATCCCGGGAGAAATTCCTGAAAGTCACAAAAGATATCCCGTACAGAATCCCTGATGGGATCCTCAAAGAAATCATGAAGGAAATTCCGGCTGGAAGCTTGGGAGGACTCCCTGAAAGAACAATTGAAGAAATCCCAGGAGGTGTGTAAAAAAACGAGAAGAATCTTTGAAGGAACCATGAAGGAATCCTGACATGAATACCTGGAAGAATCCCTGAAGGAATACAAGGAGGATTTCCTGAAGCAATCCTAGCAGGAACTACTAAAGGAATCCTAATTTCCAAAGAAACTAGGATAGATAGTAATTCCAGCAGGAATCCCCAAAGAAATGCCTGCTAGAATTTCTCCAATAATCCTTTCAAGATTTTCTAAATCAGGGATTACTTTATTCCTGGAATACTTGATGGAATCCTTAGAGGAATTATAGCTTGAATCTGTGATGGAAGCTCAGCAGGAAACACTGAAAGAAATCCCTGAAAATAATCCCTTAAAAAATTGGAAAGAATTTTTGAAGGTATCCCCAATTCTGGAAATAATCTTCGAAGGAGTTCAATCCATGGAGGAATGCCAAATAGAATAAGTAAATGAATCTTTTCTGGTTTTGCAAAGCAATCCCTGCAGAAATCTCAGAAGCAACCCCCACAGCAATTCCGGTAGGAACATTTCAGAGAATCCCGGGAGGAGTCCCGGGAAGATTCTCGAGAGGAATGGCTGAAGAAATTCCGGAAAGAATTCCTGAAGGAATCTCGAGAGAATCTCATCTTATCTAATCCTTACCATTTTACCGCATTACTGTTAAATAGCATAGATTCTTGAGTGTTGGCTGCCATCTTGATTTCCAATACCCGTCGACAACTTAAGGAAACACATGTTTGCCAAATCTATCTATACATATATATAAAAATGCAGTGGCATACGTGGGACCGCGCATAACTTGCGAACGGAAGGTCCGATTTTGATCGTTTTAGTTTTGGTCTGTTAGTTTTCACCCAAGAACGATTTATGAACCGAAAAACATTGAAAAAATTGAGAGTTTTTAAAAATTGGGTTTTCAGACATTTTGACCGGGGACTTGGCCTTGGCTGGAAACTTGAAACGTCAAAAAACGCAGTAGGCAAGACAAAGTTTGCCGGGTACAGCTAGTTTAGTTGAAATTGCTTGACGCATTCCAGAATTATGTCGGGAAATACATACATACATCCGTACACAAACATATAAACATATAAATAGACAATAGGCTGCGGCTTATTTTTCAAAAGTTGTTGAAACCTGGAATTCGTAAGCTCTTCTGAATTCAAATGACCAAAACCTTTAAGTTTGATCCAAAAATATTGAGATTTAGAGGTGGCGCAATCGCCTCAATGTTGAATTTTCGAGTTATAAAAAGGTGTTTTCACTTCAAGTGCCACAACTTTTTCAATGCTCATCCGATTTTCAATCTTTTTTTATGAATCTGTCACAAATTGAATTTCAAATAAACGCGTAGAGCATTAAATTTTTCCAAAGTCACGCAAAACATGAGTTTTTAAACATGTAATTTATTTTAACTTTCCAACCGTTTTACCTATTTCAATTTTTCTAGCTTGCTTTTGTGGATATTTTTGTTGCCTTTCTTGGTTCCAAACAAACTATTCGTCAAAGTAGTCATTTTTATGATACATTTCACTAAGAACTACCAAAACATACCCTAAAACTTGATTTTTTCATGCAAAATTGGAGATTTTGACGATTATTTGCAATTTTTTTACTCCAAACCAGGAACTTAGCATCATATTTAGGGATATGGAACACATTGGAGATTTTTTTTTCAATTTTTTTCCTCGAATTTAGAACACAAAAAAACTTTTTGATTCAGAATACTCCAAAAATTAAAATTTATAGCTTCCATATGATTATTTAGAATAAATTTTTCACTTTTAGCACGAAACTAAGCATGAAAATAATTAAAATTTAGCCAAAATTCAGAATTTTCCAATAAAATACGTGTTTTTTGTACTTATCCATTTTGAAACGATTTTTTAAAGGTAGCATTTGTAGCATTTTTGGGCAACAAAAATATCTACAAAAGCAAGCTAAAAAAAATTGAAATTGGTTAAACGGTTAAAAAGTTATAAAACTCTAAAGTTAAAAAAAATGTAAAAATAAATTAAATCTTCAAAAACTCATATTTTGCGTGACTGAAAACACCTTTTTATTACTCGAAAATTCAACTTTGAGCCACCTCTAAATCGCAATATTTTTGGCTCAAACTCAGAAGTTTATCTTTTTGTGTCATTTGAATCTAGTAGAGCTTACGAATTCCAGGTTTCAACAACTTTTGAAAAATAAGCCGCAGCCTAATAGACAAACACACAAACATATAAACATACAGCCATACAAACACACAATCATGCATACAAACATATAAACATTAAAAAAAAATCAAACATTAACATTTAACATATTGCATAATGTCATTTTTTTATTCCTTGTTGGGTATCTAAGTCACTACGACCAGTTATTAGATCTATTGTGACATGCATAATGTCATAGCCACCATCGCGTTGCCGCCATCATGAATTATGGTCCGCAATATTTGGTTTCAAAATGGCATCAAATATCGAGTTTTGACTTCTACTCGTCAAGCCCGATTGATAGATACGTATGTTGCACGGTACCATAGCTCAAACTACCATTGCGTAGCCGCCATGTTGGATTATGGTTGGCCATCTTAGTTTTCAAAATGGCGTCGGATATTCATATTTGAGTTTTACTAATCAATCCCTATCGATAGATAGCGGTTGAAACCGCATTCCTGCCAAACTCATCCTTACACATCCTCTGGACAAGACTGTCCGGAGTTGTGTCCTCTCCGCATGTGGCAAGCATGTGGTCACGCATTGTGCGAAAACGCGGACACACGAACAAAACGTGTGGGAGAACCCGCATGACCGAAACGATGTAGATACTGTCGGAAGCAAATATGAACTGAAAGGACCTGAGTAAGGTGGAATGTTACCTGCAGCTTAAATTCGTCAGCAAAGCCGACGATTTCCATACCCACCGGGAACTCCCTCAACATTCGTACATGACATTTGATAGCACCGGACCCAGGATGAAACCTTGCGGAACTCCTGAGGTTATGTGAAAGCACTTCCGACCCACTTCTGTGTCGTAAACTATAGCGCTCGATTTAGTATAAAGTAACTTCCGTGAATCTTGTGCAAGTACCCGGGTATCGCCAGACGCAGGAGCGCATCGGCAATAGCCGCCCAACTGACGCTGGTGAATGCGTTCCTTACATCCGGATTCACCCCTGCACGGTAGAAAATTCCCCTCCTCTTGGAGCGCTATCTGGGCTGTCTTGATGTTCTTGATGAATGAGAAGAACTATCTACGGTTGTGTGGAGCTTGGAAATCTTGTGGACAAGCGGGTGCCCCCAGGATGTAACTTTTGTTTACACTTTGACGTTCGCGAAGTGGTGACGCGACGACAGTTTGCTCGCCTACTAGATTGCTTGACGTGCATTTGGCAGACCATATGCTACTAGCGTGCATGGGAAGTCTAGTCGAATAACAATGCAGATTCAGTACCACACAGGTCGACCCCCCGCTCGGAAGCCGAACTGGGTGCTCGAGAGACCATTAGCACCCTCAGTGTGCCTCAACATTCTGTTTGAGCATGATCCTTTCGAGCAACTTCCCCGCCGTTTCGATTGAGCATATTGATCTATATGGCGACGAGTCTCCGGGTGGTTCCTTCGCCTTTGGCAATAGAACGTGGCTCTGCCACTTCCAAACCTCTGGGAAAATTCCATCGTCTAGGCATTTCTGCATAGCAGACCCGAACAACCCGGGAGCCTCTGCAATAGTTACTTTTAAGGCCAAGTTCGGAAGTCCATCCGGTCCTGCCTGGGGCCTTACCTACGTTCAGAGACATTGTTATCGCTGCTAATTCCTCATCACCGACCCCAGACCCTGGCTGTCCTATGAATGGAGGCCAAGAACATGGATCTTGACGCAGAAAAGGCCCTTCGATGATCCCCTACAGCGTCTCTGGAGACTGCTCTATAGGAGCCATTACACCTCTTGTCTTGGCCATCACGATCCTGTAGGCATCACCTCACGGATTCACATTGGCACTCTGTCAGAAACCCTCAAAGTAGGCCTTTTTTCTTGTCCTTATCTCAGTCTTCAGCGCGGCTCAAGCAGCGGCGAACACCACATGCCGTTCGTTTCGCTCTTGCTCAGTTCGAGCTCGTAGCATCCGCCACCTAGCCCGTAGGTAGGCACAGGTTCGTGTGTGGTATATATCTGACAATGAGCATCTCTCAGTGTGTTAAGAGTCTTATCCCTCAATATGCCAACACGCGTAGCGTGATGCGTCCACTCTGATCATACCCTTTGGGCTTCCCGCGAAAGCGGAGGCCCCTGAAGGCTTTCGTCCTCGCGGGTGTAGTGAATACGAGGCGAATAGTAATGAGTAAAATCGAATAACCTTTACGTTATTTACGTTGAGTGTGTATTGATGACAGATACTGAAATGAACTCAAGGGAAGAAAAAGAAGCCAACGGATCGATTGGAATTTTCCTTCAGTTATATGACGAGTATTACGAAGAACGGTCAACGTAAAATTAGAATTTTGTTTTTGATAATTATAATAGTAAATTTCGAATACGACATGGTGCAGTCGGTAGTGAAATGTGATTGAGTGAGGTTTCCCTCCGGATCTGCTGGGGGAGAGAGTTTCTCCAGCAGAAACACCAAATGTGGAAGTGCGAGAACTTCCGCCGGATGGGAGAGTGAGATTTCCCACCGGATCTGCTGGGGGAGAGAGTTTCTCCAGCAGAAACACCAAACAAGGAAGTGCGAGAACTTCCTCCGGATGGGAGAGTGAGGTTTCCCTCCGGATCTGCTGGGGGAGAGAGTTTCTCCAGCAGAAACACCAAATGTGGAAGTGCGAGAACTTCCGCCGGATGGGAGAGTGAGATTTCCCACCGGATCTGCTGGGGGAGAGAGTTTCTCCAGCAGAAACACCAAATGTGGAAATGCGAGAACTTCCGCCGGATGGGAGAGTGAGATTTCCCACCGGATCTGCTGGGGGAGAGAGTTTCTCCAGCAGAAACACCAAATGTGGAAGTGCGAGAACTTCCGCCGGATGGGAGAGTGAGATTTCCCACCGGATCTGCTGGGGGAGAGAGTTTCTCCAGCAGAAACACCAAACAAGGAAGTGCGAGAACTTCCTCCGGATGGGAGAGTGAGGTTTCCCTCCGGATCTGCTGGGGGAGAGAGTTTCTCCAGCAGAAACACCAAATGTGGAAGTGCGAGAACTTCCGCCGGATGGGAGAGTGAGATTTCCCACCGGATCTGCTGGGGGAGAGAGTTTCTCCAGCAGAAACACCAAATGTGGAAATGCGAGAACTTCCGCCGGATGGGAGAGTGAGATTTCCCACCGGATCTGCTGGGGGAGAGAGTTTCTCCAGCAGAAATACCAAATAAGGAAGATGATGACGATGATGATGATGATGATGATGATGATGATGATGATGATGATGATGATGATGATGATGATGATGATGATGATGATGATGATGATGCCCGGGTAGGGCTTAAGGGGAAAGGAAGCCGTGAGCCCGAGAATAATCTGTGATCAACCGCCGTTTTAAAATCTATGGGATGAACCTGTTATGAAAATGAACTAGCTACCACTACACGCGCAATTTAGAAGAACGAGAGTTTCTTTTACCGGAAAAGTATTGATATCTGTTATTTCGGAAAAAACTGCAAAATTAATATTTTATCGAAATAAAAAAAAAACAGACCAATTATAGTGTTTAGAACACAGTAAACAGTGAAATAAATAATATAAAACATATTGAGAGATCTTTCGTGCATCTACAAGAAAAAAATAAAAGAATAATGTTTATTCCAAAGTAATATAGAACAATTTATGTTTTTGATGAGAAAAAAAATAGAACAATAGTAAGAATAATAATGAAATTCATATCCTAGATATGCAGAAAAAAAGCAAGAATAGTTATTGCGGATTGATTACGAAAACTGGAGAAAATAATCAGGCATACAATTACAAAATGGTCGATACTCATATAATCATCATTTTGTAATCTGCCGCATTGCCAATATTCGATGAAATTACAGTTTCTATATACCTCCAATGAGTGCTGCATAGCAATAACACTAGTTTACAGCATTTTTGAACTCGGTAAGCTGATGATCGTTTTTGGTGTAGAATCATGCCCTGAGTTCGAAAACGCGAAAGAAAAAAATTACAGTAGAGCGGAAATTTTTTCGACTTTCCATACAAGGTTGATGATTTGAAATCGATTTTTGTTCTATTTTTAAGCAAAGTCGCTTACTTCAAACATCTCATTCTCCGTAATCAATGCTCCGATTGATCTAAAATTTTTACTGTAACTCGCCTACATATGATATGTCAAATAAACGTCGAGAGAGAATTTTTAAGTTGGTTTTTTCTTTTTGAAAAAAATACATTTCTTCAAAAAATTTTGGGAATTTAGCTAAAATTTAAGAAGATCGTCCCTTAAACTCGCCAATATTTTGAATTTCATCAATCTGACGCAAAACCTGTATTCAGATGATCAACTGGTATTGTATTCAGCTTTTAATTTATGGAAAAATATTTACAATTGGTTGAACAAAACGCAATATATTTGAATTTTAGTAAATTACATATTTTGAAAAGTTGCAAAACTCGATATTGAGCTAAAACTCAAAAACTGTTCTACTTAAAATTTTTTGAAGGTCGGTTTCGAAATCAGCACTAAATTGTGCTTCAAAAATTTTGGTCGTTGACTGAAGTTCACGACTTTCGTTTTATTTTGTAAACTTGTGTAATTGTCAATGATCTTTTGAATAATTCAATTATTCTCTAGTCAGTCACACCGGTCAAACGGAAAAGAAAAACCACAGCCGCACCCTAGTCGTAGAAATGAACTCGATCCTTCCAAACGCAGCGTAGGACATGCATGTGTTGATGCGCTGTTGCGGGTGCGGGCGTTGCACCCAAGATTATTTGATTTTTTTATATGAAAGTATAAACTTTTGTATATGCCAAAAGATTCCTTATAAAATTTCCGATCTGATGGTGCAATTTAGAACACTAAAAAAATAAGTTCATAGCATACTTTTTGCCTTTCCAATTCGAGCGCAAACGTTCCCCGCTGTAACAGCAGCATGCGGGTGCGAGGTGAGAATCGAAAAACCAGCCAGCCAACAACAAAAGCGCAATGTGTTCATTTCATCGAACGGTACATTCATTTTCTGTTTTGACGGACCGGGCGGGCGGGTATGGTACTTGCTAACACAACACGTGATAGTTAGTTGAAATGGGAAATTCTTTCAACACTTTTTTTTTAATATGTCGGCAATAATTACATACGTTCTTTTATTGAAAGAACATTTTATGTATGAGAAAAAATAATCAGTGAACGAATTTCTAGAAATGACATACCTTTTTGAATATTTTTTCATTAATTTGAAGATATTGGATTTCTTATCATCTTTGGGCTTGCAAAGATATACCAGCATCACACAAAGATTATTTTCTTTACAAAATCCATTATTATTTAAAATAGCAAGATCATAAATGTAGGAAGTGATCTATGGGTGTAACTGAAAATTCTGACATATCCAAAGATGATCCAAAGTAAGAATCCCGAATCTTCAGAGATTAGAAAAATGATCTCCGTATACATAAGCGAAGAAAGTTTTCTCTGAGTAAAGCTGAAAATTCTCATGTTGATCAGTAAGAATCCCGAATATTGAAAGATTGGTAAAATGTCGAGGATTCCCCAGAGGAAACACCTGGAGGATTCTCTGGAGGGCGCTCCTGAAGGATTCCCCAGAAGGGACTCTCAAAAGATTGCCCAGAGAGAACTAGAGGGAAAATTTGTAGGATACCCCAGAGGGAACTCCTGAAGGATTCTCTAAAGAAAATGTTCCCTGTGGAACAGGAGGTTAGGGAATCCTCCAGGAGTGCCCTCTGTGAATTTCTCAAACAGTTTGCACTGGAGATTCCTCGAGGAGTTTCGCCTGGGAATTCCTCCAGGAGTTCCTTCTCAGATTTCCTTCAGGAGTTCCTACAGACTTTCCTCTCGGGAATTCCTGAAGGAATCCTTAGAGGGAACTGCTTGAGGAATTCCCAGAGCGAGTTCCTTGAGGAATTCCAAAGTTCCTTTTTAATCCACAAGTAAGTTTTTTTCTGGTAATTCCTCCAGGAGTTCTTTCTGGGGATTGCTTCAGGGGTTTCATCTGCAGATTCTTTCAGAAATTTCTCCTGGGCATTTCTCTAAATGTTCTCTCTGAGGAATTTCTACAGGAACTCTCATTGCGGAATTTTTCAACGAGTTTTCATTGGGAATTTTCTCCAGGTGTTCCCTTTGGGGATTTTACCAAGAGTTTTTCTTTGGAGATTCCTCCAGAGGATCCATCTGGGTATCCTCCTGCTGTTCCCTCTGGTTAATTTCTCCAGTGTTCTCTTTTGTAATCCCTGCAGGAGTTTTTTCTGGTTCCTTAGCTCCAAAATTGCTACAAGAGTTCTTTGAAGAATTCTTTTAGGAGCTTCCACTGGTAATTTTCTCCAGGAGTGCCCTATGAGAAACTCCTCCAAGAGTTCCCTCGGAAAATTTTGGGAATTCCTTCAAAAGTACCATCAGGGGATTCCTCAAGCAATCCCTTCATGAGAATTCTTCTGGAGGATTCCTCCAGGAATTATTTCTAGAGATTCCTCTTGGTGTTCGGTCTGAAGATTCCTCAAGATAATTCTACTGGAGATTTCTCCAGGAGTTCTCTCTAAAGGTATAGCCATGAGTATTCTCTAGGGACTCCTCCAGGAGCGAACTCCTGGGAATTCCTTCAGGAATTCTTCCAGGAATTAGTCTGGCAATTCCTCCAGGAATTCCTCTAGAAATTTCTTCAGGAACTCATCTGAAAATTGCTCCAGGAATTCCTCCTGAAATTCCTTCAGGAATTCCTCTGGAAATTCCTCCAAGAATTCCTCTGGGATTTCCTCCAGGAATTCATCTGGGATTTCCTCCAGGAAATCCTGTGGGAATTCCTTCAGGAAATCCTCTGGGAATTCCTTCAAGAAATCCTCTGGGAATTCCTCCAGGTATTCCTTTGGGAATTCCTCCAGGGATTCCTCTGGGAATTTCTCCAGGAATACCTCTGGAAATTCCTCTATGAATTCCTCCAGGAATTCCTCCAGGTATTCCTTTGGGAATTCCTGCAGGAATTTCTCTGGGAATTCCTACAGGCATTCCTCTGGGATTTCCAACAGGAGTTCCACATCTATTCCTAGAAGAATTGCTGGAAGAATTCCAAGAAGAATTCCTGGAGAAATTCTTAGAAGAATTTCTGGAGAAATTCTTAGAAGAATTCATCGAGAAATTTCTGAAGGAATTCCCTGAGCAGTTTCTAGAAGAGTTCCAATGGAGGATTTCCTTGATAAAATTTTGCAGAAATTCGTGGAGCAGTATCTGGAAGATTTCCTGGAACATTTCCTAGAGAAATTCCTCGATGAATTTCCAAAGTAATTCCTGGATGTTTCTGGAAAACTTTCCGGAGGAATACCTGGATAAATTCCAACAGCAACTTCTGGAGAAACTTCCAGAGGAATTCCCAGCGCAATTTTTTGTGAAATTTTCAGTGCAGTTTCTAGCAAAATTTTCAGAGGAAATTCTGGAGCAATTCTCAGAGGAATTATTGGAGGAAGTCCCAGGTGAGTCCTTGGAGGAAGTCCCAGAGGAAAGATGCCGAGGTGGTTAACAAGAGAAATTCTGAGGGGAATTGCTGGAGAATTTGTCGAAGAATTTCCAGAGGAATTCTTGGAGGAATTTCCAGACGAATTCCTGATGGAGTTTCCAGAGGAATTTTCTAAAGGAATTTTCAAAAGGATTCCTGACATAATTTCCAGAGAAATTCCTTGAAGAGATTCTAGAGAAATTCCTAGGATAATTTTTATCATAATTTATGAAGGAATTTCCAGAGGAATTCCTGGAAGAATTCCCGATGAAATTCTTGGAGGAACTTCCAGAGGAATTCCTGCTAAGATTTCCAGAGGAGCTCCTAGATAAACTTCCAGAGGAATTTCTGAATGAATTTCTAGACAAATTCCTAAAGGAATTGTCAGGAATTCCTAAAGGAATTTCCAAAGAAATTCCTGGAGGAACTTCCAAAGGAATTCCAGGATAAATTTCCTAAGAGAAGTTCGTGGAAGAATTTCAAAAGAAATTCTTAGCGAAATTTTCAAAGGAATTCCTGGTAGAATTTTCAAAGGAATTTGCACAGGAATTTCTGAAGGAATTTCCAAAGTTATTCCTGAAAAATTTCTGGAAATATTTTCATAAAAACTCCTGAAGGAATTTCCAGAGAAATTCCTAGAGGAATTTCCAAATGAATTCTTGAAGGAATTTCCAGATGAATTATTGGAGGAATTTCCAGAGGAATTCCTGAAGGAATTTGTAGAGGAATTTTTGGAAGAATTTCTAGAGGAATTCCTGGAGGAATTTCCAGAGGAATTTCTGAATGTCTAGCCAAACTCCTAGAGAAATTGTCAGGAATTCCTGAAGTAATTTCCAATCGAATTCCTGGTTGAATTTCCAGAGGAATTCATGGAGGAATTTCCAGAGAAACTCCTGGAGAAATTTCCAGAGGAAATACAGGAGGAATTTCCAGAGGGAATCCCGAAGGAATTTCCAGAGGAATTCCTGGAGGAATTTCCAGAGGAGTTCCTGGAGGAATTTCCAGAGGAATTTTTGGAGAAATTTCTAGAGGAATTCCTGGAGGAATTTCCAGAGGAATTCCTGAAGGAACTTCCAGAGGAATACCCAGGGCAATTTCAGGTGAAATTTTCAGTGCAATTTCTGACGAAAATTTCAAAGGAAATTTTGGAGCGATTACCAGAGGAAGTCCCAGATGAATTCTTGGAGGAGGTCCCAGAGGAAGCATGCCGAGGTGATTATTAAAAAAATGCTGAGGGGAATTACTGGAGAAGTTTGTGGAAAAATTTCCAGAGGAATTACTGGAGGAATTTCCAGAGGAATTCTTGCAGGAATTTCCAGAGGGATTTCCAGAGGAATTCCTGAAGCAATTTCCAGAGGAATTCCTGGAGGAATTTCCAAAGGGATTCCTGAAGGAATTTCCAGAGGAATTACTAGACAAATTTAAAGAGGAATTCTCGGTGGAATTTCCAAAGGGGTTCCTGGAGGAATTTTCAGAGGAATTCCTGAAGAAATTTCCAGATTCTGGGAGGAATTTCCAGAGGAATTCCGGGAAGAATTTCCAGATAATTGCTTTAGGAATTTTCAAAGGAATTTCTTGCAGGAAATTCCGAAAGAATTCCTGGAGAAATTTCCAGAGGAATTCCCGGAAGAATTTCCAGCGGAATTCCTCTGGAAATTGCTCTAGAAAATTCTCTTGAAATTCCTTCAGGAATTCATCTAGAATATCCTCTTGAAATTCCTTCAGGAATTTCTCTGGAAATTCCTCTCGAAATTCCTTGAGGAATTCCTCTGGAAATTCCTCCAGGAATTCCTCTGGAAATTCCTCCAGGAATTCCTCTGGAAATTTCTTCAGGAATTCCTCTGGAAATTTCTCCAGAAAATCTTCTGGAAATTCCTTCAGGAATTACTCTAGAAATTCCTCCAGGAATTCCTCTGGAAATTTCTCCAGGGATTCCTGTGGAAATTCCTCCAGGAATTCCTCTGGAAATTCCTCCAGGAATTCCTCTGGAAATTCCTCCAGGAATTCCTCCAGGAATTCCTCTGAAAATTCCTCCAGAAATTCTTGTGGAAATTCCTCTAGGAGTTCATCTTGAAATTCTTCTTAAAATTTTCCAGAAATTCTTCCAGAAATTCCACCGTGTATTTCTCTGGAAATTTTTCCCGGAGTTCCTCTGGAAATTCCTCAAAGAATTCCTCTTCAAATTCTTCCGGGAACTCTTCGAGAAATATCTTTGGGAATTCTCTGGAAATTCTTCCCGGAATTCCTCTGAAAATCCCTCCAGGAATTCCTCTGGGAATTCTTCCGGAAATTCCTCTGAAAATTCCTCCGGGAATTCATCTGGAAATTCCTCCAGGAATTCCTCACAATTTTTTTACGAATTTGGCTAGACATTCCTTTAGAAATTTCTCTGGAAATTCCTCCAGGAATTCCTCTGGAAATTCCTCCAAGAATTTCTCTGGAAATTCCTTCAGGAATTCTTCCGGAAATTCCTCTATTCGTTTCTCTAGCGATTCCTTCAGGAATTCCCCTGGAAATTCCTCCAGGAATTCCTCTGGAAATTTCTCGAAGAATTCATCTGGAAATTCCTCCAAGAATTCATTTGGAAATTCCTTCAGGAAATCATATGGAAATTCCTCCAGGAATTTCTCTGGAAATTCCTTAAAGAGTTTCAATAAAAATTCCACCAGGAATGCCTTTGGTAATTTGTCCAGGTATTACTCTTAAATATTTTTCAGAAATTCCTATGCGAATTCCTTTGAAAATTCCTTCAGGAATTCCTTCGAAAAAATCCTCAAGATTTTTTCAGGAAATCCTTCCAGGAACTTCCAGGGAATTCATCCTGGAAATCTTTTGGAAGTTCCTCCAGGAATTTTTTTGAAAACTACTTTCATGAATTCCTGACAATTCCTTTATAAATTTTTCTAGAAATTCCTTCAGAAATTCCCGTGGAAGTTTAACATGGAGTTCTCTGAAAATTTTAGCAGCAATTCCTCTGGAAATCCCTCCAGGATTTTTTTTCGGGAATTCTTTCAGGAATTCTTCTAAAAATTCCTTCAGGTATTGTTTTGAAAATTACTCTAGGAATTTCTGTAGAAACTTTTCCACGAATTTTGCTGGAGATTCATTCAGAAATTCCTTTGAAAATTCCTTTAGAAAATTCCTCTGATAGTTTCCTCAGGAATTCCTCTGGAAATTCCTCCTGGAATTCCTCCTGGAATTCCTCTGGAAATTCCTTCAGGAATTCCTTTGGAAATCTCTCCAGAAATTCCTCTGGAAATTCTTCCACAAACTTCTACAGCTTCTTCTTCTTCTTGGCGTAACGTCCTCAATGGGACAAAGCCTGCTTCTCAGCTTAGTGTTCTATGAGCACTTCCACAGTTATTAACTGAGAGCTTCCTCTGCCAATGACCATTTTTGCATGCGTATATCGTGTGGCAGACACGAAGATACTCTATGCCCAAGGAAATCAAGGAAATTTCCTTTACGAAAAGATCCTGGACCGACCGGGAATCGAACCCGTCACCCTCAGCATGGTCATGCTGAATACCCGTGCGTTTACCGCCTCGGCTATGTGGGCCCTTCTACAGCATTTCCACTCATAATTTATCTAGTTAATCACCTCGGCATCCTTTCTCTGGGACTTCCTCCAAGAATTTCTCTGGGAATTGCTTCAATTCCTGGAGGAATTCCGAGAAGAATTTCAAGAGGAATTTTCAAAGGAATTTTCATAGGAATTTCTGAAGGAATTTCCAGAGTAATACCTGGAAAAATTTTCCAAAGTAATTCCTGGTGGAATATTCATAAAAACTCCTTAAGGAATTTCCAAATGAATTCCTGGAGGAATTTTCTGATGAATTCCTCAAGGAATTTCCAGAGGAATTCCTGAAGGAATTGCTAGAGGAACAAATGGAGGAATTTCTGGAAGATTTCCTGGAGCAATATCCAAAGAAATTCCTGGTGAAATATCCAGAGGAATTCCTGGAGAAATTTCCAGAGGAACTTCTGATGGAATGTCTAGCCAAATTCCTTAAGAAATTGTCATGAATTCCTGAAGAAATTTCCAGAGGAATTCCCGGAGGAATTTCTGGAGGAATTTTCAGAGGAACTCCGGGAGGAATTTCCAGAGAAATTCCTCTGATAGTTCCCTCAGGAATTCCTTTGAAAATTCCTTCAGGAATTCCTTCGAAAAAATCCTCAAGATTTTCTCAGGAAATCCTTCCAGGAACTTCCAGGGAATTCATCCTGGAAATCTTTTGGAAGTTCCTCCAGGAATTTTTTTGGAAACTACTTTCATCAATTCCTGACAATTCCTTTAGAAATTTGTCTAGAAATTCCTTCAGAAATTCCCGTGGAAGTTTAACATGGAGTTCTCTGAAAATTTTAGCAGCAATTCCTCTGGAAATCCCTCCAGGAAATTCTTCCGGGAATTCTTCGTAAAATTTATTTAGGAATTCTCTGGAAATTCTTCCCGGAATTCCTCTGGAAATTCCTCCGTGATTTCCTCTGGAAATTCCTTCAGGAATTCCTCTAGAAGTTCCTTCAGGAATTCCTCTGGAAATTCCTCAAGGAATTCCTCTGGAAATTCCTCCAGGAATTCCTCTGAAAATCCCTCCGGGAATTCCTTTTAAAATTCCTCCGGGAATCCCTCTGGAATTTTTTTCAGGAATTCCTGACAATTTCTTTAGGAATTGGGATAGACATTCCTTCAGAAATTCCTCTGGAAAATTCTCCAGGAATTTCTCTGGATATTCCACCAGGAATTTCTCTGGATATTCCTCCAGGAATTCTTCCAGAAATTCCTCCATTTGTTCCTCTAGCAATTCCTCCAGGAATTCCTCTGGAAATTCCTCGAAGAATTCATCTGGAAATTCCTCCAAGAATTCATTTGGAAATTCCTGTAGGAATTTCTCTGAAAATTCCTTAAGGAGTTTTTATGAAAATTCCACCAGGAATTCCTTTGGAAATTTTTCCAGGTATTACTCTGGTAATTCCTTCAGAAATTCCTTTGCAAATTTCTTTGAAAATTCCTCCAGGAATTCTTCTGGGAATTCCTCCAGGAATTGGAGCAATTCCCAAAGTAATACCTGGACAAATTTCTAAAGGAATTCATGGTGGAATTTTTATAAAAACTCCTTAAGGAATTTCCAGATTCCTAGAGGAATTTCCAAATGAATTCTTCCAGGAATTTCCAGGAATTTCGAAAGGAGATTCGGAAAGAATTTCCAGAGAATTCCTAAAGAAATTTCCCAAAGAATTCCTGGAAGAATTTGCAGAGGAATTCCTGGATGAATTTCCAGAGAAACTCCGGGAGGAATTTGCAGAGGAATTCTTTGAGGAATTTCCAGAGGAATTCCTGGAAGAATTTCCGGAGAATTTTTAGAGGAATTTCCAGATGAATTCCTGGAGGAATTTTCAGAGAAATTTCCAGAGGAATTCCTGGAGGAATTTCCAGAGGAATTCCTGGAGAAATTTCCAGAGGAATTCCTAGAGGAATTTCCAGAGGAATTCCTGAAGGAATTTCCAGTGGAATTCCTGAAGGAATTTCCAGAGGAATTCCTGGAGGAATTTCCAGAGGAATTCCTGGAGGAATTTCCAGAGGAATTCCTGGAGGAATTTCCAGATCAATTCCTGGAGGAATTTCCAGAGGAATTCCTGGAGGAATTTCCAGAGGAATTCCTGGAGGAATTTTCAGAGGAATTCCTGAAGGAATTTCCAGAGGAATTCCTGAAGGAATTTCCAGAGGAATTCCTGAAGGAATTTCCAGAGGAATTCCTGAAGGAATTTCCTGAGGAATTTCCGGAGGACTTTCCAGAGGAATTTCCGGAGGAATTTCCAGAGGAATTCCTGGAGGAATTTCGAGAGGAATTCCTGCAGGAATTTCCAAAAGAATACCTGGAGGAATTTCCAGAGGAATTTCTGAAGGAATTTACAGACGAATTCCTGAAGGAATTTACAGACGAATTCCTGATTAAATTTCAACAGGAATTTTCAAAGGATTTTCCAGAGGCATTCCTGAAGGAATTTCCAGATGGTTTTTTTAGAGGAATTTCTGGAGAAATTCTCGGAGGAATTCCTGGTGAGATTCTCAGAGGAATTCCTGGAGGAATTCTCAGAGGAATTCCTGGAATTGCCTAGCTGAATTTCTGGAGGAATTCCCAGAGAAACTCCCTGAGGAATTTCCAGAGAAATTCCTCTGGAAATTCCTTCAAGAATTCCTCAGGTAATTCCTTTAGGCATTCCTCTGGAAGTTCTTTCAGAAATTCCTCTGAAAACTCCTCCAGGAATTCCACTGGAAATTCTTCCGGGAATTCCTATAGAAATTCCTCCAGGAATTCCTTTGGAAATTCCTTCAGGAATGCCTCCGGAAATTCCTCCAAGAATTCATCTGGAAATTCCTCTAGGAATTTCTCTGAAAATTTCGTCAGGAGTTTTTCTGAAAATTCCTCTAGCAATTCCTTTGAAACTTTTTCCAGAAATTACTCTGGAAATTCCTTCAGAAATTTCTGTGGAAATTCCTTTGAATATTTCTCGAGGAATTCCTTTGAAAATTCCCAACAGTTTCTCTTTGAGAATTCTTTCACGAATTTTTCAGGAAAACTCGCCAGGAATTCCTTAGAAAATTAATCCTGGAATTCCTTTGGAATTTCCTCCATGAGTTTCTTTGGAAATTCCTCCAGGAATTCCTGTCAATTCCTTTAGAAACTCGTCTTTAAATTCCTTCAGAGATTCCTAGAAGTTTATCTAGGAGTTCCTCTGGAAATTTTAGCAGGAGTTTCTCTGAATGTTCCTCCAAGAATTCCTTCGGAGATTCTTCCAGGAATTCCTCTTAAAATTCCTTTAGAAATTGTGTTGAAAATTACCCTAGGAATTTCTCTAGAAAATCTTCATGAATTTCTCTGGAAGGTCCGTGAGGAATCCCTTTGAAAATTCCTTTACAAAATTCCTCTGCAAATTACCTCAGGAATTCGTCTGGAAATTCCTCTGGAAATCCCTGCAAGAATTCCTCAGGAAATTCCTCCGGGAATTCCTCTAGAAATTCCTTCAGGAATTTCTCTGGAAATTCTTTCAGGAATTCCTCTGGAAATTCTTTCAGGAATTCCTCTGTAAATTCCTTCAGGAATTCCTTTGGAAATTCCTGCAGGAATTCCTCTGGAAATTCCTGCAGGAATTCCTCTGCAAATTATTTCAGGAATTCCTCTGGCAATTCCTCCAAGAATTCCTCTGGAAATTCCTCCAAGAAGTCCTCTGGAAATTCTTCCACAAACTTCTCCAGCAATTCCTCTCAGAATTTCTCTAGTTAATCACCTCGGCATCCTTCCTCTGGGACTTCCTCCAAGAATTCCTCTGGGAATTGCTCCAAAATTTCGCCAAAAACTGCACGGAAAATTTCACCAGAAATTGCCCTGGGAATTACTCTGGTAGTTCCTCCAGGAGTTGCTGTTGGAATTTATCCAGGCATTCCTCTGAGAAGTCTTCCAGAAACATTCAGGAATTACTTTAGAAATTCATCCAGGAATTTCTCTAGGAATTGCTCCAGGAAATCTTCCAGATACTGCTCCACGAATTCCTCCAGAATTTTATCAGGGAAATCCTCCTGGAATTCTTCTAGAAACTGATCAGGGAATTCCTTCAGAAATTTCTCTTGAATTCTTCTAAGAATTTCTCCAGGAATTCTCACAGAAATTCTTCTAGGAATATATATGGAAATTCCTCCAGCTATTTCTCAGAGAATTCCTCCAGGAATTTCTCAGGGAATTCCTCCAGGACATCATCAGGGTTTTTTTTTCAGGAATTCCTTGGGGAGTTCCTCCAGAATTTCTTCTGGAAATTCCTGAAGGAGTTCCTCAGGGGGTTCGGAGGAAACTTCTGAAGCAATTTCCAGGCAATCAGCCAGCAAAGCTCTTGGAGGATTTTCCAGAGGGAACTCCTGCAGGATTCTCAGAAGAATTCCTGGAGGAATTCCCAGAAGAATTCCAAGAATTTTCAGCTTCAAACAGAGAAAATTTTTTTCGCTTATGAATATGATGATCATTTTACTATTTTTTCTGGATTCGGGATTCTTGGGTACTGACCATCTTGAGAATTTTCAGCTTCACCTTAGAAAATTTTCCTCGTTTATAAATATGAAGAACATTTGAGTAATCTCTCAAAATTCGGGATTCTTACTGATCATCTTGATAATTTGCAAGAATGTTTAGCTTTACTCAGAGAAACCTTTCTACGCTTATGATATAAAGACCATTTTACTAATCAAGATTAGAGATTTTATCTGACCATTCTTGGATTTTTCTAGAATGTACAGCTTCACCCAAGAAAACTTCCGTCGTTTATGAATCAGAAGATCATTTTTCTGATCTCTCAAGATTCGGGATTCTTATTGATAATATTTTAATTTGTCAGAATTTTCAGTTACACCCATAGATCACTTCCTACATTTATGATCTTGCTATTTTAAATAATAATGGATTTTGTAAAGAAAATAATCTTTGTGTGATGCTGGTATATCTTTGCAAGCCCAAAGATGATAAGAAATCCAATATCTTCAAATTAATGAAAAAATATTCAAAAAGGTATGTCATTTCTAGAAATTCGTTCACTGATTATTTTTTCTCATACATAAAATGTTCTTTCAATAAAAGAACGTATGTAATTATTGCCGACATATTAAAAAAAAAGTGTTGAAAGAATTTCCCATTTCAACTAACTATCACGTGTTGTGTTAGCAAGTACCATACCCGCCCGCCCGGTCCGTCAAAACAGAAAATGAATGTACCGTTCGATGAAATGAACACATTGCGCTTTTGTTGTTGGCTGGCTGGTTTTTCGATTCTCACCTCGCACCCGCATGCTGCTGTTACAGCGGGGAACGTTTGCGCTCGAATTGGAAAGGCAAAAAGTATGCTATGAACTTATTTTTTTAGTGTTCTAAATTGCACCATCAGATCGGAAATTTTATAAGGAATCTTTTGGCATATACAAAAGTTTATACTTTCATATAAAAAAATCAAATAATCTTGGATGCAACGCCCGCACCCGCAACAGCGCATCAACACATGCATGTCCTACGCTGCGTTCGGAAGGATCGAGTTCATTTCTAAGACTAGGGTGTGGCTGTGGTTTGGTCGACTGCTTTTACCAAACAGTTGGAAACAAAATTGAAAATAGTAAAATACAAAGAAAATATAAATTAAAATAAATACTAGGCGGTGATAGTAAGCAACCTGTTTGAATACGAGCTAATTTGTTTATGAATCCTGTTGTCATGTACTCAATAGAATACCTTGTCAACCCAGTTATCGAAATAGAATTATAAGTCGAACTGCTAAAACAACTTTCGTATGACGAAAACAAGATGGTTTCGAAATAATTTATTTTTCTTTTATCATAGTTTTTGCTAAATATATACTATTTATATATTTCAAAATAGAAGAATTTGTAGAATCCTTCCGAATTGACCGATGATTTATTCTGCTACATGGATTACTCCATGAATTCATTGGTCTGCTCCGATGGGTTCATCGGTCGTTTCGAGGCGATCGTACCTCAAGAAATGGTAAGATTTATGAGATTTTTGCTAATTATTGATGCGGATTTCAAAGAGCTTCGAGAATTTCAAAGATTTTTTGTCGTAATTATTATTCAATTAGATTATTCTTTATGAAATTCTCTATCGACGGATTGTTTCCGATTTTCGAAATTTGGCCGAAATCGGTCTCTGGCACACAAAATAGGTAGATATGTCATAAGATGTTGGAAGCTTTTCGTCACTAAAAAGACATTCCAGCCAAAACTAAAAGTCTAATCAAAATGGTTTCTTCACAGAAAATGATCTTCAATCAATTTCGAAGAGACGGATTGATTCCAAATCTTTAAAAATTTGACCAATAATTGCCAAAAATGCTAAAATAGTTAGCCGCGCGCACCAGAGAACACCACAGACAAATCTCGGGCGCGCCACTGCCTTTCCTTTAGGATATTCTTCTCAAGTACCTTCCCGGGTAGAGCTTAATGGCAAAAGAATGGCAAATTTTACCATTAAAACAGAATGTTTGAATGGCAAAATGTGTTATTTGTTTGTTTGAAATAAGAGTTAAAATAACAAAAATAATAACAAAGTTTTGGTAACAGAAAAACATAAAAATAACTTATTTTGCCATTGTAATAACAAAGTAATGGTAAAGCATGCGGAATAAATTGAAGAACAAAATAAGTTATTATTGAGATATTGATAACAAAATAAGACCCAAATTGACTGTTATCGGTGAATAACAAAATATGACATTCTTGAGTTATTGATACATAACAGAATAAGAACAAATTTAGCTGTTTATGTGGCGATCAAAATAATGGTAGGTTTAGTTGTTCAAATTCAATTTTAAAATAATGGTAGATTCAGTTATTATTTCAAAGTAGCAGAAGAAAGGTAAAATGAGCTATTTCTTTTTTTTTTCTTCAATAAAATTTAAGTTCATCAATCAATGTAAAAACAGTTTTATTTTGTGGAAATTAAAAACTCAAAACGAAACGAACTTAAGAATTAAATTCACTTCGATGAACGTAGCCAGCGTTATGCTTGAAATATACAATATAATAGTTAATGGTATATTAAGAGTAAAATATGTTATGGTGCCTAATGTTTATAAATAATTTCTCACAATTTCAAAATAATGGTAAATTTAGCTAGGAATGTAAATTATGTTGTTGTTTTGATATTTTATACAATTCATTATAAAATGTGCTAAATTGCAAGTTTTACCATGATAGTAATTTTTGTTATTAATGAGTTATTTAGCATTATTCATGAATAACATATCAATGACAAGATTTGCTATGATTGTATATTTTGCTATTGATTAGCCATTTTAAGTTTTTCATATTAACAGAAGAATGGCAAAACGAAATATGATGGCAAAACCAGTTATTATTTTGTCCTTTGTTTGCCATTAGCCTCTACCCGGGTGATGATGATGATGATGATGATGATGATGATGATGATGATGATTTATGTTTTTTTTTTCTCATTCTATCGTCACAAGAGTAGAGAAGAAGGCGAATGTAGTGAATCGTAAATCGAATAACCTTTACGTTATTTACGTTGAGTGTGTATTGATGACAGATACTGAAATGAACTCAAGGGAAGAAAAAGAAGCCAACGGATCGATTGGAATTTTCCTTCAGTTATATGACGAGTATTACGAAGAACGGTCAACGTAAAATTAGAATTTTGTTTTTGATAATTATAATAGTAAATTTCGAATACGACAGCGGGTTCTGCCGTTACTGCAGTTTCCATGAGCTTCCTATGATCTTGCTTGACTACCGTCATTTACCTTCGAAAGCGCATCAGGGCCTGCTTGAGATCCTTGGTGATGTTGGACTTCGAGGACGCAAAGTCAATGATGCAAGCAAGCTGCTGCTCAGCCACCTCCATCGATACCGGTCTTTATTAGCGTGTTGTACATGGTACATTTGATGCGGGGTGAATCTTTTTTGACCGTAGTTTCTTCTGGCGCCCGTAATAGGCGCGACTTCCACTGATGATGCGTCTTCGTATGTTACGGATCAGCCGTTAGCAAGGAATCGAGGTAGACGAATTCTTCTATCACCTCGAAAGTATCCCCGTCTATCGTAACATTGCTTGTCCTATCTTGCTCAGTCCCATTTACCAGCATGTAGGGTTTGTGACCATTTGGGCAGGAGCACCTATTTTGGGCACTTGCTGCTATAACTCAGTCAATTTCAAACCGATTGACATGATTTTTGAAACACGATCAGATACGCACAGCATCTAGCCATGTACAAAATTTCAAGTCAATCGGTTTGAAATTGACTGAGTTAGAGCAGCAAGTGCCCAAAATAGGTGCTCCTGCCCAAATGGTCCCAGACCCTACCTACTTTGTTTTAGCCGCATTCACCAACCATTCCGCGGGTGTACAGTTTTGCCATCATTCCAAATCATATCCATGTCATATTCTGATTTATGGACCGTATTCTATTAATAACTTGATGATTTTGTGGCTATATCGGTCTCTTTCTACTCATGGTATAAGGGGGCCAGTCTTGGTAAGGTGATATGAACTACCAACCAAGCCGATCTGTTTCCCTTTAAAGCCGAATTGTTTCGCCGCTGCTGTCGCAACCTCGCTGGTCTCGAACATGGTTGTTATACTCGGTTTCATCGCCGGGGTCATATATGACCCCTCCGGCTCCAAAGGGTTAAAAGCACAGGTCGCACGGCAGAAGTTTCACGCATTCGATGTATTCGTTCAATACATGGGCCTACTTGCCTAATTTCACCTTCTATAAAATTTTCACACTTGTTCGCTACCTAAGTGAATTCTATCATATCTATCATTTCATTATCCACTTTGATCTCTACTCCCTTATACTATGATTAGAAAGAGACCGATATAGCCACAAAATCATCTAGTTATTCATAACCATGTCATCCGCAAAACAGACAAATTGGCCGGACTTCGTAAAGTTTATCTGGACCGGCCGAACAAATGGTGCGGAATCGAGCTACCGCACATCCGGTAATACGAAAAAAATGAACTAGTTCGAGAAAATGACAGCTTCACAAAATGACACATCATAAATAATTTAGATAAAGTCCACTAAGCCCTTGTTTTCAAAATTCAAAAGTTTGGTAATAAGACAGAAAAAGAAAAGGACTAAAAACATGTTGTGCAGAACACGGTAAACCACGCTAGAGTATAACCATGGTATGAGATATTTATCTTTCTAGGAAGTAGCTTTTAAGCTGCATTACCTACATACAATAATTTGGATAAAACAGTAATCGAGTCTATTATGGAAATTTTGCTTCATATGAAACTGTGCTCTATCATCAAAAATTCTTCCTACATCTACACTACCAGGCAACAATGTTGCACTATTTGCCAGGTCCAATTAATCATGCATGTTTCTCCCGAAATCATCCGTTCGGAAACTGAACCTGTCGCAAACGGTACCGATCAAAGCCTGCTGCAGAGCCAAATCCCAAATATAATAACCATTTCAAAAGCGTTTTGCCCAAATCCTGAGAAGAGTCGGTACACCTTACTCAATTGTCCTATTATCGGACGGCTGGCTGACGGCCACATCGAATAACAGTTGTTTAAAAAACGAATCCCTAGCATCCGTTCAGTGCCGTATTAGCACACTGGAGCCGCTTCTGGCTCAATGCAGGACTTGATTAGTGCTCATGTACCGGCATTTCGAAGCGATAAATTTTCTGCCAAAAAGCTGAGCACCAACTCCAACCCACTTACGTACCAACCACCTATCAATTGTTATACAAATATATGCTTGGAAGACAGATAAACTATGCTTCGGCACCAGGAACCTAGCAAGCCATGCGCCATAATTTCGAAAACATGTCACGAAGCAGCCCAAGCTTCGAGCAGCCATTGAATTTGCTCGCCTGCCTGGACCGGATCACTAGATGTGGCGGCGTGTGTTCCGTTCCATGCGTGTGTCGTCGTATATCTTCCTATTCCAGCGAAGTTTCAGCCCAGTAGCAAGGAGCTCGCTCTATCTAAAAACTAAATCATAATCCTTTATCACACACAACGCCATTGGAAATATAATAACAAATCTATTTTCATATCGAACACTGTGTTTCATCTGGCTCAGTACCTTGGCCGGGTAGACAGTATACAGGCACTTCCTATACCGTCCTGCTATAGTTTCGCATACTGGCAGCGAATACTGATGACGATCGTCGTCGTTCTTCCTTCCAACAACGTTCCAGCTCGCAGCAGCATAAGCCATCGGAATACCGTTGCGCAGCCTCTACTGGAGCAATCCACATTGGCTGCTGATAAAAATCGATACCTCTTTATGCATTATGAATGAATATTAATATTTCAAAGGCAACTTTCCCTTCGCCACATGCCTATTGTGCGGGAGGGATGACGACCGACCATCTGGATCCATAGAGGAAAGCAGAGAACAGTTGGAAAGCTGATGACATCGCGGAAGCCTCCGTCCACAGAACGACCGGTTCTCGTTTGCAGAGTTGGTTCTCAGTAGTAGGCCTTGATGTTACCTCGCCGTATGATATCGGCAGGTTGCCTAGTAGGCGATTGTTTTTTTTTGTTAGCAATGCGGCTGCTAAAATCAGGGCACGCATCTCACTCGAAAATCTCCTGTACCGAAGCCAAACTTGATAAGAGAGTGAATTTGTACGCGGGGTTTCACAAATATGCGATGTATGGCTATGAATACGGAAGCAAACAATTGGATTAGATTATAGCGATGATTTGTTTTGTAGTTAGTATTACATACTTACACAGCCCGTCATTTTTTTCGATTTCTTCTTCGGCAATAATGAAAAATCGGTTGTTTTCCAAGCCCAAAATGATACACTTGAAAAAGGATGAAAAAATACGAGAAGATCTGATGAGATGATGAAAATCTGTGAAAAACTTGGGTGATTTTGATCATCTCACGGTATAATGGGAATTTGAAGTTGGGTGGTACTTTAAAGATGAACCGCTAACATCTATTTCTTTTTGGCCAATTTTTTTTTGTTAAGAAAATTTAGTCAACTTAAACTTTACTGTTGGTTCGCAGCAAGCTGTGGGCGCGAGCGGCTTCGTTTCCAAAACTGTCACGCGTTTTCTTTGCTCCATGCTGTTTTGAATACGGCCAGCCGAATTGAGAAACAACTGGTGGTGCTATGCCTTCCGCAAATTTTATCTCAAATGGTGCTTATCGTCGATGTGATAGTGCAATCGCCTACATTGATCACCGCTCCGACTTTCGGTTGTTCGCAACCACCACCTCAGTTTTGTGGTGGGCCAATTCCAGTTTCCTGGATCTCATCCACTCCTCCACAACCGCGATCGAGTGAACAGCAGTCTATACCACTTATTCGATCGATTCACCGTAGACTTCCAGCGTAATGAACAGCGTAGTTCCATAGCACCGGACTCAGAATGGAACCATGCGGGACTCCTGAGGTGAAAGCAGTTCCGGCCCACCTCCGTGTCGTAAACTAGTACTCGATTCTGGTAGTAACTTCAGAGAATCTTGTACAGGTACCCAGCTATCCCCAGATGCTGAAGCGCTTTTGAACGCGTTCCTTACATCCAGAGTCACTACTGTACAGTAGCAAATCCTCCTCCTCTTATGCTGGACCGCTATCTCGGCGGTCTTTGTAACCGCCAGGATAGCGTCTACGGTCGACCTCCCTTTGCAGAAGCCGAACTGGTTGCTCAAGAGACCATTTATACCCTCGGTGAATGATACATAAAGCATAGCCTACTACATCTCTCCTTATCCTTAATAAAATTGAATATATAAAGCATAGCCTACACAGAAAAAAATATTCATGTAAAATTCAACGATAAATCATGCACATAAAGGGAATGCTAGAGTTAGTGCATATTTACATGAGATATCATGTAAAATTGCGTTACAATCGTGTAAATTTCCGCTAATAGTCACGTAATCGGTTGGAGCCCATGATGCTTTACGCGATGGTTGGCGGAAATTTACACGATGGTAATGTAATTTTACATTATATCTCATGTAAAAGTGCACTAACTCTAGCATTCCCTTTATGTGCATGATTTCTCGCTTAATTTTAATTACATATGTTACGCCGGGATAGAAAGGGTTCGATGTGCGAACGAATCCCATATTGCACACGTGGAGAACAAATGCATTGTCATCGACACGATACACACTGGGCGCTGACATCTTGGTGTTGTTTGCTTTGTCAGAGTAGGATTGCATTCCAGTGAACGAGAATCTATTAAAATATATCCCAAAACCCCTGAATTAGAACAGAACTTGTATAATTAGTTGAATTAGTATAGCTGAAAATAGTAAGTGCAAATTGATATGAAATTGGTGTTGTTATTATAAATGAAATTACTTACCGTAGGTGAAGATTTCTATCGTATGAACGCCTGCTAGGAGTAGTTAACAGTAGGATTGTGTAAAAGCATATCGTGAGTAGCTACAAAATATCAATTGGACATGTTTTTGATTGATTGTAGTTTATAGATTGATATAACAGGAAAAAGCGAGTGCTGAGGGTCGGGTGCTGAGATTGTGGGAGAAAACCAATTCTGTAAGTAGCACTGTAAGTTTGTACTTGTTTATTTGTTTACTCTATCAATGAACTTCATGAATTACAGTTTTGAGTGTGTCACCATACTACAAAAACGGTTTTAATGATGATGGCCCGAACTCCCCCCAGCAATACTCAAAAAGAATTGACCTTGAACGTGATCTACCCGTGTTGCGAGAGGGATGACCAGTACGACGCGATGGTGCAGTGCAGTCGGTGCATGAAGTGGCACCACTTTTCTTGTGTCGGCACGTCAAAGGACAAGGTAATTCAGAAATTATTAGATGTTCCCATCGGAAGAAAAGATGTTGACCAAGCTAGGGACCAATTGGAAATAAATAAAGGTCAAGAAGTTTGTGTAGCAGGAACGTCCAAGACGTCAGGGATAGTGAGCAAAGATCAGGTATTACTAGTCAATCCGTCGCGCAGTCACACTTCCGATAACAGCAGAAGGCCGCGTTCCGGTAGTCAAAAAAGTGTTGAAAATTCCAGAAAGAATCGAAGTGCAAGCAATAACAGTAGTCAATCGAAAAGTTCTAACCGTGATATGGCGTTAATGCGGATTGAAGAGTTAAAAGAGCGGAGCCGCTTGGAAGCACTGGAAGAAGAGAATCAGCTGCAAATGTTGAAATTGAAACAGAAGCAGATCGAACGTAAGCGACGAGAGTTGGAGGAACTTCAACAGTTATCGAAATTAGTTGAGGAAGAATCCGAGTGCAGCGAAGATCCCGAAGATCAAGCCGACATCGAACTTGATTACATCAACAAGGTCCAGGGGTGGATGAGCACAAGTAACCCCTTAGATCCGAGAAGACACCGGCAACGATCTGCTCCCTCTAATGACGAAAGAGAAGAATGTCCATTAGCAGATTTCAGCGAACCTGGAATAGTAAGACGACATCCCATGCAACAAAGAAGTTCCAGTATGGTGGCCGGACCAACCAATCTACAAATTGCGTCACGACAAGTGTTTCCGAAGAATCTACCAAGCTTTTCGGGACACCCACGAGATTGGCCCTTGTTTATTAGTGCTTATGAACAAGCAAATACTTCGTGCGGGTTCACCAATGCGGAAAATCTCGTCAGACTCCAGCAGGCTTTGCAAGGTAAGGCATTAGAAATCGTCCGAAACCTTCTGCTTCTACCGGAGAATGTTCCAACAATCATTGACAAACTGCGTCGGCGTTTTGGAAATCCGGAGGTCCTCTCAACGATGTTGGCACAACGGATTCAACGGCTTGAAGGACCAGATTCGGAAAATTTGGAAACTGTAATCGAATTTGGAAGTGCAATCGAAGAGTTTACGCAGCATCTGGAAGTTTCTAAGTTGAACGATCACTTGAAGAACCCTATCTTAATGCAGAGTTTAGTACAGAAGCTACCTCCGTGTTATGCCATGCAGTGGGTTGAGTTCAAGAGACGTTCACCAGTCGTTGATTTGAAAACTTTTGGAAAATTCATGGAGGATTTGGTGGATAAAGCATTAGAAGTGACTTTCGACGGGATGGATTTCGTGTCGGCAAGGAAGCGTGAAAGGCCGAAAGCAAAGGTGTATACTCATATGATGGATGACGCGTCGGAAGCGAGTAGTGGCCACACTTTGCACCACAAAGAGCAGAAGGCTACAACGATCCAAACATCTCCGAGAAAGGACATCAGCTGCTCCATTTGTGAAGAACCAGGGCATTTTGGTCGAGATTGTCGTGAATTTCGTAATGCAAGTTTGGAACGCAGGTGGATGATGGTGAAGCACATGGGCTTGTGTGAACTCTGTATTTACAACCATGGAAAGTGGCCTTGTAGGTCGAAGGTTCGATGCGATATCGAAGGATGCAAAGGTTCACATCATCCGTTGCTACACCTTCCAGCCCACATCGGAGTTGTGAACACTGAAGCACGTTGCAACAGTCATTGTGCGCCAATTGTTCCGGTTTTGTTCCGTATAATTCCTGTGACGTTGTATAGCGAAAGAAACACCTGTGACACACTTGCGCTTGTGGATGAAGGGTCTTCTACGTCTCTAATTGACAGTGAAATTGCTGATTTTCTACAACTAAGTGGGCCAAGAGAACCGTTCGAAATGCGTTGGACGAGTGGGGTTAGCCGGACAGAGACTCAGTCCCGAAGTGTCGAAATGAAGATATCAGGAAGAAGCAGCAGAGACCTTGATGTGTGTGTGGCTAGAACGGTAAAGAGGTTGGGCCTTCCAGCTCAACGATTGAATTCGAATCAACTAATGGCGGAATTCCAGCACTTGGGAGATACTGAGATTCCGAGTTATGAGATGGATACGCCAAAGCTCCTGATTGGCATCGACAACATGCATTTGATTGCTCCGCTGGCATCACGAGTTGGAAAGAAAGGAGAACCGATTGCTGTTAAGTGCAAGCTGGGATGGACAGTGTACGGACCACGACCAAACGTAGTAGCAAATGTACATTTTCTTGGCCATCACCGTTGTGTTTGTGAGGAATGTAGCCGAGAAGATCAGGAGTTGAATCAGATGATGCAGGAGAATTTCCAGCTAGAAGCAGTAGGAGTCTCGCCGGTACGACTCGAATCGAGAGAAGACCGCAAAGCGCGGGAGATTCTAGAAAAGACGGCGAAACGAATCGGCAATCGTTTTGAAGTCGGTCTTCTTTGGAAGGACGATGCTCCGAGGTTCCCCGAGAGTTATTCGATGGACTACAAACGATGGAAGAATTTGGAAATGCGATTGGATCGGAATCCGGGTGTTCGCCAGACCCTCCAGAAGCAAATCGAAGAGTACGTGTTTAAGGGGTACGCCCATAAGATTACAGAACGTGAACTCTTAGAAACACCATCAGAACGATGTTGGTACCTGCCCTTGAACTATGTTTTGAATGCAAAGAAACCTGGAAAAATAAGAATGGTGTGGGATGCTGCAGCAAAAACAAATGGTGTATCATTCAACGATAGTCTATTGAAGGGACCTGACCTGGTTGCATCATTGTCCACGGTAATCAATGGCTTCCGTGAGCGGCAGGTGGCATTTGGTGGTGACATCCGAGAAATGTTTCACCAAATTCTAGTGCGGCAAGAAGATCGACAGGCTCAGCGGTTTTTGTTTCGGTGCGATGCAAATTGCGAACCGGATATCTACGTAATGGACGTGGTGATTTTCGGGGCAAGTTGTTCGCCTTGCTTGGCCCAATTTATAAAAAATCTGAATGCTCGAGAACATCTTCAGGAATATCCGGTAGCCGCTGACGCAGTGATTCGCAAACACTACGTTGATGACTATTTCGACAGCGTTGATACGGAAGACGAAGCAATAGCAAGAGCAGAGCATGTAAAAAAAATACATTCGCACGCCGGATTCGAAATACGAAACTGAATGAGCAATTCAAGGAAGGTGTTGGCAGCTCTTGGAGAAGTGAAACTGAAGGAAGCGAAGTCTCTTGATACGACTTCCGATACAGAACGAGTCCTCGGAGTAATGTGGCGACCAGACATTGATGCGTTTGTGTTTTCCACGGAAATTAGGGAAGATCTTCGGCCATACATCAGTGATGGAGCGTGGCCCACGAAGCGGATTGCTCTTAGATGCGTGATGAGTATGTTTGACCCGAAGCAGTTTCTAGTGCCATTGCTGATCCACGGACGAATCTTAATGCAGGACCTTTGGAGAAGTGGCATTGGCTGGGATGAGAGATTGGGAAATACGCACTACAAGCAATGGTTGCGCTGGACAAAACTATTTCCTCTGATAAACAACATACGTGTTCCACGCTGTTATCTTGGGGAGTTGAATTCGGATGCGTATGACACTATACAGCTCCATGTTTTCACGGATGCTGGAGAAGATGCTTATGGATGCGTAGCATACTTTCGGTTTACAGATGGGAAAACGATCCACTGTGCCCTTGTGGAAGCGAAGGCGAAGGTAGCTCCATTGCAATATTTGTCTATTCCAAGAAAAGAACTGGAGGCAGCTGTGTTGGGAGCAAGATTACTTAAAACTATATGCGAAAGTCATTCCCTGAAGATCAAAAAGTGTTTCCTATGGACGGATTCGAACGCTGTCATATCCTGGGTGAAATCAGACGCGAGGCGGTACAAACCATTTGTAGCTCACAGAATTGGAGAAATACTGAGCATAACCAGCCCGGAGAATTGGCGTTGGGTTCCCTCAAAAAGCAACGTTGCTGACGACGTAACGAAGTGGGGACTATCGACGCAGATAAACTCAGACAACCGATGGTTTCAAGGCCCCGAATTTTTGTACGAATCTGAAGGAGCCTGGCCTAAACAACAACAGAAAGTATCAGAAGTGGAAGAGGAGCTACGAGCAAATGTGCTGCTACACGAAATTGTATTACCAGATGTGGTGTTACCAAGGGTGGAACACATTTCAAAATGGAAGGTGCTTGTTCGGACGGTGGCAACAATGTATCGTTTCTTGGCGAACTGTCGGCGTAAGAGAAATAAACAACCTATTGAAGCTTTACCAACACATAAAAAAGGCGCTGTGAGGATTCTAGCAGAATTAGTTCCATTGCGACAGGAGGAATACCTGCTAGCAGAAAACTGCTTATGGCGAATTGCACAAGGCGAAGCATTTGCAGACGAGGTGAAGACGTTGATCAAGAATCAGGAACCATCTACACATTCTTCTAGGAACATCGAGAAAAACAGTCCCTTGTACAAACTTTCGCCCTTCCTAGACGAGTACGGAGTAGTACGAATGGAGGGAAGAACCGCAAGAGCAAAATACGCAACTTTTGATGCACGGTTCCCAATCATTCTCCCTAAAGAACACCTAATTGTTAGGAAACTAGTTGAGTTCTATCATCAAGAGTGTGGACACGGAAGCCGAGAAATGGTGGTTAATGAAGTACTGCAGCGGTTCTACATCCCTCGTTTGCGAGCGTTGGTTGAACGGATTTCAAGAGAATGTATTTGGTGCAAGGTTCAGAAGGCGAAGCCAGTTGTTCCTAGAATGGCGCCGCTACCAAGCTCAAGAATGGCTGCAAACGAACGTCCATTTTCGTATGTCGGTTTGGACTACTTTGGACCACTGGAAGTAATTGTTGGACGAAGGCGAGAAAAAAGATGGGTGGCGCTATTCACCTGTATGACTGTACGCGCCGTTCATCTTGAAGTAGTGTGTAGTTTGACAACGCAATCTTGTGAAATGGCGATTCGCAGATTTGTTAAGCGACGTGGAAGCCCAATAGAGATTTTTTCCGACAATGGAACGAATTTTGTAGGAGCGAGCAGAGATCTTGCAGAACAATTACGGACCATCAATATCGAATGCGCTGATACGTTTACGGGAGCGAGAACCAGATGGACATTCATCCCCCCTTCAGCACCACACATGGGAGGCGTGTGGGAACGCATGGTTCGGTCAGTGAAGGAAGCGATGTCAGTATTTGCGAATGGAGAAAGGTTAACAGATGAGATTCTTCAGACAACACTGGTGGAGGCGGAATACCTGATCAACTCGCGCCCGTTAACATATGTATCAACCAACGTACAGGAAGACAAGGAGGCATTAACACCGAATCATTTTCTGCGAAGTTGTTCATTGGAAGAGTGTATGCAGGCACCAACGTCAGCTGATTTGGCGACTACGAAGTAGCTACAGTCAAGCACAGTATTTGGCAGGAGAGTTATGGAATCGTTGGCAGCAAGAATATTTTCCAACAATGAATCGCCGAACCAAGTGGTTCAAAGAAATGAAACCGGTGGGTGTAGGGGATTTGGTGTACGTAGCGGATGCAGAGAAACGAAGAAGCTGGGAACGCGGAATCGTTGAAGAAGTTTTTGCTGGAGACGATGGGCGTATACGATCAGCAGTGGTGCGAACTGCAACGGGACTAAAGAAGCGAGCGGTTGCGAAGTTAGCAGTCCTAGAACTTGGAGAGTAGTAGATGTAAGCACTGTAGTGATGGTTATCAACGACAGGGCTTACGGGTCGGGGAGATGTTACGCCGGGATAGAAAGGGTTCGATGTGCGAACGAATCCCATATTGCACACGTGGAGAACAAATGCATTGTCATCGACACGATACACACTGGGCGCTGACATCTTGGTGTTGTTTGCTTTGTCAGAGTAGGATTGCATTCCAGTGAACGAGAATCTATTAAAATATATCCCAAAACCCCTGAATTAGAACAGAACTTGTATAATTAGTTGAATTAGTATAGCTGAAAATAGTAAGTGCAAATTGATATGAAATTGGTGTTGTTATTATAAATGAAATTACTTACCGTAGGTGAAGATTTCTATCGTATGAACGCCTGCTAGGAGTAGTTAACAGTAGGATTGTGTAAAAGCATATCGTGAGTAGCTACAAAATATCAATTGGACATGTTTTTGATTGATTGTAGTTTATAGATTGATATAACAGGAAAAAGCGAGTGCTGAGGGTCGGGTGCTGAGATTGTGGGAGAAAACCAATTCTGTAAGTAGCACTGTAAGTTTGTACTTGTTTATTTGTTTACTCTATCAATGAACTTCATGAATTACAGTTTTGAGTGTGTCACCATACTACAAAAACGGTTTTAATGATGATGGCCCGAACTCCCCCCAGCAATAACATATTTTTTTCTGTGTACTACAGACTCCATACCGTTTTGACCAAAGGTACTTTTTGGTACCGACATTAGCCAGGTCATCATCTAGCATGGTCATTGTCTATAGCAGGATTTGGCCCCGCTGGTTCGTAAAACGGCTTCCCCATTCCACGGCCCAATCATTGAAGTCACCCGCTATTACCGTCTACCCCCGTTGGTTTGACCGCATACTGTTCGAATTGTATCCCAAATGGGTGGTTAAGCACGTTTTGTGATTATCGTTTATGCGGGTGTCCAATGTCCATCGTTTAAAGCTCGTCTCAAGTTACTTAAAAGTGTTAAAATACATCTCGAGTACACTTTTTCCAGTAACGGAACACTTCTAGAACACTTTATGCTGCTATAATCCGGCAGATCAAAATTCATGATAATACAGCCTACCTCTAGGAGTTGCTTAGATATTCCTACTGTAATTTTTCCAATAGTTTCTCAAAAAGTTTTGGAATTGTTGCAGGAACAATTTTCATTATTATCAGCAAGAATATCTCCAGGAATTCCTTTGGAATTTCGTTCAAGTTTTTTTAGAATTTTCGAGAAACTTATCTAGAGCTTTCTCCAGAAATTCTTCCAGATATTCCATCCGGCGTTTCTCCAGTTTTTACCCGGCCATTCTTCAAAAAAACAAATTTAGCAGAAATTCCTTAGAAAATTGTAGAGGAGTTTCTCTAGCGAATTCTTCAGAAGTTTCATCAAAGATTACCGCATTTATTTTTTAGTAATTCCTCGAGAGATTCTTGCAGGACATTCCCCAGAGGATGCTCCGAGTAATCATCCCAAAATATTTCCAGCGATTCCTTCAGAAATTCAACTTTTTTTGTTCTCGCAGAAATACTTTCTGAATTTTTTGTTGGAGCTTCTCAAGAGGTTTCTTTCTAGAATTCCTCCGTAGATTTCCTCAAGTTTTACTTCATAAAAACTTCTAGAAAGTTTATTTATACCTGGGCGTTTATCCAGGAATGCCTCTAGAAATTCTTCATGGAATGACTGCAGAGCATTCTACAGTTTACAAGTTATTCCTGAAGAGATGCCTTCGAAAAAATAAATTTCTTTGGAAATATATTTCAGTGATTCCTTCAGAAACTCTTCCAGATTTGTTTCAAATCTCTGCTGGATTTCCTTCGAAAATTTCTCTAGCGATTATTTAAAAAAAGGTTTCAGATACTTTTGTCCTCTTATACATTCAGAAATTTTGCAAAATAAAAATCTTAAAAGAACCCTTAAGAAGTGTCTCCATCTGTTCTTCCAAAAATCCCTTCAGAAATGTATTTACGGATTTATTCAAGAACCCCTCCAAAACCGTTGGATTCATAAAGAAGTTCTTTCAAGGATTCCTCCAGAAATTTTTCCGGGTTTACTTCAGAAATGCTGTGCCCTTTTTCCTTCCTTTTCCTTCCCTCTTCAAGAGGGACTTTTTCGGAAACTCCTCCAGGATTTTTTCCTTGAATTTTTCCAAAAGTTTGTCATTTGAGCTATTTTAAGGGGTTCATCCAGAAACTCCTCCAGAGATTACTTCAGAGTATTTTCCCATAGAGCTATAGTTCCACCGGGTATTCCCTAGAGAGTCCTGCAGAAACTCCTTCGAAGATTATTTAAGAAATTGCTTTGGAGAATTTAGGCCAGAAATCTCTTCAGAAAGTTTTCAAAAATTTTTCCTTGGAATCTCCATAAACAACAATTCTTTCCTGGAATCCTTAAACAATTTTTCCAGTATTTGTAATTTCATGAAGCATTTCTGGAAAATTCGTGAAGAAATATCTAAAAAAGCTCCTGGAGGAATCTCCAAAGGAATCCCAGAAGATATTTCTAAAGGGACCGCAGGAGCAGCTCCAACACCAACCTTCTGGAAATAACCATGGGATTCTAGGAGAGTTTTTGGAATAATTTCTAGAAATATCGAAGAAGAATTTTTGAAAAAAAAACAACCCATCTGCTAAAACCCCGTACTGACATTCAGGAAAAAATCCTTTAACTTCCCGAAGAAATCCTACAAGATTTTCTGAAAGAATACCTGGAAGAAGTCATGAAAGCATTTTAAAGGATATCCTGGAAGAATGTCCTTAAAGTACAACAGAAAAATCTTAAGACAAATTTCCGAAGAAATTTCTGTAGTAGTTTCTTTTTGTTTTTATTTTTGTGTAGATTTCTAGAGAAATTCATAAAAGTATCTTTGGAAGAAAAAGAAATCCTGGAAAAATTTCCGTGAAAATACATGAAGGCGAAGGAATCTCAGTATGAATTTCGGTAAGAATCTTTGGAGGAATTGTTGAAGAATTCCTGAATGAATTTTCGAAAGAACCAATGAATTCCTGCAAGAATCCTTGGATTACATTATAAAGGAATTTCTGGAGATATTTCTGAAGCAGAAACGTCTATAAATTACATCACGCTTTGAGGAGGCAGAGAAGATCATCAAAGTGTTACGACCCATACACAAATTTCAGAGATCCCATACAAAAAGTTCACCATAGTAGGGAATAGGGGAAGGGGGGCTGGTTTGAAAATGGGCAAATTTTACGTGATGTATTTTATGGGTTTCTTATCATAGAGCAATATAGAAGGGATCTGTAGAAAATTCGCAACAGAAATTCTTAGGGAAATTGATGGAGGAATTTTTAAAGGGATCTTGGGGGATATTTCGTTACGAATTGTTGGTGAATTATCTTAAAGCATCCCTGATGAATATTTCTCAAAGAATATTTGGAAGATTTTCTGGAAAAATTTATGTGAAAATTCTAAATTCTTGATTTTTTTGAAAAAAAAATCGCTTTAAGAATATCTTGAGTCCGCCGATGCACAGTGGTACCGCCATAGGCCAAAAATCGAAAAATTGATTGTCTAATTTATGAGTTTGTATAATTTTTATAAATCAATAATGTTCCCAAGAATGCAGAAAATCCACTTTTATGTAAGTTTCTGTTGCATATTTTGCGTGAGAGCGTGGGTACTGTTATGCAATTTTAAATTCTTTAAATTTGTCGAAAAATCACATGACTTTTAAGATGTACTCCGCGTCTTCGTATAACAAAAGCAAGTAGATTTTCAATTGGTTTTCAACGCAGAGAATCTGAATAGATGTTTATCTTCCAATCCGAAGCGCTAAAAACCGGATCTGGATGTTTTTGGACCAATGGGGATGTGAGTAATAGGCCTTGGTAATAGGCACATAATTTTACCAATAGAATATATACATAATAAAAATTCATGTAACATTTCAAACATGTTCTTAACCACATTTAATCGATCGGCCGCCAGCAAATGATCAGATTTAAGTAGGAGAATCCATCTGTGAAGGTTGTAGCTGCAAATATCTGCATACAAGCTTGCAGGATGTATTGGAAGTTACCCGTTATTGTTATAAAAAATATGTATTAAAATAACTACAAAATTATATATATACTAGTTTTTCTGTAATTGTCTGAAATGCGTACCAAAATGACTGAAATTTTTATCTCCTGTCAAAGTTTTTTACAATAATTGAGGGATATTTTATTTGAAAACAATCTTTGAAAATGTTTTTGCCTTTCTCGTACACTAAGTGTACTGGAAAGGCTATATGTTCACTCCAAAAATGACTTTTTGATAGAAGGCCCGGAGGGTCGAGTCACATATACCAATCAACTCAGCTCGACGAATTGAGGTGATGTCTGTGTGTATGTATGTGTGTATGTATGTATGTGTGTATGTGTGCATGTGTGTGTACAAAAAACTCACATCACTTTTTGGCATTAAACCTCAACCGATTTTAATGACCGACGATTCATTCGACGCGGAATCTGGTCTTATTGTTTCCTATAGAAAATGGTTCGGATCGATCCAGCCGTTCCGGAGTTATGGCCGTTTAGGTGTTCCAGACCGGTACCCCAGGAAGGGGCCACATATGAAAATGCTACAACCCTATGCATGCGACACATAAAACCGCGGCATTTTCCATAACCTGATGAACGGTATGCAGGAAAATACTCTCAGACCATATCTGAACCGGTAGTGTTCCAGAACCGGTTCCGGGTGTCCCGCCGGAAGTGGCCAAATAAAAAAGCGAACCAAATCCATGCATGCGACACATCAAATAGCGGCTTTTTCGATAACCTGATTAACGGTATGCAGGAAAATAGTCTCAGATCATATCTAAACCGGTAGTATTCCAGAACCGGTTCCGGGTGTCTCGCCGGAAGTGGCCAAATATTAAAGTGGAGCAAACCTATGCACGCGACATATCAAATCGCGGCTTTCTCGATAACCTGATAAACGGTTGGCAAGAAAATAGGCTCACACCACATTAGAAACTACAGGTAGTGTTCCGGAACCGGTTCCGAGTGTCGCGCCGGAATTGGCCAAATACAAAAGTGAACCAAACCCATGCATGCGACACACAAAATTGCGGCTTTTCTGATAACCTGATGAACGGTAAGCAGGAAAAGAGTCTTAGACCATATCTGAACCGGTGGTGTTCCGGAACCGATTCCGAGTGTCCCGCCGGAAGTGGCCATATACATAAGTGAACCAAAGCAATGCATGCAACACATCAAATTGCGGCTTTTTCGAAAACCCGATGAACGATTAGCAAGAAAATAGAACCAGACTACATTAGAAACTACCGGTAGTGTTCCGGAATTGGTTCCAGTTGTCCCGCCGGAAGTGGTCAAATGTAAAAGAGAACGAAACCCATGCATGTGACACATCAAATCGCAGCTTTTTAGGTAATCTGATGAACGGTTAACAAAAAAAAATCTCAGACCACATTAGGGAAAACTAGTAGTGTTCCAGAACCGATTCCGGGTGTCCCGCCGGAAGTGGACGAATGTGGAAGGAAACCAAACACATGCGTGCGGCTCATTAAACACCGGCTTTTTCGATAACCTGAAGAACGATCAGCAAGAAAATAGTCTCAGATCACATTAGAGACTACCGGTAGTGTTCCAGAACCGGTTCCGGGTGTCCTGCTGGAATTGGTAAAATGTAAAAATGATCCAAACCCATGAATGTGACACATTAATTCGTGGCTTTCTAGGAAATCGGGTGAACAGTTAGAGGAAACTAGTTTCATGCCATATTTGGGACAATTGGTACTGTCCTGGTTCCAGATGTCCCGCCGTTAGTGGTAAAATGTAAAATTGAACCAAACTCATGCGTTCGGTGCATTGAATCACGGCCTTTTCGATTACCTGATGAACGGTTAGTAAGAAAATAGGCACAGACTACATAAGTTACTACCGGTAGTGTTTGTGGTTCCGGGTGTCCCGCCGGAAGTGGCCATATACAAAAGTTAACCACACGTCAAATCGCGGCTTTTTTGATAACCTGATTACCGGTTAGCAAGAAAATAGGCTCAAACCACATTAGAGACTACCAGCAGTATTACAAAACCAACTTTGGGTGCTTTGCTGGAACTACGAAAGTGAGCAAAATCATAGAAAGCGATAGATATGTGTAATTGTTCTCTTCATCATGATAAAACTAAAGTGATCTCAGAACTCATCAAATCACACCATTTCAGATTCCTACTCATCCTTACAGTCAACGTTGTATGGGAAAATTAGGATTTAATCACAAAATTGTGATGTGACTGGTTGCGCCCTCGCGCTCTGTAATGTGGTTGAAATTTTATTGGGATTTAGTTTGGGAAATTTCACTTGCTTGCATTTTTTTTTGTTCAATTTTACATGGATCTTGTAATCAGCGATAATAAAATATAGCCTAAAAAGTACAGAAAAAACTTTGTCGACGACCCCAAAGTGATCTGTGGTTGTGAAAAAGGTTATATCTTAGCTTGTAATCATCGTCTTCATATTGATTGGCCTCCAAGCAGTCAACTGAGAGCTCTGATATTTTTAAGCTCTGCCTATACGTTGAACATAACGTCGGAATATGCGTCATCAATAAGTTTTTCTAATCGATAATGGCTTTGATAAAATTCTTGCTTTTCTCAATAAAGTATTCTCAGGATTCAGGAACACTTCGGCTTACGTCGACATCATGAGTACATATTCGACGAGAAAGGCGCTATCACCACTAGGTGGATTAATCAGGGTTTTTTTAAATTATGAACAAAAAATACACTTCTGGAGGTATTGAGGTATTCATACCTCAATAGTTGCATAACAACCATTCTTATTTGGCCTCGTCAAAACTTACCTCTGTAATTGTCGAACTTGATAAGAAGTTTTGCATTTTCTGCCAAAACTTAAAAAATTTCCTCAAAATTCATTCAGTACCTAATACTGTAGTGCTGAAAGAAGAAGGAGTAAATACGCTCTTTTAGTAATATTTACTGAAAGAGCGTATTTACTCCTCAAATTCCCTTCCCAAATCGGAATATTTGATAAATTCATTAACGTTAAATCTTAGTGTACAAATTGATTTCTTTTAAAATAGCAGGCGCTGATTAAATTGCAATGACGAGGGGTGTTTGTATATATTTCTTTTATTGGGTTAGAGCTACACATGATTAAAATTCCATGTACTATATTACTGGATAGCAGTTGCAATGCAATTGTAAGAAACAAATAAGACTGGACAGATACTTGAATCTTTTTTATTGTGCAAAACGCAGGCCCATGAATTATATGACATATAACTGTGTAAAACAATATTTGTATGGTTGAAAAATTTCCTTTTACGTACGTTTTGTGAAATAATCCTGAATATTTGTTTGAAATAATTTCAGAAGTAATTGATTCTGTAATTGCACTATTGTTACTATTGTTTCAGAATTATCGCTTTTGGGCATTAGGTACTGTAGTTATACATACTAATTCGATATGTGATGATTTTTTCTGTGTTTCGACAATGCAAACTACCTTATTTCTGAAAAAAATATTCAGTTTCATATATTTATTTTATTGCCGTAGAAATAGAACCTACTAATAAAATCACAATTATAATGCTAATACTGATTCTATTCACAAGAATGTATTACGATACAGTCGTGCTATACATGTTTTAACGTGCAATACTTAGCAGAAATTCCTCAGAATTCGACCCACTCTTCATAATAATTAAAAATATTTGATTACTGATTTCTGTGCAAAATAAAGGTTTTTTTAATTATATTTTCATTTATCATAAATAAAAATGTTCAAAGTCCATATTTTTCAAGTGATGATCATGACAAATGAACTGGAATATCCTTTTTTAGTCATAACATGCTATTTCTGGTCACTTATAATGATTTTGCCCTTCAAAAAACGAAGAAAATGATTTATGACCGCTTCCCTGAACAAATGGAACCACTGTGCGATGGATTTCTGAGAATTTTTTGAAGTAATTTATGGTCAAATTTCTTAGGCATGGAAGGTTTCCTAAAAAAACTCGGTGACATTCCTGGCGGTTGCTCTACTAGAGGAAGGAATTTCTAAAGAAATTCATGGAAAAGTTTCCGAAGGAATCCGTGGAAATATATTATCTGCTGACAATAATGAAATCATATACAGGTTTGCAAAAGATTCATAGAAAATACGACAACAATTTACAAGAAAAAATACAAACTGGTCTAATCAGGTGGTTCGTAAAGTGCTGGCTATGTGCTAGCATGCTACCTTGGTGGGCTCCCCAAAGCGAGTCATCGATGTTCGTTGCTGCAAGCTTTGCAGCTAACCTTGAGGGTGCAATGTGCACTAGCCCTAGGAAAGGATGCGTCACGTAGTCAGTCGCTGATTGGTTGAAATTGGTATTCGTTTGCTGCGATCAGATCGCTTTGTTGTTGACTTGGCCGTGTTGCTAGTTTGTAGGTTTGGTATTTGATAACAATATTCAAAAACATTGTAATTTATTATTCGTGTGTTATCGCCTCAAATAAGTTAGCAGTCAAATGTAAATCAACCTAAAGTGACTCCCACGCCTGAACATTGATAAACACTATTGATTTAGTGCGAAATCAATTGAACTTTTGATAAATTCCACTATAAATTAACGAACTTTGCGTTTGAAAGCATTTTTACTTTCAAGTTATGCTATTGCAATTCTTCATTGCACTAACAAAGCTAGCCATGAAAATGTTTGACACTTCTCAGGTCATTTTGACAGAACACACACATGCATGAAAAAGACGGATCATATTTCTACTTTATCGATCGTGTTGCCGTCCTTTTTATGCTCATTCTACATCTGTCAAAATGACCTGAGAATTGTCAGTCATTTTGAGGTTAGGTTCGTTGGTGTAATAAAGAAATGCAAATACTGCTTAACGGTGCGAAATATGCATCAACATTTTAATCTTTAAATTGAAATTGTTTGAAAGATTTGGAATAAAGAAAAGTGGCAGCACTGGATTTTCATCGTCGACGAAATCGAACGGAAAAATATAAGGCAGGCGAAATTCTGTTGACACACCCTATCCTAGCACTAGCCCTTCTCTGAAGCAATGCCTTCCTGATTGCTCCAGGAGAGATGAAGGGTTAGGCAACCATGGTAATGTTGTTTAGTGGGTCGAGGAAAGAGTAGCCCTGGCTTTCACTTTTTCTTGTAGAAGACGGTCCTAACCCTACTTACCAGGACCTTTCGCTCGGGTGTCGGTTGAGCAGATTATCTCCCATGCTTTATAAAAAAAAACACCGTATATGTATATGAATATGGCGTCCTTGATGATAATTGTAGGAAAAAGACTAATCTACAGCACCGAACACCGCATTCCAATATTAGGCTTCTGAACTGAGTTGCAGAAAACATGCTTGCATACAAGAAGCGCGGAATGGTCCATGTAACGTGCTAGCTATTTAAAATATTACCAATTTATCTCGACGTAGCGCGCCAACTGATACAGACCCTGGCTACTGATCTCAGTACAGTATTGTTTGAGCACTTCCATACCCAAGTAACCAGAAGTTCTGATAAGAGGGTATTTTATAAGCTAAGCAGCTTTTTGGAGGATGCTCTTTAGCCTTCTAAGCAGCATTATTTTTAAGTAATTTCGGAACTTGAAAATTCACACAAGGAAGCTTGTTAGCCTTTTAAGCAGCTTCTCAAAATGAATGTAAAAACAAAAATGTACTTTCCAGATTCACCACAGCCTGTGTTAATTGCTTGTATTGCCTGAAACCATGTAGGTTAAAAGCACTAGACTTCGCCACCGCTCTAGTCTTCGCCCCTTCCATACAAATGCCATTTTTATCTATGAAGTGGCGAAGATTAGAGCAGAATTTTAGGGGGGGGGGGGGGGTGGGGGGTAAAGTCTAGTGTCTTTACCCTATATGAGTACACTCATGGAGAAGATATGAACCGGGTTCTTCTGCGTGATGATTACCTGCTGCCGTACCGCTGCGCTGCTGTAGATCCACAGAACAGATGTGTATCTTCGAACAAATGTGAAGTTTCGAGGTGGAAGTCGTGAAATTGTCACTTGGAAAACTAGATTGGAATGAATTTCCATGGGAAAATAGAAAATCATCAAAGCGTGCTGCGCCGCCTCCCTATGCTCGCTGCAGACTAAAGCTTGACTTCCACCACCAGGTTCGCTAGTGTTGAGCTATCAAACGGGCAGTGCTTTTCGTGACGAAGATTCACCCCCGTGGTAGATCAGTAGTATCGTATCCATCGGTTCCGTTGGGTCTGCGCGCTCCGGATGGTCCGCCGTCACCGACAACGCCGCTTTTGCACGCTTTCCGCAACATTTTCTTCTTGTGCCGTCCGACGAATTCACAACCAGGCAATCGTTCCGTCTGCTGTCGCCAACGTATCTCCAATCACTGACTCTAACCTATATCCAGCATTCTCACTTCCCATCCGAAAGTATATAACACTCATACACATAAACCACGAAGTTTAGTTCGACGTCGCCTTTCCCTCACCCGCAATGAATCTACACACGCATGCAAACAAGCGAGTAGGTACAACACCACCCCTGACTCTCGTGCAGTCATCTATCACACACACACGGGCACACACGATGTTGTCTCGATCGGTTATTTCATCCGCAACTCAGAAAACCACGGCCTGCTTCGGTTGCGCCGCTATGCTGTTGTATACCTACTTACCGTTATGCGTGGTTGGCTGCCGTCGGCCTCTGCGAACAGTAACTAGGGATGTCTAACTTTTTCAGTGTTCGCGTTCTTGTGTTGAGAAAATGAAATGATTTTTGGGGTAATGTAATTCAAACGTGGTTATTTATTTTTCACATATATTCACTCGTCGCTCTTTGGGGTTTCACTTTTCTCGTCAGATTCCTGAAATATTTAAACATTTGCTTTTTAAATTTATTTACTCCGGTCCTATATACTACATCCTTCTCTACCTGTACTCTATTGATAAATGTGGTATACATATTTATTATCAAACCGCGCCGGGGGTTTGATGGTATCTCGCATCCTCAAGACCCTCGAATTATTGTCTTGGTTATGTAGTGAGCCAGGTTCACTACTAGAAGGTGGAAGCTCCAACAATCCGTCTTGTGCTCCCGAATGCATAGACTCAGGTATTGCCAAAGTATCGCTTGGTACAAGGCAATCCATTTTGTTGTATAGGGCAGTGCATGAAATTATCTCCTTCTCTTTCACTCTCACAGAAATTTTGTAAACAACAAGGCCACGAAACTTCAAAATCCCATACAAAATCAAAACAGTGCAGTGCCCTATTGTGTAGGTGCTTTTTTGACATCTTGGATATGCCGGGTGTATTGCACGCCTCCTTTGCTCAACACAATCAATTTCGAACCGTCCTTGGCAATAACCGTGAATGGTTCTGACGAATAGGTGGGGTCAGTTTTTGATTTCTTTTGTTGTAGAACAAGTACTACGTCTCCTACGTCCACATCCGAAAGTTTTGCTCCCCGTTTGGCATCTGCGTGCTTTTTGCTGATCAACTTCGCTTCTGCGTCCCGTTCCTTAATGTCGATACGATCTAGCGCTTGCTCTCTGTGTCCCCAAAGACTGGGGAAGGTGCCTCGGAACTTCCAACTTACGAGCATTTCGAAAGGAGTTGCTCCAAGCCGGGTATGAGGCACTAGCGTGTTGCGATTATGAACGTATTGGTTCAACGCCCACCTCCAATTCTTCCCTTCCAACCTTGCTGCTGACATCGCTTTGGTGATCCCGGGGTTCTGCCTCTCGACGGTTCCGTTCGTTTGAGGACTAAGCGGAATCGCCTTACGAACCTTAACGCCTTTTCCTTCCCAGAAAGAGACAAAGGACGAGCTTTGAAAGGGAGGTCCGTTATCGCTCTGGAGTACTCGGGGTAGGCCCCATCGCTGGAAAACATCACATAGTGCTGCATTTGTGTGATCCGCGTCCATCTGCTTCATTTCCACGACCGATAGGTACCTTGAATAAGTATCCACGATCACTAAAAATTCCCCGGTGCCGAAACCCGGCACGAAAAGGAAGTCGATCTGGATTACTTCCCAGGGATTCTCCGGCATTTCTCTGGACGACAAAGGCTGAGGTGGTCCTTTCCTTGCTAGCACTATGCAGGTTTCGCAACTCTTGACGAATTTCTCTACATCTTACGCCATACCCGGCCACCAGAAAAACTCCCTCATGACGCGCTTCATATTAACCTCACCTAGATGTCCACCATGTGCTGACAACATTGCCTTTTGCCTCAACGGTTCAGGTAACACGACTCTGTCGTTCTTGAAAACGGCACAGCCAAGAACGTGTAAGTTCTTCCTTTGAGCTTCGAATTTACGTAAATATTCTGGCCAACATCCTGACGTAACCGCTTCGCGAACGTTCTGAATTTCGTCGTCGTTTTCGGAGGAGACTTCTATATCGTCCCAAGTTATTTCCAGTGTTCCAGCTTCAAGTGCATACAACAGATTCCCGGAATCTTCTTCTTCAAATGGGATGGCCTCTTGAGATTCGCCAATGAGTCGTGACAATGCGTCGGCTACGTTCAAATCACCAGCTACTCGTTCAATAGAGAAATCGAATGGCTGTAAACGCAGGGCCCAAGCTTCAGCTCTAGATACTGCACGTTTCCCCAATCTATGCTGGCTGTTGAAGATAAATTCGTTCGCCTCTGAATCCGTTCGGATGACGAAGGTTCGCCCCAACAAGTAGAATGAAAAACGTTCTGCTCCCCAAACAACCGCCAGAGCTTCCTTCTGGGTCTGTGGGTATTTGCGCTCTGTTACTGTTAATGATTTCGACGCACATGCTATGACCCGGGGTTTTCCAGCATCGTTCCACTGTATGAGCACAGCCCCCAGGCCAACAGGCGATGCATCGACGTATAATTCGGTCTTGTCGGTCATGCTGTAGTAACCCAACGTTTTTATTTCCTTCAGCGCTGAATTCCGAAGGTAATTGAACTCCTCTTCTTCTGCATCCGTCCAATAAAAGCTATCAGCAGTGGCCAAAGCACGTAATTTAACGGTCTTGTCCGCGCGGTTTTTGATGAATCGATCTGTGAAAGTAACTAACCCGAGAAAGCTCTTCACTTCGGAACAGTTTTGCGGCATTCGGAAGTTCTTAATAGCTTGGATTTTGTCATCTTCGACTTGCCAGCCTTCGGGAGTCAGTCTGAACCCGACGAACTTCACGGCCTGTGCCCCAAAGACGCACTTGTCTTGGTTAAGCTTCACATTATGTTCCTTCAGGCAAGCCAACACTTTGGCCAAGTTGGCATCGTGCTCTTCTTGGTTCTACCAAATACCAGAACATCATCTAAATAATTAATGACGCCCTCGCAGCTGCCAAGAATCTTTCTTTGTACAACCTCCTGAAAGATGTCGGGAGCGTTGCAGAGACCGAATGGCAGCCGTACGCACCGAAACATCCCGAACTCGGTGTAAAAGTTTGTAAGGTGTCGAGATTCTTCATCGAGCTCGATGTGGAAAAAGGCACTTTGCAGGTCGATGGTGGAGAACCAGTTGGCCCCATTTAGTTCCGCGACGATACTTTCGACTGTTGGCATTGAAAATGGCGTCCTCACAATGTACCGGTTGGGACCACGCAAGTCAATTACCAAGCGGATGTCGTCCTTGCCCTTAGGCACGACCAGCATCGATGAACAGAAGTCGGTAGACATTTGGTCAGACACCGGTTCGATGATTCCTGAGCTAACAAGATTTAGCAAACGTTGCTCCACAATTGGCTTCAACGCTTGGGGGATGTTCATGAATATGTTCCTGCACGGTGGTTTCTCCCTATCGTAAATCAGCTTGACGGGCGGTATGTTGAATTTGGGGAACGTATCCTCGCAACGGATGCTCAATATCTCCTCCATTTCCCCTCGGTATACGGGGTTCAGAACCGGGACTTCCAAACCAAGCATCAGAACACAGTACCTTATCGCCGTGGATTTACCGAGAAGAGCGCGACGATCATCCACCACATAGAATTTTTCGAGCAGGATAGGCCTATCATTTGAAATGAAGAGAGGTGCCTCGAAGGTGGCTGAGACTAAAATCTCTTTATCGGAAGCGTAAGCTTTTAGAGGACGATCCGAACCGTTACGGATATTGATCATCCTGGAGTTGTATCTATCATCCTCCCGCATACATTGAAATAATGGCTTTGTGAATGTATTCACCTGCGCACCAGAATCAATAAGAAACTCACAGGTCATTCCAGCCACCTCCGCCGTGATACACCCCTCCTCTAGAAAGGATTTTACCGTTGTAATTGAAGCAATTGGGAGACCTTTCATAGAATCCTGTAAATGCAGTAAAGGGTTGACGATGTTATTTTTCTACTACCGAACGAGTCATATATACTGTCTTGTTTTGAAGGACAAAAATAAAAGCCAGATTGAGATCGATGAAATCGCAACTTTTTTAAATTGTTTAATTCAATGCAAAATTTTAAAAATATCATTTCGAATTCATTTTTCTTAGTCAAGAAAAAAAACATAAAACAAATCTGGTGTTATGAATAAGTTTGCTGCTGGTAGGTATATAGAATTAGTTAGAACTCACGTTATCGTTTTCATTTCCTCGGCTTTGTGTAGCATCATGAACGACGGCGACTCGTTTTAGTGGCGGTCCCGAAGATGTTGCCTCCTGTTTCGGACGTTTTGTTCCCGCAGACGTTTCGGCTCTGGGCTGTGGTGTTCGACACGCTCTCTGTATATGACCCAGGCGGCCACAGTTTCTGCAGACTTTGTCGGCTGCAAAGCACTTGTCCGAACGGTGGAACACGCTGTCGCATCTCCAACATCTGATACCATGTGCCTCTGTCACTCGGCCACCTGCCCGGTGATACTCCGTTCCTCGCCGCGTGTACTGTGTTCCCGCTTGTCCGTTGTTGTTACGAAACCCCACACTTCTGGAGTGCCGCTCATGTACTTGATTCCCAGGATCTGATTTCGATGGCATATCCGCTCGAATAGGTGCGAGAACTGCTTCCGGTGGTTTGTAACTCTTGCGAACGTAGTACTCCTCATTAATCCGTATTGCCTCCAGCTCCCTAACCTTGTCAACCAAGTCGGTGTACGTTCCTTTTCGGCTTAACATCTTTAGGGCAGCCGATCGCACTTCTTTATGCGAAGCATGTTCGGCAACAGTCCCAACTACCTCCTCAAACTCTTTCCCTTCGCCAAAACTGCAAAGACGAGCAGTCGCGGCCACTCTTGACACGAACGCAAGATCCGATTCTCCTTCCTTCTGTACCATCAGAGCTAATTTGCGTCGCTGGAGCATTATATCTGAGCCCGACGCAAAATATGCTTTCAGTCGGTGCATAGCGTTTGCAAACGGGTGCGTCTCAGCTGGAGGAGCGTCGTTCGTCGATTTGGAATTCCGGAAAACTTCCAGAAGTCGAGAACCAGCCTTTACTTTGAAAATAGTGAAACGAGTCTGTTCGTCTGTAACACCGGCCAGATTCATGGAATCGATCAGCAAATCTTTCCAGGATTCGAAAGTCTGCCGATGGATTTCGTCGCCTTCTTCGTGAGGTTTGCATTCTGGAATGCTGATGGAGGACATCGACAAATGGTTGACTGACGATAAGAACCGGGACTCCTCATTGCTCCGATTTAGGCTGTGAACCGTTTCGCTTGTTCGTATAACTTTTAGTTAAAATTTGACACTTCGAAAGTTATTTTGCGTCCGGTTAAAAATAACCCTACTGCCGAGCAGGGTTAATCTTGACAGTTCAATAGTTATTTTTTGTTCGGAATGATTTGGCTGCGTACTGTAATTTGTTCCAAATAACTACTCTTCTGTTAAATTTCAAATGGGTCGCCGTCGTGGTTATTTTTTAACTTTTCGATGGCAAATAACTATCGAAGTGTCAAATTTTAACTAAAAGTTAAACGAACAAGCGAAATGGTTCACAGCTTTAGAACGTTTTGACGAGTACTCGATGGTCTCTGCCCTCCTTCGAATTCTAATTCACTGCCACTCGTCGACTGTTGCGATGTTGTCTGCAGTTTTTCAACCGTTGTTTTGAGCATCCGCATATCATCTCTGGTCTTTCTTAGCTCTTCCATCATCAATGCACTTCGCGTACGCTCTTCGACTAATTCCTTCTCTAAGCTCTTTTCTCTCCTGCTTTTTTGTTGGACGTCGTTTCCCGGTGCTGACTTATTTTTCTTCTTGGCGCCGATGCTGTAAGAAATTGAAAGTTTTTTTGATAACGAGACTAAAATAGCAAGCCGGTAAATTTCTTGTGAACATTCTCTCTGCTAACCGTTTATGAAACATACCGAATATTAGTTTAACCATGAAAGAGCAATATTCCATATAGGCTCGGTGTACCAGTTATGGCTATATCTCTCTCTCTCTTCCTCTTCTTGGCGTAACGTCCTCACTGGGACAAAGCCTGCTTCTCAGCTTAGTGTTCAATGAGCACTTCCACAGTTTTTAACTGAGAGCTTCCTCTGCCAATGACCATTTTGCATGTGTATATCGTGTGGCAGGCACGAAGATACTCTATGCCCAAGGAAGTCAAGGAAATTTCCTTTTACGAAAAGATCCTGGACCGACCGGGAATCGAACCCGTCACCCTCAGCATGGTCATGCTGAATACCCGTGAGTTTACCGCCTCGGCTATATGGGCCCTCTATATATGGCTATATATAGTACCTCAAATTGGCCATACTTGATTTTGAACATTTAACAATGCAAATCAACATGAAAAATTGTGTGAACAAAAGGTCCTGTTCACATAACATGGAACTCATTTAAACTTCAACATTTGCTCAAATTATAGTGAAAATAAATCATTTTTCTTAAAAATTTCGGCTGTCTTGCATCCTTTTTCGCCATAGTGTACCAGTTATGGCTCCGTTTCTATAGTTTTCCTTTAAAGTACGGAAACTAAGCTATCATTTGACATATTGTTGACATTCATAGGTCGTTTTATTTTTGTAAAAATAGTTTTCCTTAGGTAGTGCCATAACAGGTACAGGTACCCTGTTCAAATTTTCTTATATGTATAATAACGTGATGCTTAAAGCGTAAAGGTCGTTAATAGATATTGCAGTTTTTTTTTGCTGGATGAATCCGAACTAGTTCTTAGCCTCAAACAGACATGACGACGTTTTAAAGTTTTCTTCAAGTGCATTGTAAACAATGAGAGTATATTACAGGTGAGGAAGAAGAAGAGATGGCTATGTATTAGTAAGGAAAGGAAAATGTAAACACAAATATTTGACACGCGTTCTTATCAGAGCTGGCTTTGCTTGTAGTAGTGACATGTTTTGCACCAGACACGGATCTCACGCACACGAAGTATCTTCTTCCCCACCTCTATTAGACTCTCATTGCATTGTAAACAAATGGCGCATAACTCGATTCGTATCCTCACGCACAAATCTAAACATAGTCTTCTCGATTCGCGTCCTCTCGCACGAATCCAAACATTTCTTTCTCCATTCGCGTGCTCTCGCACGAATTTAAACAATATTTCTCTGATTCGCGTCCTCTCGCACGAACCCAAACATTATATAACTGATTCGCGTCCTCTCGCACGAATCGAAACACAATCCCTGTGATTCGCGTCCTCTCGCACGAACCCAAACATTATTTAACTGATTCGCGTCCTCTCGCTTTGATCCGTCCTCCGTTTTTGATGGCACCCTCACTAACAATCACCACTACACACACACACACACTCATCAATCGCAGCTTTTCATTAGCAAAAATAATATGGCCGCCAAACTGTATCCGATGCCCCTCCACCCGTCATTGTGCTTTCTTTAAAATGCCTTTTAAAATTTTATTGCACCTCGGTGCAACGCCCACATCCAACGAAAATAAATAAAAATGCCATTTGAGTCACTATTAGCCTGCAAGTGATTTTTGATAAACCAGAAACACCTTCTTGGGAAACACGGCCTTTTTATAGGGGGATAATCAAAATGGCCACCTCCTGCCTCCGAGTATGCACTTGGCCGCAAAAATCCTTACTATAATGATTGCTGCACTTTCTCAACACCAATTATTTCTTTAATACGTACCGGCCGCTGGGAGCCGCTGCGCCATTGTCGTATCCATCGGTTCCGTTGGGTCTGCGCGCTCCGGATGGTCCGCCGTCACCGACAACGCCGCTTTTGCACGCTTTCCGCAACATTTTCTTCTTGTGCCGTCCGACGAATTCACAACCAGGCAATCGTTCCGTCTGCTGTCGCCAACGTATCTCCAATCACTGACTCTAACCTATATCCAGCATTCTCACTTCCCATCCGAAAGTATATAACACTCATACACATAAACCACGAAGTTTAGTTCGACGTCGCCTTTCCCTCACCCGCAATGAATCTACACACGCATGCAAACGAGCGAGTAGGTACAACACCACCCCTGACTCTCGTGCAGTCATCTATCACACACACACGGGCACACACGATGTTGTCTCGATCGGTTATTTCATCCGCAACTCAGAAAACCACGGCCTGCTTCGGTTGCGCCGCTATGCTGTTGTATACCTACTTACCGTTATGCGTGGTTGGCTGCCGTCGGCCTCTGCGAACAGTAACTAGGGATGTCTAAGGCTGTGACCATAGTGGGTAAGGTGAGATGCGATCGGATGCGATAAGTTATGAGATGAGAAGAGGGATGTTTGATAGGCCATAGTGCATGAGGTTTTCAATGAGGGTGCGCATGTTGTTTTCACATCCTTTTTCGCCTATTTCGTGCGCATCAACGACTCGCGTGATTTGATCGATGAAGTCGCTTGTATGTTAAAGCGCTTCTTTGGATGTGGGTAGTGAAATGATCGTTTCATCTATAAGAGCGGAAAGGTAAAATGCACCCGCTTTATGTTTTGCGCGGGCCGTTTTTCTTGCTATAATTTATTCAGTTTTGATCCTGTTGCAATAGCAAAAACCTATCAGTTAAAAAAAATCTGGTGTAACTGTACAAGATTGAGATTATTGAATTAATTATTTGAGAAAAGAATGTATAACAACGAATTATATCCGCATGAGCGATGTCTTTATGTATACACATATTTTTACTTTCCGAACTGGGCTATCTGAGTGTTGATTTCAATTTAAATCAATATGAGACTGTTATACTGATTTTCGGCATTAAAGCATTACTTGATTGTGCTGACCTCGGCAAAAAGAAACAAAAATTCGACAAGTATGTATTATTAAGGGTATAGATTTTTTTTATTACAAAATTTTCGGCGATATCTACGAGAAAAGATGTCTCTAATAAGTACACAATATTCATCATAAGGACTGTATCGTTAATTATGAGTACACCTTTGAGGCCCTGTATTAAAAAGACTAAATCTTATTTTGACAACTGCTGTGTGTTTATGTGTTGCTAGCGTTGTAAACAAAAGATAACCTTCATTAAAAGTTAAAGTTTTTCCTCAAGTGGAGCAACGCGAGTGTTTACGGATGAGAAGCGAAAATCGATTGTGACCAGGTACTGCTATGAAAAATTATTATCGCTAAGAAAATTAGCAAAAGTTGGAGGTGTTAGCGTTTTTTCTGTCCAAACTGCTGTCAAACGATTCGGTATGCATAACACACTGATAGACTCACCCGAACGCGACAGAAAACCAGGTGCGTCCATTTGGACAGCAAAATTTGCAAAATCTTCAAAAGAAAAAAGGAGGTATTCATCATAGATTGCGCAAAAAAGTGTGGAACGACTATTGGTATGGTTCAGCGCGCCAAGGAGCGTAATTCCCTGAAGACTTATCTAAAACAGAAATGTCCAAAAACAGTCAAATTCTGGCGGATTATGTAAAAACTCGGGCTCGGAAACTGTACGGCGATGTTTTGAGCAAAAATTACATGTGCATAATCATGGATGATGAAACGTATGTCATATTGGACAAGGCACTTCAGGGGCACAGTTTTTCACTGTGAAGCGTGGCACTGATGTTCCGAATTCGGAGAAATCGATTTTTTGAAAAAAAGTTGGGAAAATGTATTAGTTTGGCAAGCAATTTGTCAAAGTGGTGTGAAATCGTCACCTTTCTTCGCCGTCCCAAGTATGAACGTCGAAATATACCGGAAGGAATGCCTCCAGAAACCGATTCTGCCACTCATCTGAAAGCACAAAGGTCCTACATTATTTTGATCGGATTTGGCATCCTGCCACTATGCACGTGATACCTTTGGCTGGTATGAAGAAAACAATGTCCAATTTGTGGAAAAGGCAATGAACCCTTCAAATTGCCCGCAAATTAGGCACATTTAAAAAAAAAAAAGACACTACACCGTCTTCAGCCAGAGGCTGCACAGACTGAACATTACATACACGAGACAACGGACAACACACATAACACCCAGTGGTCCAATGGAGAATTTTCCGTTTGACTAAAAGTTTTCCGCGACTGGAGCGGGAATCGAACCCGCACTCCGTGGCTTACGAAACGCCTAGACGACTGACGCCGCTAACCGAACGGCCACGAAGCCCACATTAAGAAGTATTTGGCTTTGATGAAAGGGAAACTACGGCAAAAGGATAGAGGAGCAGAGGACGTCATCAAATTCATGAAAAACTGGGCCAACCCAAGCAAAACCATCGACGGAACGGTTTTCCAAAAGCTTATGAAGAACACCAAGAAGAAGGTGCGAGAGCTGGCAAGATCCACGAACAATTAAAAATAAAATGATACCATGGGCTTTTCTGATGGTCAATAAACAATGTAATTGAATTTAATTTACAAATCAAATAAAACATTTTCAGATATAGCAATTTTCAGGTGTACTCATAATTAACGATACAGTCCTTATATTAGATAAAAGAGTATCAATCGAAATTGATGTAACACTCTTTTCGTTAAGGGATCTAGTTTTGCCTGACAAAGAAAAAAGCAGAACTTTTCAATCAGAATCCTTTTAGCAATTAAGTTGAATACCATAAAACCTTAAACTTTCTAATTTGCACATGAATAACATGCACTGAACAAACGATCATATCAAACATTGATCACTTGATTCAAATCCCGAATAGAGAAAATAATTATTTTTCTTATACACATATAATAACAAAATTATGCTGTAAAAAAAACTTAAACGATTTGATGGAATACTATTTCATATGCAAGGAAATATGTTATTTAACATGGTGATCGATGAACAGTATGATAAATTTTTATTACGTCTGGTCCATCAAAATGCATGTCATGTGAAAAAGCATTGAGCTATGTTTAAAAAGCACATATTACGGCATTTTATATTACCTACTAGCATTCCCAACACATTAAATCCGCATTGCTTTACATACACAACGAGCGCAATCATAAAATCCATACCCGACAAGCATTCTCTTGCGTTCTCTTGCGATCACATGCGTCGAAGCAGCTCCATCGCATATCCGCACTTATCGCAACTCATCTACTATGTACGGTTCATGCGTTCTGCATATAGTTTCCACAGAGTGTGCTTCGACGCTTATCCGATCTCTTATCTCTTTGCATCGCACCTCAGCCACTATGTGCTCAACGTAACTTTTTCAGTGTTCGCGTTCTTGTGTTGAGAAAATGAAATGATTTTTGGGGTAATGTAATTCAAACGTGGTTTTTTATTTTTCACATATATTCACTCGTCGCTCTTTGGGGTTTCACTTTTCTCGTCAGATTCCTGAAATATTTAAACATTTGCTTTTTAAATTTATTTACTCCGGTCCTATATACTACAAGTAGGTCGGCTCCAGAGGCACGTTCTCCTCCATTTGGGAAATTTGGGCCATGCCAATTTGCGCTGCTGTAGATACTTGTTATGATAAAGTTAACTGCGCTGCTGCACAAGTTCACAAAACTAGGTGTCGACAAAGCATTAATAATTCAAGTCAGATTTCACCCGCGTTGTACTTCATCACAATTGTGGTGATTTGGTAGAGTGTGGGCTCTCACGGCATGCTTCCGGTTCGAATCCGGTGGGAGTCACATTTTTTTTTACATTTGCACTTTTAAATAGTTAATTTGTAATGTTCATGAACATTATCTCACAAAGTATGTTTTGCCAAAATAAAAAAAAAATAAACCCTTAGCACAACAATTTACTGAATTGATATTCTATGAACTTGAAAGTTCCGACAGTATCTTAAGTAGCTTTCTAGCTGCTTAAGAGGATAAGAATAAGCCTTGCCCGAACTGGTGTGCGAAGTTTCAGCAAGGCTCTTTATTAACATCTTAAGCAGCCAGAAAGTTCCATTCGGTACTTTATCTGAACTTAGCGGAACTTGAAAGTACATTTCGTCATGGGAAGCGGAACTTCTGGTAAGTTGGGTTATTATTAACTGAGAGTTTTTTTCACTCATTGATCATTTTTACATTCACATATCTGTGGAAGACACTCAGGTATACTCAACAAAGACAGTTACGAAAATTGTGGTTACGAAAAGATTCAGAACAGACCGAGAATCGAATCCAGACATAATCAGCATTGTCCTATTGAACCTCCGTGCGTTTGCCACTCCGGCTAGATGGACCCAACCACTTAAAATCATATTAAAGCTCCATCATCCCATCGATCAATGCGAACAGGGACGACTTTAAAAATACGCCATCAAAACCGCCATAGAAAGTAATTTCACGGTTAATTTGTTATTTTTTTCTCTTCCCCACCAGGGACACAACTCCAACCCGGTTTTTCTCACCCAGTTCTCTCTCCTATCTCTGTATTCTATTTCACAGGTCTGGTTTCAGAACCGGCGGGCCAAATATCGCAAGCAAGAAAAGCAATTACAGAAAGCGCTCGCCCCCTCGGTGATACCGTCGTGCAATGGCATGATGCGAAACATACAAGGCTACAGCGTGTCCCGAGGTTATCAACCGTATCCCCATCCAAACTCAATCAATCGATATCCGCAGGTGAGAATCAGTTTATGGTCGTCTCCCCCCAGTCCCTCTCCCCTCCCGCTTTTCAGCAATTGATTCATCACAACGACACTGCTTGTAGTCGCGCATATCTGTCCCATATGCTGAAATGGATGCTGCAAAATACAAAATCCTCAAAATTGATTTGATTGAAATCCAATAATTTTTAGAAATTCCCCAACAACCCAGTAATGAACATTTTAGTACATAAACTATTAGCAATGATCATCATCATTCTAAATAGACCTAAATTGTTTACAATACGTTTCACTAATAACAAAAAACCCAAATTGATCCACCTAGTGGTGATAGTGCCTTTCTCGTCAAACATGTTCTTACAATCTTTCCGGCAACATAAGTCAAAGTGTTTCTTAATCCGAATATTTTTATAGAAAAGCAAACATTTTATCAAATACATCTTTGAATTGACTTAAAACTTATTGATTGCACATAGTCCGACGTTATGTTCAACGTATAAGCAGGGCTGAAAAATATCAGACTTCTCAGTTGACTGCTTGTGCACTTTGTTGAGCACCTTCACTAACACTGGAGGCTGATCAATATCAAGACGATACTAACAAGCTAAGCTATAACTCTTTACACAATTACAGATCACAATTTTTTTTTCTGAATATTTGAGCTATATCTTATTGACCGAAAACAAGAGCGATAGGGGGTATCCACAAGAGGTATGTGGGTTTAATTTGTAAGATTTTGTTCTCTTACACATATTTATCGCTTGCATTGATTTTATTTACTTTCGTAGTTCCGGCGAAGCACCAAACGCTGTTTGTGCAACCCTACCGATAGTCTGTAATGTGGTGTGAGCTTATTTTCTAGTTAACCGTTCCTCGGGTTATTCAAAAGCCGTGATGTAATATGTTGCATGGTACATTTGGTTACTTTCGATGCGGTACCGGAACAGATTCCGGAGCACACCAGGTCTCCCAAATATAGTCTGAGACTATTTCATTGCTAACGTTCATTTGGTTACCCAAAAAAAAACACGGTTTGATTTATCTCATGCATGGGTGGGTATAGATCACTTTTACATTTGACCACTTCCAGTGGGACACCCAGAACTGGTTTCGGGACACTACCGGTTGTCTAAAATATGGTCTAAGGCTATGTTCTTATGAATCGATCATCGTGTATTCAAAAAAGCTGCTATTTGATGTACTGTCAAACACTTATTTGTGCATTTCGCCAGTTCCGGCGTGACACTCGAAAGTGGTGGTCTTAAAGTGGCCTGAGCCTTTCTTGCTGACCGTTCTGCGCGTCATCGAAAAAGCCGATATTTAATGCGCTGTGTGCATGCGTTTGGTTCCGTTCTACATTTGACCACTTCCGACGAAGCACCTGGAACCGGTTTCGGCACAGTATTGGTTTTCCAAAGTGTGGTCTATTATTGTTTCTCTTGTTAATCGTTCATCAGGTTACCAAAACAGCTATTTATGGGGTTGGTTCTCCTTTACATTTGACCACTTCCGATGGGGCACCCTTAATCGGTGAGGAATACTACCGGTTGTTCCAAATATGGCCGGAAACTTTTTTTGCCAAATCAAGATACCTAAAAATCCGCGATTCGATTTGTCGCATGGGTTTGGTTCACTTTTTTGTTTGGCCATTTCCGACGGGACACCCGGAACCGGTTCCGGATCACTACCGGTTCAGATACATATGGTCTGAGAATATTTTCCTGCTGACTGTTCATCAGGATATCAAAAAAGCCACTATTTGAAATGTCGCATGTATGGGTTTGGTTAAGTTTTAAACTTGGCCACCTCTGGCGGGACATTTGGAACCGGTTCCGGAACACTACTGGTTCCTATATGTTCTGAGAATGCTTTCCTGCTTACTGTTCATCAGGTTATCGAAAAAGCCGCGGTTTGATATGTCGCATGCATGGTTTTAGTTCAATTTTATATTTGGCCACTTCCGGCGGGACACCCGGAACCGGTCCCGGAACACAACTGGTTCAAATATGGTCTGAGAATATTTTCCTGCTTACCTTTCATCAGGATGTCAAAAAAGCCACTATTTGATATGTCGCATTCATGGGTTTGGTTAACTTTTATACTGGGCCACCTCTAGCGGGACATCTGGAACCGGTTCCGGAATACTACCGGTTCCGATAAGGTCTGAGAATGTATTCCTTCTTACTGTTCATCAGGGTATCGAAAAAGCTGCGGTTTGATATGTCGCATGCATGGGTTTGGTTCACTTTTATATATGGCCACTTTTGGCGGGACACCCGGAACCGGTTCCGGAACACTACTGGTTCAGATATGGTCTGAGACTATTTTCCCGTGGTTTGATGTGTCGCATGCATGTGTTAAGTGCATTTTCATATCTGGCCCCTTCATGTGGTACCGGTCCGGAACACCTAAATGGCCATAACTCCGGAACGGCTGGACCGATCCAAACCATTTTCAATAGGAAACAATGGGACCAGATTCCCCGTCGAATGAACCGTCGGTCATTAAAATCGGTTCTGGTTTACTGCCAAAAAGTGATGTGAGTTTTTTTGTACACACACATACACACATACACACACACATACATACACACACACATACATACACACAGACATCACCTCAATTCGTCGAGCTGAGTTGATTGGTATATGTGACTCGACTCTCCGGGCCTTCTATCGAAAAGTCATTTTTGGAGTGAACATATAGCCTTTCCAGTACACTTAGTGTACGAGAAAGGCAAAACTGTTTTCAAATTCTTCAAAAACGCTTAAAACGTGACTGACAGACAATTTTAAAAGTGCAACCGCTCGCGCGCACAGCCTGCGCTGTGACTCCTATTACATCTTCTCATTCAACTTAATAGTTTACGCCCAAACTATTTTGTGGCAATATAATATATTGAGGCAAATTTCTTCATATGTTGAGCATTTTTTTTTCAATATTGTAAATTGTTTAATAATCCCAATGAATCAGAATGAAAACCGTTAATCCGTTGTCGAAGATAATTTTGCATACAAAAACATTCCATTTTAGTTATATAGAAGATTCAACATCATGAGAACTGCGGAAAATTAGAACAAAAACCATCATTAACACAACTTTGAAAAACTGCACATATGGGACAGATATGCGAACATCAGTCCACCGCACCTAGACGGAATCATATGCGATTGAACGGTGGATTGAACACAGACTGACCCTTCCGTCCAATGTTTCATTTAATGATTACTGATCGATACTTTAAACACTAATCGATACCTAATGATTATTTTCTATTACATTTCTATATCTTCCACCCATAGGATCTCTTCCAGATGAGTGGCTCGTCGTATCCAGGAATGACGCAGCCATTTTCGATGTCGCACAGTTCCGGCATGAGCTCAGTAGGCGTCCGTCAGGATTCTATGGGTAAGCACAAACAAACAAGCACCATGCGTCTCCATCAAAGTAGCCATCAACATCGTCGAGAAAAGAGTAGCTGCATCTGAAGAACTGCACGCTTGCTTTGTGAGCTAGAAGGCACATGGAAACTATTTCCGACCTCCATCATGAAACAATTAATTCAATTAGAGCAAACTTTACCAAACAACGAACGTCTTCCCAGTAGTTTCCCGGCAGTACTTTTCCCTAAAAATGAAGTGGCAATAAGAAAACTTCCTCCTCAACTTTCTATACACCGAGCACGGCGTACACCGAAACGAAAGCGCCAAGTGCATCCTTTTCCCCTGGCGAAAAATAGGTACGGAATGCTGCATGCATCTGTCGCCGCTCCTGTAGGATTCTCGTCGATTTGTTTGCTTCCGTTCGTGTTTCCTTCAAAAGAGATTGCTGACGACCTGAATTCCGGCGCCAGTCAGGTGCAAAAACGGGATAAACACCTGCCTGCCTACCTACCTGCTACTAGACTTTTCTTCCCTCTCTTTCCCTCTGCCGCGTAAATAAATAAATGTATAACCGAAGGAAATTCGATATTTGCACCCAAAGATATTGCCAAGATTCAAGCCGGGTGCCTTAGCAACGATGCAAGACGCCGCCAACTACGTCGATGTACGGTAACGACGCGACGCTGACAGAGCACCGCTCACTTCGATAAGGTGCTATGCCTGATCGACCGTTATCATCCCCTTCTTCCCTGAGTATAGCGGCTGTTCTCCAAGTCGACGTCGGGGCATGCGTTTTGCTGTGCGGGCGGACAAATATTGCGATACCTTGCTTACCGTACGAGCAAGATTGCGACCGAACGGTGGAAAATCTTCGAAGCACGTCTTGGAGAAAATTGTCATTTCCGTGAGGCGGTAATGTGTAATAAATTGACGGCACGATTCCGTGTTGTTGCGTGCCTAGCAGGTTGGCCGCTGCTTGGCTAGGCGGATATACTTTACTATATTTATTGGTGAAGAATTTTGGAAAAAGTTGCTGTTTTTGGCGAAGTTTCGACAATTCGTTTATTTTTTGGATATATCTCTCTCCATAGGAAGAAATAGATAACATGCTCATTTGACAAACAGAAAGCGACTTAACACATCAGCAAAATGTGCGTCTATCTCATAGCAGCCTATAATACTTCTATAGCTATCCAGCTTTCCACGCTCGCCATAATGGCGGATGCCATAAATTTATTTGACAGTATCTGTGCCCCAGTTGAACTGAAATTATTAAACAATATTCTTAGCAACCCTTGACTACCATGGAAAATGTTTTGTTGGCCGGTAACTACCGAGAAAAATGGCAAGAAATCAAAAAGTGTCCAACATATAAAACTTCTGATTTGTTCTAATTAAACTATTTTCTATTTCAGGTTTTGTAATATAAGAAAGGGGAATAAATGACTGAGTTAAATCTTCATTCTTTCTACCTTGATTCCGATCGACCTCTAAGGATTCCACTTCAATAATTGAGTTAACCCAGATCCTGATTGGTGACCCCGGAGTAGTTGGGCGGTCCTAGACGTGGACTGGCCTTCCCGGGTGGGTTCTCAAGACTTTCTACCTCCCGGGTCCCAGGACGTGTTAGTAGGGAAAAGCTTCAGATGTAGGAGTCCTAATAACAAATATTATTGTTCTTCTCAGCGGCGAGCGGTGATGGTGTGCGGCAGTGCACCACAGGCTAATGTAGAGGAGGGTGTCGACGAATGGGCCGGAAACACCGATAGGCACCGGTTTTGAACCAGTGTTGAATGTGGGAGTCTGTAGAGGAGTGCCGGGCGACATAGTGAGGAATTTCGTGAATAATTTTGAAGTTACGGAAGGAGCATTTTAAAAATCCTCATTTTTGCTGCCTTTAAATAATGGAGTTCTTGTAGCAAATTATTTCCATTTTAAACTACAGCTTTGAATTTAATAATCCCTTATTGTCTCGTGGGAGAATTCTGGCGCTCAATTCCTTCAAAGAGAAGAAATGTTCCTTCATTGGTCATCAACAAGACTTATGAAGAAAAATCAAACGACATCTGTCGGAGCTTCCGAAAAACTAAATTGTAATTAACATTAGAGATATCATAAAATTCAAGTGTTTTTTTCCAATACAAAGAATATTTTGACGAAAATCGAAGGGTATCCTACACAGGTTTTCAGAAGAAATCTTGAAATTATAAGTAGATTTTGAAGATAGCGTTGTTGTCTTACGGTAACATTTTGTTTTATTCTGGTACAATGTGAGACGGTAAATTTGTTAAAGATAACAACGTCCAAATGAAATCGGTGGGTGAAAAAGTTTAGTGCCAATTTTTTCTTTTTTTTGGAAAGTGCTGGAGGTTTCCAGCTTAGATCCCCATTACGCTGATAAGTCCCAAAGTGAGACTGGCAGATTAGCGAAGCTCTGCTCCACCAATCCTGCAGGATTTTCAACAAGTTTTCAACCCGGCCTTAGGTCCTACCCCATGCCGACCATATGGCGAGCAGTCAACTAAGCTGGACCCTGGAGCTGCTAGCCATCTCTGTAAACTTCAAGGTGACCCGGGCAGCCCATCAATTACGAAAGCATCGAGCCAAGCTCTTCGGTGGTCCAATACGACTTCTACAGCCATCCGTGTCAGGAAGCAACAGACAAACCATCCAGTGGGCCTACCCGACTGTTACTGTGGACAATCGCCGCCTCGTTGTCACGTCATCACGCAGGCACGCCTTCTCTCCACCTCCGGTAAGACCACCGATCCGTGACGCCTGAAGCCGTCTCGCGGGTCATCGTCAAGCTCTCGTCTACCTGCACGTTCATCATGTGTGGTGATTCGAAACCGGTTCTCCATTGTTTCACCCGGCCCATCCATCTATGCACTCCACTACGGACTCCCACATTCGACACTGGTTCAAAACCGGTGCCAACCGGTGTTTCCGCCCAATTCGTCGACATCCTTCTCTACATTAGCCTATGGTGCACTGCCGCACACCATCACCGCTCGCCGTTGAGAATCTTCAATAATTATTTGTTTTTAGGACTTCCACATCTGAAGCTCTCCCCTAACACGACCTAGGACCCGGGAGCTAGAAGGTCTTGAGAACCTCCCCCGGAAGACCAGTCCACGTCTAGGACCGCCCAACTACTCCGGGGTCAACAACCTGGATTGAAGTGGGATCCTTGGTGGTCGATTGGAATCAAGGTAGAAAAAAAATAGATTTTACTCAGTCATGCATTCGCCTTTCTTAAATTACAAAACCTAAAATAGAAAATAATTTAACTAGAACAATAAATCAGAAATTTTATTTGTTGGACACTTTTTGATTTCTTGCCATTTTTCTCGATAGTTACCGGTCAACAAAACGTTTTCCATGGTAGGCAAGGGTTGCTAAGAATATTGTTTAAAAATTTCAGTTCAACTGGGCACAGATACTGTCAAATTAATTTATGGCATCCGCCATTATGGCGAGCGTGGAAAGCTGGATACATAGTAGTTCTGAAACACTGAAAAAAAAATATATTTTTATTTTGCAGGAATGTCCGCGGAAGACGAATGGTACAACAAGAGCCTGTCAGCCCTGCGAATGAACAGCTCACACCACCCAAACCTGTCGGCCCCGATGCTGCAATACCAGACATAATTAATGTAGGATCAAGCATAACCTTTCCCATGAACTGTTGGAACATCGCATCTTCGGCAGCCATAGAATCGCCCACCAACGTGGGACAGAACGAGTGTTGTTCAAACAGTTTTCCTTGAAAGAAATGCATTGGAGGAAAAGTTCCCATCAGAGTCAAATCTAGTCATCACCGCATTTGATCAAAGCATGCGCTCGTTGCAATTCGCCGCATACTCAGATTGGACAGCATCGCAGCACTGGCAACGCAAAAGCATACAACACATCGTTAAAATTTCATTAGCCTACTCAGTCGCAAACGCTTAATTGAATCGATTCGCACGGTGGCGTTTTAATATACATTTATTCGCTTCGAACACGATCTTTAACGAAAACGTTTGCTCCTATTATGTGTGCTGCTGTTAATCGGCGAGAAGCGGCGTTGACACCCCGCTTTGGTCCTTTTCAGTATTTTTTTAAGTCCGTTCATGAAAAATTCAATAAGAATAAATTAAACACACAAACTTTTTTTTTTGGTTTTTCAATAGTTCGATTAAACATTAACAACGGTAATTTATTCAACCGAACAATGTTGATGCTAATGAAAATTTAAATAACGACCGACTCAGCCACCCATTCCTCTCTAGAACGATGGAAAGGATTTTGCGAGAAAATATCCCGTAGTAGTTTTAGTAAAAAAAAAATCCAGCAACTGTAAATAAAAAGGACTTTGAACCCCATTCAGAGTCGGATTAAATGATTTGCGTGTTTTCCTGCTTTGCTCGAAAACAATCAAACTGGCAAGAAATCAAATATGTAAGGTACCGTAAATTGATAGGCGTTATGGAGAGAATGCACTCATCAAATAATATTGGCAGAGAACACACAAAAAAGCTGCACAACTATCCGCCACGCCGGAGCTGAAAATAAGTTATATATAAACAATGCTAGTCGTATAAGGTAAATTACTAAAGGCAAAGTATATACTAAACAAAAAAAAAGATTACGAAACAATCCCTGAAATGCGCTGAAGACAGTGGTAGACAGAGGAACATCTGAGCATAAACGTAGCTAAATTTATAATTTCAATTGCTCAACCGTTGCGTTGAATACAAAAAAAAAACTTTCACCTGAATAATAAAAAAGAAAAAAGACGCAAAATCTAAATTACTGAATCTAGGTGAAAGTTACTAGTTGATCTATATTATGATACAAGCAACAATTCTAGTCGCGAAACTAACAAAAAAAAACAAACAGAAAGTCAAAACCAGAGCATTGATTGTATGTGTACATATAGACCAAAAATACAATGCATTCAGAACTATTTGAGATGTAAGTTGAACTTTTGGTTTAAGTTTTTTCCCTAGAATAGATGTATCCGAATTCCTCCAGTATTCTTGTCGCCATCGGCTTTTGATGACATCGACGGTGGGGCTCCGCCTTGGTGATCCAGTTGTGAGTTGATACTCCTCATCATATACTCAGATCGCTGATAAGCTCCCTCGCTTTCGCTGAAAAGCTCCCTCTGGCACCAAGCTTCTTCCGTCACCAAGTACCTTCTGCCATCCAGCTCCTAAATACGTCCAACGAACAGCCAGCATTGCACCGCCTCGATCACCTAAGTTCTCATAGCAGATCCCTCAAGTAACCAGATCCTCAACGAAAGTTAATCCCCTCCCCAGCCCTCGATACTCAACGACTATTTATTGACATCCAGTTGCATCGCCTGTTGGTACATCATCGGAAATCGTGTGTGTGTCTCCTCGCTTCCCGAACTGCAGGGCGACCCTGGGCCCATAACCTGTTGGACGGATTAAAACAGGAACGTTTCTGTCTTCTCTGCAGGCACTGACTGATATTGCAACCATTAGCATTAGCATTAGCATTAGCATTAAGCGAGTCGCACAAATTCGTAGGTGGTACAGTCCTAGACCGCTGTTATGAGGGTTGCCTCCTTCCCGTCCGAACCAAAGCACAAAGATTTGGGACTAATCTATGACTCTTAGACAAGACTGACGCAATCCTCCAATGGTCGAGCGCTGTCCTGGCCACGTCCTTGCGACTGCTGAGGAATGGGAAAGGATGGTTAGTTTTGGACACCTATGAAAAATGTAGACAACTCTACGATCTCTCAGGCCTAGGTGTCACGGGATTGTTAGGTTGTTGTTAGTGGAAGGGTAAACTACAAAGGATACGCTTGGTCAACGTTCAGGCACACCATTGTTAGACTGCATCGAATCAGTTGTTTGCCCAATTCATCATGTGTCCTCGTCATCTTGGTTGGATTACTAGCTTCTTCGGTTGGTATTCTGAAATGTAAAATAATATTAACATCGTACGTCAAATAAGCTACATATTAGTGATACGCTCGCCACAGTTACATATTTTTATAATATGATTTATATCATACGATAAATTTACCTGAATCCTGCTGAAGTAAAATATTAATTAGTAGTGCACTAAAACAAAATAAACTACAAAACACAAAAAAAGTGAATCAAACTTTGATCTTGGAATATTTATAAATACGGTAAATATCAAGATCAAAATTTGATTTGGTAGATCTTACACCGCAACGCACCATTCTAAGGTGACCTACCCACGTTACGGGGAGGCACTGACTGATATTGCAACCAGCTCCTTTATTCAATTTAAATACAAATATATTTGCAACTCATTCACAACTAAATTTTCCATCATACCTAGCTCAACTAAGCTGTGTGATGCACCTCAACGATATACCTACAAGTAGTGATCGGAATATTCTTGGATCGTTTTTGTGAATTATTTCATTTTCAATTCAAAACGATTCACACTTTTTTTTGAACCACGTTTATTATCGAGAAAGCTAAAGCTCAGTTTTCTGTTTAAAACAAAACTCTCAAAAATTTCTTGACTAATTCCTGGCAGAAACTTACTACAGAGACTGCCATTTAAATTGTCATTTCTGTGCAACTGCGTACTGCGAAAAATGGTTTCTTGGGCGATCAGGCAAAGAATTTTCCGAGCATCAAGATAGGTCGAAAAATTTCTTCTGAACTGCAAACAGCCCTTAACCATAGACTAATTTAAAGACTTCGATGTACCAAAGTAAACGATCAAATTTTGTGTGTTCAGTCCGGTATGCAATAATATTCATAACCGTGTATTTTTTTTTTTTTCGTGTAAATTGCCTTTTGTGTAAATTATATTTAGCGTGTTACACTGATCTGACAGCTTCGACAGTAAAGGAATCATAAAATTAAGTAAAGTGAGTTCCGAGGATTGTTCACAATCTGCGAACTTGACTGTGGAAAAAATCGAGACCATGATGCCGCTCCCTTAACTAACAAACTGCCCAAGCAACCAAAAGTTCGGATTCCACTTGAAGAACGAACTCAGAAGTTCAAGTTCGGTTCAATTCCGGTTTCGTTGAATTTAATTCTCCACAAAGTTACTCTTTTATTGTTTATGAACTTGGAAGTACATGTAAAAGCTTTTGACTTCTCTTCAAAACGACATTAAAGTCGCAAAAAGGTTCAAAAAGAACTTATGTTGAACTTTAAAACAGAGTTCAATCAAATATTAACCGAACTCATGTTGAATTTTTGCGTGCCTTTAAAATTCAAATATAGTTCATTTGAACATATTCCAACAACTTGAAATCATCCGTTCCGAACTTGTTTCGTACTTGTTTTGAACTTACTACTGAAAGTTCGGATAAATATTAACCGTACCAAAAGTGAACTTCACTTGAACTTCGGCGACAGCGGGGCCAGGGAGAAGTTCTCATTCAATTAAATCACTCGGAGATCGAGCCCAGCAGCCACAGCTTGTGTTAATTTCACAAGTACACTTTGTTCCACTATAATATTTGAACGTACTTACAGTGTATCAAACAATTGTCCGTACAGCAATTGTTTGGTCAAAATAATTTTTCATTTAAATGATTATAACTTTTTTATACGTTAATCAAAAACGCTGAAATTCTGACCAATTATAACCTATATATTAAATCTTCATTGGTAAAATTTTGATCGAGATCGAATAAGTTTTCTGAAAGTTAAAGAACTTGTAGTAAAACTTATAAAATTTTTGAATACATTTTTAAAACATTATATCTCAATATGTACTGGATGAAACTTTTCCAATATTTTTCGTGTTACAGCTTATACCTAAGGCTTTCATATGCAGCTTCGTTTAAGATTTTATATCCAATACAAAAAATATGAAAAAAACTGTATATGTTCAGAGTGTCATTTGGAAATTTATCATATTTTGATCAATAAAAGTGCCAAGTGTTTTCAACTTTTTTAAACTCTCTTAATGATATATTTTTGTACAGGACCTACTAAACTACATATGAATAGTAGGTCCTATGAATTTTTCGTTCAGTTAATGCATTTTTATTGGTGGAGAACGTTTGGCAGATTATATGTGCAAAATATGGTAAATTTTAAAACATTGTCAACTACATACGCACATTTTTCATATTTTTTGTAGTGAATATAAAACCCAGGCCCCTGGCATGAATGAAATATATCGTAGCCAACATCTGACTGCCTTATACTCATATTCGTGCAAATTAAAACGAGCGTGTAATCAACAAACGCAGTTTTTGTTTGATGTTGTGAGCCATACACGAAATCACATTCACAATGCGTGTTTGTTGGGTTGCTTTATTCAACTAAACGCATGCTCCTCTTACCGTACATTAATATTAAAGCGAGTTTGACGTGTTTTGTGATCATAACAGGTGGAAAAAATGATTCCAAAAACTGATCAACAACCCAAAATAAACGTTAAACAAAAAAATGTTGATGTTTTCGCATTTGACAGTGGGCGCTATTTATTAGCGCCCAGGACATCCTGTCTACCATGATTCCAATGCATTGATATAGGCCGTGTCAGAGGCCTGATAAAACCCCAAACATGGTTGGATATGAAAGCCTTAGTTCTAAGATGTAACACAAAATATATTGAAAAAAATTCATCGAGTACATATTGAGATATAATGTTTTAAAAATGAGTTCAAAAGTCTTATAAGCTTTACTAAAAGTTCTATAACTTTCAGAAAACTTATTCGATCTCGCTCAAAATTTTACTAATGGAGCGTTAATATATGATTCATGATTGGACAAAATTTCAGCGTTTTTGATTGACGCATAAAAAAGTTATTAACATTTGAATGAAAAATTATATTGACAAAAAACTTGCTGTACGGACAATTGTTTGATACACTGTACTTGTAATCAACGCAAAGGATCCGTATTGTGTGGCTCAAAGGCTGCCCGCGCAGCGGAAAACTGTTCCCCCCCAGGATGCTGCCGGGGGTTTTTCGGCTGCGCACAAAAATTTTCCAGCTTTGCTGGATGTTTTCACACCCGTCTCACTTGTCGCTGCAGCGCACCGGTAATCGACGCAATCGTAGTCACTTAAAACCAAGCTGAAAACTTATACCTAATCTTTTCTTAAAGTCGATACACTGGCCTTAATTTATTGCTTTGCACTGCGAACCACAACAAACTGAAAATGTCAAACTGTGTATTGCGGAGATTCCACCTGTTTAGACTCCTGCGCGGAAATTAGTTGCGTGGATTTTTCTTGCGTGGGCCCACAGATATGAAAACAGACCGCATCCTGGTGAATATTTTCCGCTACGTTGTTGAGTATATCGTTGGCGATATTTTTGTATTGTAAACAAATATATGTAATAAACTTACGCTAAAATAAGCCTAAACATTTTTTCACGCCAAAGTCTATAAATCTCCACTATGGGCAATAAGTTCACAAGAAGTTCCACGTGAACTTCCTTCGAACTTTCGACTTCAAAAACTATTCCAAGTTCAGGGAAAGTTCACACGCGAACCTGATTGAGCTCTACTATATGATATCAGCACATTGAGTAAAATCCCACAGTGCATAACAACACATACATGGAGTAGTGGTTAGGCACCGACTTTCAACGAGGAGATCCCGAGTTCAAATCTCAGTAAGTAAAAAACATCAAAAATTATTTCAAGGCATTAGTCAATTTGGATTCCACATAAACTAATGGTTCTTAATAATAAATTACTTTTGAGGACTAAACAATACACCTCGTCCTTTTTTTACGTCCATGCTTGGCTGAGCGACAAAAAATTCTACCGCTAAGACAATGTGCAAACTCAACAGTTTTATATTTTTTTAAACATCTTCGTGATTAGGAGAAGTGTACAAAAATATAAAAATGTGTATTTTGATCATTATTTTGTCGGTAGAAATTTTTTTCGCTAAGCCAATAGTGGACGTAAAATAAGGTTTAGGTGTATTTTTTTCATTTTTTCGAAGTTTATTTTTAAGCTGAATAGCGTTCCTTTCAGCGACACAAGTGTACTTTTTGTGAACTCAAGTTCGGTTAATTACTTAAAAAGTGAGCTGAATAGAATGCTATTCATCTACCTTCGAATAGCTGATTAAGCCCAAACATGCTATTTTATCCGAACTTTTGGTTGCTTGGGTGACGTTCACATTCGTATCCTGATTAAATGCCTACTATGATTCAATTAACTACGATTTTTACAATTCACATTTCTACTCCTTGATGCATTTGCTTATGTCGTAGTTTCTTGAACAGAAAAAATAGGCACTTTTAAGTATTTCTCACTTGAGTTACAAAAACAACACCCCTCCAATTTTTTATATGTTTTATAACAACATTTCTTCGTTTGAATGCGTGCAAAAGATATTTTTTATGTTTGCCCCAACCCGCCATAACACCTTTTCAAAAAAACTATGATTAAAGAAAACACCTGTAACTTTTGAATCGAATGAGATAACGACCATCTCAGCGCGCACAAAACGACGCGTCTTCAAATGCTCTACAAGTGTTTCTTGGGCGACTTTGATGAAAAATCGAAACTGAAAAAAAGTTAACGCTAGGAAACCGGTTTTCCTGAACCACCCTAAGCTTATTCAGAAAAATACCTCTAGATCAGTGAATTTAAAGCTACTTAAAAAGAAACTTCAGCGGGTCTGGTACGTTTGGCATAAGGCCGTTTGGCATAAGGACATTTGGCATAAGGACATTTGGCATAAAGGACGTTTGGCATAAAGAATATGTGAAATATTTTCTCTTTGGAGAAAAATTTAAGAACAGCCATCAATGGAAAGAAGGCAAACTTGTTAGTGGTGCATCATGTTGGATCTCCTATTTTCGAAATAACCTTTTGCTTCCATGAATTTGATTTTTTCCGGAAGGGGAATGATGACCAGTAATCGAGGAAGTAGGCTAAGACCACATTAGGGATCTAATTTAAGGTAACATGATAAACAATTGGCAAGAAATTAGTCTCAGACCATATCAATGTGTTACGGAACCGATTCCGGGTGTCCCGCCGGAAATGGTCAAATATACAAGAAAACCAATACATGCGATATATCAAATGATTCATTAGGTTATAGCTGATGAACGGTTAGCAAGAAAACAGTCTCAGACCATATTTGGGATAACAGGTCGATACCGGGAATCGATTTTGGGTGTCTCGTCGTAAATGGTCAAATATAAAAGTCCGAACCTATGCATGCTACACATCAAATCGAGGCTTTTTCAATAGCCCAATGAACAGTTGGCCAGCAAAAAGTCTCAGGCCATATTTGGGGAGAACCGGTAGTGTTCCAGAACTGGTAACGAGTGTCCCGCCAGAAGTGGTAAAATATAGAAGAGAACCCAACCATAGCGGCTTTTTTCATAATCTAATGAACGGTCAGCAAGAAAAAGGTGGCTCACCACATTTAATACTAGTACAGGGGATAGACAAAATGATCGAGACAGGCAAAATTTTCCCTTCTCAAAAAAATTTCAAATAGCTGTAACTTTTCGAAAATTGCATCAAATATTCAAATGATCGGACCATTCTGCACGAAGTTATAAAGATTCTAAAAAAGGTATAATTATCCGATAGCCAACTTTGAGCTGTTATATCCCCGGATTCAATGAACCGAATGCAATGAAATTTCGACCATTTATGACTTATATAATGAGCTTTGAAAAACTTCCCAACTAACATTTTCAGCGCTATAAGCTTCAGTCATTTGCTTTCTGTTGTGTAACCATCGAGTAAAAGCAGTCAAAGCTGAATAAAAGGAAAGCTAGTCAAATATAAATCATAAGCTAATACACGACTGCAAAACAAGCACCATACAGCTACCAAACTCGGTTTTCAGAAATCCATCACTTGTCACTGGGGCTGCCTTTACTCCACCCTATTCCAACTCCGGGAGATTTCCCGGAAGATGTGAAAACTTGAACACATCGAATAGGAGTCCCCACTAACAAAATAGCTGCTACTATACAGTACAATTCATTATACTGACAAATCCACAAACCAGCAGCGCTTTAAAGGCCGTTATGTGATTTCATTACGGCTAGAAACTGTTGGTTTACCAACACGGCTTGTCTGATATAAACATTATTGTCAAAACAAACTTTAAGCGGGATAGCTACTACACAAATTCTTTACAGCTATCCATCTCTGTGCTGTGAAATTATTTGGGTTGCTTTTATTGCACTTTAATTCAATGCCGTAAGATTTGCCGGAAGATGTGCAAATCGAGTAAGAGTCCCAGCCACTACAACAGCTGCTTTTATACAGTACGTTTTGTAAAAATACAAAATACAAAACAGCAGCGCTTCGTAGCCGTTTACAGAACACTCTTTCAGCTAGAAGCTGTGGAGAAGAATCTGTTGGCGCAACCACACAGCTTGTCCAATGTAAACATTATTGCGTTTGACGTTTCACAAGCTTTTGCAGCAAGATGAAGTTGGGTAAGGTTTCTTATGGCACAATTATGAAGCCTTGTCTGGAGTAAAACAAAACGGGCTATTTTCTATGCTATTTATACATATCAATGTGGCAGCGAGGACATCATCGGGACCAGTGGATACGGAGATCGGGCGTTCGATTCCAAGTAGCGGCAAGTACTTTGATTATTCAATTTTAAAAGCGATAATTTCAGTTCCACATCTATAGCGTCACGGTATCCACAACCTAATTATATTTAATCGATTAATTTGGGGATGCCGTATAACTATTATTTAACAACTGCGAAAAGGCTGAAAAAGCGCCTTCTCAAAATGTTATTCAGTTAGTGGTTACATAGCAGCCGAGAAAAGAGCTATGACTTCGTGGCATAGAAGCTGCTCGCACAACATATACATGTGGATTAAGTTTTATTAAGATTTATTGGTAAAGGGCTTGCATAGAAGCTTCCGTCCATATGTACAACCCAGTAACTCAGCACCAAGCCGTATTGAGGACGCTTTGTTGACGTTTACATTCACAATAAATGTTAGTTGGGTTTTGACTTAACTTAAAATTCTTAACACGGAAGAAAATTATAACGATTAGATTATTTTTCTAATAAAACACCAAATTTCCTTAAATTTCAACATCGTTTCAAAATTCATGATGCTAATTATAGTTCATTTAAATTCCCTCTGATTGTCTTGAATACAGATATGTTTTGAAAGAAAGTAACAACATAGGCGGCAATCCATTGGAAAAGTAATGGGATGCATATTAAAAATAGACCAATTTACTAAAAAATCATAAAGTTAATGAAACCGCTATAACTTTTTCTCTTGTTTATAATTTCAACTTGAGTTAAAGGTTTTTCAGAGCTCATTATGTAAGTCAAAATTTCGTGTCATTCGGTTCATTGAATTCGGAGATATAACAACTCAAAGTTGGCTATCGGATAATTCTACCTTTTTCTAAAATGCTTATTACTTCGTGCAGAATAGCCCGATCTTTTCCAAATTTTGTCCACTGATACACAACTAGTTTATCAACTTACAGTGAAAATTTGAGAACATTTGATACACTTTTCAAAAAGTTACAAGTTAATTGGACAATTTTTGAAAAGTGAAAATTTTGCCTGTCCCGATCATTTTGTCTATCCCCTGTACAAAATAGTGTACCGGATTCGGTTGCGGGTGTAGAAGTAATTAAATAGAGAAGTGAAGCAAAATCATGCATGCGACACAATCGCGGCTTTTTCAATAACTTATCAAAGGGTTTTAGCAAAAAAAAGCCTCAGATCACATTAACAAACCATCGGTAGTCCGGATCCGAAACGGGTTCCGAGTGTCCCGCCGGAATTGGTCAAATGTCAGTCTATGCATTCAACACATTCATTTGCAGCTCTTTAGGTAACCTGATGAACAGACAAGAAAACAGTCTGAGACCATATTTGGGACAATCGGTAGTGTCATAGAATAATGAGTTCTAGGTTTCCCGCCGGAAGTGGTCAAACGTAGAATTGAACCAAACCCATGCATGCGGCACATCAAATAGCGGAATCATGAAAGCGGACAAAATCAATGTTAGCAATATTGCGGAGATTCCACCTGTTTAGACTCCTGCGCGAAAATTAGTTGCGTGCATTTTTCTTGCGTGGGCCCACAGATATAAAACCAGACCGCGTCCTGGTGAATATTCTACGCTGTGATGTTAGGTACACATTTGGTGATAGTTTTGCATTGTAAATAAACATTTTTGCAATTTCTCATCGTAATAGGCTGTTTTACCTCACGCAAATCTGACAGGAAAAGGCCTACTTTCCCACACTAAATTATCAGTGCTGTAATGGTTCATTACAGCACTGATTTGCGTTGCGTAATGAACCATTACAGCACTGTTTTCAGTTTTGATCAACTTCTTGATGCTTTCTGGACGCAGGTTTGAAAAATTGTGACAACTGCACAGTATAACCTGCTATGATCAGACTTTCTTAAACATGGCTATGAACATCAGTGTGCAAGTTTTGTCAAAAACTATCCTCAAGTGGTAATTTTTGAAATTGCAAAAAACGTTGTACGCATCTCGGTGCAGAACTCGATTTTTACAGCACTCGTCGTACTTATCCAACTCGGCAAGCCTCGTTGGATAAGTGTACAACTCGTGCTGTAAAAATCTTCATTCTGCACCTTGTTGCGTAAACCACTATTATAACGCACCTACGCTGAAAATGAGCATAATCATTTATTTGCGTCGGAATCTATAAATCTTCACAACGGGCAATAAATCAATTTTTTTTATAGCCTGGTGAACGTTGGATAAGATTAAAAGTTAAGAAACTGTCGAAGTTTTCATATATGAAGGAGATCAAAATCGTGACCAATGGGATCTCATCAAATCACACCATTTCAGATTCCTGTGGTGTAAATATATAGTAGGATGGATCAATTATTATTGGGAAAATTATAATTTGATCGCATCAACACCAAATAATGCTTTTCCAATCCCTTTTGCGTCTAAAATTACTGCTCATAATTTGGGTGCGGCTAGATTAGCCTTCGCTCTTCTCATTGCGATTGAAATTTGAAAGGAAAATTTTCCTTTTTGCATTTTTCCAATGAGGAGGTCAACTTTTACATGAATCGTGTAACCAAGAATTATAAAATATAGTCGATAAATATTTGTCGAAGATCGTAAGTGATCTGTGATTCTGAGTAAAGTTAAGGTAGTCAAGTAGTCAACTAAGAGGTCTGATTTTTTTCAGCTCTGTTTTGTCGTTGAACATATGGGTTTCGTGACCGTGCGGCTAGAGGCGTCAGTCATCTAGCCGTTTCGTAAGCCTCGGAGTGTGGGTTCGATTCCCGCTCCAGTCGGGGAAACTTTTCGTCAAAACGGAAAATTCTCCACTGGGCCACTGGGTGTTCTGTGTATTGTCCGTTGTCTAATGTTAGTACTTGCTCAGTCTGTACAACCTCTGGTTGAAGACGGTGTAGTGTCTTTTATAACATCGGAATGTGTGCCATTAATAAGTTTCCCAAATCTATGATGGCTTTGTTAAAATTGTTGCTTTTCTCAGGATTCTAGTGTTCTCGGGATTCAGGCTAGCGTAGACGGAAATATCATGAGTACATATTCGACGAGAAAGGCACTATCACCACTAGATGGATTAATCTGGGTTTTTAGAATACTTTTCCTTCTTTGACGTTAAGTATGTAGTTAATTTTTAACTGAAATCATTTTATGCCAAACGTCCTTTATGCCAAATGTCCTTTATGCCAAATGTCCTTTATGCCAAGTGTCCTTTATGCCAAACGTCATTATGCCAAATGGCATTATGCCAAACGGCCTTATGCCAAAAGTACTAGACCCTCTTCAGCAAACTTACTCAAAATTGATAGATCTACAACTTTCCCGAAGAATGTATACAGTTATTCTTGCAAATAAAAGAGTTTGATTTCCACCCTAATTTTCATGCGCTTTGGAAAGAGGGCCTTATTATTAGAGACAACTTTGTGGAAGACCACATTTGCCTAAAAACTCATTTGTAGGCGTTGAATGCATCTTTCCTTGTAAATCTGGTTCGTGGACCACTGTGCACTGGGGGCATAGGGATAATAAGTAACTTAAGACGATTTTTAACAAAACGCACTTTATTATCTTTCTCTCTAGCAATGCATATTTTTACCAGTCAATATCATTATACGCTGCGAAGCACAGAGAACCAAACTGCGACACATACATGTATGAAAACCGCTTACGGTATCTACACAGTGGGGCTGAGAAAAAATGTTTTGGCTTTGTCACAAACAGATGTACATATGCACTGCACACTACACAGTTTCAATTAGGGAAGTTGAATTTGCCTATATGCTTTGTAAAAAAGACATCTCAAAAACGGCGCATCACGTACCTACAACCTGTTGTAAATATCATCGTTTCATTCGGCTTCTTAAATCTACTGACTTTTTTGATACGGTTGCAGCTGTGTTTCAGTAGCTGCGAAGGCTTAAAATAAGGTCAAACTACGTTGATTGCGGGTGATGCTGATGGTGCATGATGTTTCCTAGATCGCATCGTACGAATCGGGATCGGGTGCCCGCCGTTCCACTCGGCATCCGTTCTGCAGAAAACGAACTCCATCCTGGTAGGGTTGAAAGTATTAGTAATTTCAAAACAAGCACGTTGTCTTGCCAGTTCCAAAACTTACCCGCACAAGCCCCGGCAAATCCTTCCAAAAGTCTAGGTTCGGTATGACTTCGATACCACGAGCCCCTAAGTACATGAACCGTACAATTGAACCGATCGTGAAATAGGTGAAGGTTCCGATCAGGAACAGTATCAGCAGCACTCCGCCAGTGCTGGGTTTGCTGATCTCTTCGATCGTCACCGGACAAGCATACGGCGAGAACAGGAACAGAGTCTAAAATTATCAACAAATGGTCGCTAGAAAAACTTTTCATTTTAATCAAAAATCCGGGCTTCTCTTACGGTATTTTTGCCAGTCCCTAGTTTTTGTGCTTCATCCTGTTTTACATAGAGGTAAGACTGATCGTGTTTCAAGCACAGAAGCTGAATTGAAGTAACTCTGAAATATAAAACAAATGTAGAATCACTCTCTAACTGCTTAATCGTTTGTCATACCCAGGTAACAATTTGATGCTGTACAAAAGTTTCTATAACTACTTTAAATCAGCCTTTATTTGAACAAAAGCTGAGCTAATTTTATTCAACCTTTAGCTGATTTGAGATTCATTGGAAGGCTGATTTAATGCTTAATATGCGCTTAATCAGTAATCAATTAAATTTATTTATTGTGTAAAATAAAATAAAAACACTTTCGTAAGCCTATTTTTACCATTAGATGCGTCTATTTCCAGGCGAGATGTTTAGGAGTGTATAAATTAATCTGTGGGAAAACTGGGAATTGAGCTCGGGCCTCCTGATTTATAGTCACTCTCCTTAGCACCTACACCACACACAATTGTATACATATCCTCAAAATAAGAGCAATACTTGTTGAGTCTGAATAGATAAGAACATAAGTTGAACTAAGTCTGTATTGAGGCTGAAGAAGCGACGTGGACTTCACGAAAACATGCTTGGGTCAGCTGTCAAAAAAGGTTGACCAACAGATGAATAATTCTGCATGTTGGTGTTGGCTTTAAAGCTGGTTACACAGATGAATAATATTCTATTCAACTTGATATTCAGCCATCTATGTATTGCTGATTAAAGAGGTTGAACAAGCCATACTTCAGACTGATATTCAGCTGCCATTGTGTTCAACCATTGACACCATTAACCAGCTATTGTTCAGCTAATACTCTCACTGTTCATCATTCATTGTTACGTGGGTATTGTGTTTAAAAGGCGAAAGTGGCACTTCGATGAGAATTTTATAATAAGTTATCGAACCATTAAAATATCGGAAATAATTAGGTAAGGAATTCAGAAAATTTAGAAATACTTTCAGGTCGCCAAGAACCAGACAGGCAATTCAGATTGGTTTCCTTGAAAAATACCATCAAAAAATCCACCATAAAATGCATAAAAAACATTCAGGGATTATGTGAACGTACGAACATTTTAATAAATTAACATTTTGAAACGAGGTTTCCAGATATTTCTCAAGAAATTGCTCCCGGGAATCAACCTGATTTTTTTCATGGTTCCCACTGTAGACTCTTCGCGTCGTTGGTTAGAACAAAGAGTTTTCTGAAACTCCGAGTTGCAGGAAGTTTTCATTTATTTAAAGGACTATCTTTAGTTATAAAATACATCATTTTACTTGGTCTGGGACCATATAACATGGTTTCCCAAACTGTGGGTCACGAGCCCCCAGGCGCTGAGATCGGCCCACTATTTACACCGTATCTTCAAAAATGTTTAAGGTGGCGATTCTCTGAAAGTCCTCGCTAAAAAGTAGGGAAAATGCATTTGGTTAATCAAAATGATGGACCCCCCCTTAGTTAGAACCACAACCACTTTTGCAGACCCCTCGACTTTGGTCAAGTGGTGGCTCATTTAAACCGTTATAACTCGAAAGTTTCGCCTAAAGCTACCTCAAAACGAAATGTTGCTGAAAAGAAGATAGATAGAGCTACTATTTTCAATTATAAAAAGTTGGGTCGGCCGTATTGTTTTTGGCCGCCATCTTGGATTTTTATACCAAAATTATTTTTTTTCACCATGATGGCAACTACCGATTTTCAAAATTTTTGCATCAATTGAAAGTTGATACATTTACACATAACATATGAAAAATAAGAGATGTATTTTTCTTCTTTCAAAAGTTATCTGCAGTTTTGTAAATCAAGCCACGCTTTCTCCATACATTTTCATGCGCATTTCATGCGCTAAACTTTTGAGTTATAACGGTTCAAATGAGCCACCAATTGACCAAAGTCGAGGGGCCTGTAAAAAATGTTGTGGCTCTAACTAACGGGGGGTCCATCAATTTGAGTAACCAAATGCATTTTCCTTACTTTTTTACCGAGGACTTCCAGATAATCGCCACCTAAAACATTTTTGAAGATAAGGTGTAAATAGTGGGCCAGTCTCAGCGAGAGTTGCTCACTGTTATTAAATTATATGTGTTTGAACACAGGAAATATGTTTTAGATTTACAGTCAGGTTTTGGATGTGGGATGCTGCACCGATGCACCTTAACCACACCATGGCCCATTCATCATACTAACAGTGGGCCGATGAACTTTGACAGTAGAAAACCAGAGCGGCAACTTCTGCAAAATAAATTCCGTTTCCGCTATTCATTGTAACGCGACCTTTCACCTTTCTATCAATTAAACGTATTGAAGAGTAGCTCTCGTGTTTTGTACTTTTTCCTTCGTCCGATTGTTCCACGTTCCGGTTCTCGTATCCGCTTCAGTGTTGTCTGTGGTCGGTTCGTCCGCTACGCTTCCTTTGCCCACAGGTTGTGGGCGCCAGTGTCCGGAGAACGTGGAAATTGTGACGATTTCGGTCGGGAAAATAGTGAGAAAGATCGCGGGTCTCGTCGTGTGTGATTTCTGATCGGTTCGCTGGTGTGCGCGTGGCCTGCAAAGAAGAGCAAGATGGCCGAAAGTGCGAAAATTTCTTTCCCCAAGCTGAACGCCAATAATTGGTGCTCCTGGAAGCAGCGAATGGAATGGCTGCTGGAGCGGGAAGGCTTGTGGGAGGTTATTAGCGAGGCTAAGTCGGAAGACGATGAAATCGACGATGAGTGGAAAGTGGCCGACAGAAAAGCTCGTGCGAACATTGGGCTTTTCTGGAGGAAAGCCAGTTTAAGCTGGTGAAGAATGCCGACAGTGCGAGGGAAATGTGGCGTGCTCTTCGCGACCACCACGAAAAGGCGACGATGTCGACCATAGTGTACTTTCTCGGGCAGTTGTGTAGTGCTAATATGTCAGAAGGGGAAGATATGGAAGTGCATCTCTCGAAGATGGAAGATCTTTTTGACAAGTTAGTGGCAGCCGGTCAAACCATCGAGGAGCCTTTGCAGATAGCGATGATTTTTCGCAGCGTGCCACCATCGTACCACACGCTGGTGCAAAGTCTGCAAAGCCGGGCCGATGAAGATTGGACGGTGGCGTTGGTCAAAACGCGTTTGCTCGACGAGTATCGCCAGCGGCAGCAGAGAAGTGACTCGCTCTCGCACGAGATGCGTGCCCTGAAGTTGGATGCAGTGAGTGAAAAGAAGAAGATCTGCTTCTACTGCAAGCAGGCGGGTCATTTCAAGGCCGAGTGTAAGAAGTGGTTGGCGAAGAAAAATGCGAGTGATTCCGGGAAGAAGAAAAGTGGAAAATCAGATGGTGAAGGCCAGAAGGCAAAACAAGCCAAGGGAATGGGCGGTGCAGTCTGTTTTTTGGCAAGTGCTGAGGGCTCCGAAGGCTGGGTGATCGACAGCGGAGCCACGAGCCATATGACAAGTGATTCCGCTTTCTTTTCGTCGTTGCGCACCGATTTCGAGTCGACCGTTACTCTCGCGGACGGTAATAAAACCAAAGCAAGTGGTATTGGTGACGGTATAGCGTACGGTGAAGACAGCAGTGGTAATCGTGTCGAGGTAACACTAAAAGACGTGCTCTTTGTGCCTGGCCTTGACGGCGGACTACTCTCCGTGAGCCGATTGGCTGCTAAGGGATTCACTGTGTGTTTCGGTGCGAAGAAATGCGACATCAAGAACTCGATCGGTGAAACGGTAGTGATCGGGGACAAGGTAGGCAGTCTCTATCGGCTGCGCGTTCAGCAGTCTTCGCTGAAGGTAACCGGAAGGCATCACGAACGCTGTCAACACACCTGGCACCGCCGGGTAGGCCATCGTGACCCCGACGTGCTCAAGAAGATGGACGCCGACGACTTGGTAAGTGGATTTTAGCTTTCTGATTGTGGTGTCCGAATGACATGTGAATGTTGTCTGAAGGGGAAACTTTCTCGAAAGCCCTTTCCCCCAGTGGTCGAACGCAAATCGAAACGCCCCCTCGACTTGGTCCACACTGACCTCTGTGGGCCCATGGAGACCACTACCCCATCTGGCAATCGATACCTAATGACTCTAATCGACGATTACAGTCGCTTTACTGTTGTTTTCCTCCTGAAACACAAAAGCGAGGCGGCAGGGAGAATCAAACAGTACGTGAGGTGGGTTCAGAACTTGTTCGGACGTAAGCCGTTCGTTATTCGCTCCGACGGCGGCGGTGAATATCAGAACCGTGAATTGCGGGAATTTTTTGAAGCCGAGGGCATAAAAGCGCAGTTCACCACGCCATATACGCCTCAGCAAAATGGCGTGGCTGAGCGTAAAAATAGATCGATCCAAGAAATGGCGATCTGCATGCTGGCGGATGCCAGTATGGACAAATTGTACTGGGGGGAAGCTGTGCTTACCGCAGTTTATTTGCAAAACCGATTGCCATCTAGAGTGATAGGCAAAACCCCCTTTGAGCTATGGAGCGGTTCGAAGCCCAATTTATCCCATATTAAGGTTTTCGGATCCTCCGCATACGTACAAATTCCAGCCTCAAAGCACTCAAAGCTCGATCAGAAAGCGGTTAAGCTAATCTTTGTGGGTTACTCGGACGAACATAAGGGATACCGGTTCCTGGATCCCGAGACGAACCGCGTGACCATCAGCAGAGATGCCAGGTTCATGGAACTTGGTGATGGATCCGAGCAAGTCAGCCCACATGACAAGGAGGTGATTCCCGAGGGTTCACTCAACGATATCGAGCTTCCAATTCGGAGAGATCCCGAACCCAGCGGTGTACTTGAGGACGGCGAGGCAACGGAAGGTGGAAACACATCCCACGGAGATTCCGTAGCAAGCGGAGCTCCGGAAGACGGCGAGTCATCGGACGGATGGGACACTGCGGATAACGAGTCTGAACCACCTCACGAGCCTGAACTGCGGCGAGAGCAGCGGCGTACACGAGGAGTACTGCCGAGCCGATTGGAAGATTTCGTCGTTGGAGTTGCGGTCGAAACTGGAATGGAACCCACAGATTACCGTGAAGCACTGCGCAACGAGGAATGGAAACAAGCGATGGATGGAGAGATGCAATCGCATGCGCAGAATGCAACGTGGACGCTTGCAAAATTGCCAGATGGGGGGAAAGCCGTCGGGTCACGTTGGGTATTTCAACTGAAGCGGAACGAAGCAGGCCGGATTGTCAAGCACAAAGCCAGGCTTATGGCTCAAGGCTTTAGCCAGCGCTGGGGAGTGGATTACTGCGAAGTCTTTGCTCCGGTGACGCGGCACGAGACGCTGCGAGCAATGCTACACACTAAGATTCAGATGATCCAGCTCAGTAATTTTTTCACTGAGTTCAGTATTTTTTCCATCTTTTTACTGAGTTTTCAACAGCAGATTTATTTCGGTACACTCGGTAATCGTATTTACCGTTCACCAGTAACGATATCTACCGTGCTTCAGTAACTTTTGACAGTTTGTGAGCTGAGCTCGGTAACTCATTTACAGAATATCCGTAAAATAAATAACCGAGCGTACCGAGTTAAATCTGCTGTTGAGAACTCAGTAAAAAGATGGGAAAAATACCGAGCTGATCTTAGTGTGTAGCGGTAGCATCGAAAAACAATATGCACCTGAGTCACTTTGATGTGCGAACCGCATATCGTCACGGAATAGTTGAGGAGGATATCTATATGCGCCAAGCCCCAGGATACGTCGCCGCGGGAAAGGAGGAGTATGTTTGCAAACTACAAAAGAGTATTTATGGCCTCAAGCAATCGTCGCGTTGCTGGAACCGGGCGCACAGTGGGATCATTCTGAAAAAAGACGATCAAAACCTCTAAGAGCCATCAGATGACATTTTAGCATATAGGTCTCTTTGGAAGATATGTTCAGAAAAATCTTCTCTATTTGTATGCATATTCACTGTATAGTAAAACAGTAGGGTGAACCCGAGCAAAAAAATATTTTTTCAAAATATTTTTTAGAGGGTAGATATCTTCAGCAAAGTTGTAGAACAAGTAATTTCAAGTAACTTTGCTGAAGACACCATATAGCTTGGACTTCATTTTTAGGGAGAAAATATGAAAGTTTAAAAAACAACCTCAAAATCAGTTTTTTGAACTTTTCCATGATTATATCGTAAAATTTCAACGTGATATGTTCTACAAGTTTGTAGGTACTACTGGAATATACTATCTTGCTGAAGACACCAACTCTGTAAAATTGAAAATTGCTCCAGTAAAAAAATTTTTTTGAAAATTTTTCACTATTTTCACTATTGAATATTTTTTGAATAGGCACTTTTTGGCAGCCGTGCTATCAAAATTTCAATGCTTTATCATGTCCAGAATAGACCAAAAGTGACTTGACAATCGGGTCTGATAAGGCACTTTGGTTTCTTATGATATTTTAATAGTCATTTTTCAAAGAAAATATTCACAAATTTCATACAAATCATTTAATATAAACTGAAAACTCGCGAAAACTTTTCGACATTAATATTTGTTAATCAAAATAGTATTCATGTTGAAATAGTCTACATTTCTAATACTGTGGTTGACTTTACATTGAATATCTGACAAAAAATATCGCTTTTTAAATTTTTAGATGAGTTAAAAACTCACTATTGAATATTTTTTGAGTAGGCACTTTTTGGCAGCCGTGCTGTCAAAATTTCTATTGTTCATTATGTCCAAAATAGACCAAAATTGACTTAAAAATCGGGTCTGATAAGGCACTTTGATATCTGAAGCTATTTTAATTGTAATTTTCAATGAAAATATTCACAAATCTCATACAACCTTTCGATATTATTTTTAGCTCAACCAAGTACTAATTCTGAATAAAAAAAAAAACAAGTTAAATAAATGTAGACTATTTCAACTGTTAGTG